>NW_005871128.1:3064685-3138086 GCF_000147115.1 Myotis lucifugus
TTCATGTATGACATGTTTCCTGTCTCCACATTTTTGCTGCTCCCTGTGTTTGTTCCTGTGCTATGTCTCCTGGAATTGGTAGAGTGGCCTTGTGTAGTAAGTGTCCTGTAGGGCCCGGTGGCTCAGCCTCTGCAGTCACCTGAGCTGGGCTCTCTAGGTGCACCCCTGGGTGGACTGTGTGCACTGTCCTATTGTAGTTGAGCCTTGATTGCTGTTGGCACCATGGGGTGAACCCCTAGGCGAATTGACTCTGAGGACCAGCTGTGACACAACAGAAGAGCTGAAACAGCTTTTCTAAGAAATGAGAACAGAGATGGCTGTGTCAGATCCCAGCTCTGCTGCTTAAAAGTTTTGTGACCTTGGACAAGTTATATAACTTCCCTGTGCCTCATTTTCCTTGTCTGTGTAATAGGGGTACACAGCAGAGTTTACCTTATAGGGATTTTTAAAGGATTAAATGGGTTGATAGATGAGAAATGCTTACAATAGTGCCTGGTACCTCGTAAGTGCACAAGACATGTTTGCTGTTACTATTTTGGACTTGGATAAAGTTTCCTTAGTGTTGGTAAAGGTCCAGCTGGGGTTAGAGGCTGTGAATTTTCAATATTCCAAATTCCCAGGTTTCAGCATTTTCAATAGACTGCAGAGTATAGCTGTAGATTAATTTAGAATCTAGATTTTGCCACAGTGTTGAAAAGCAAGAAGTTGAGGGTTGATGCAAGAAGTTGTTGAAACGGTGAGTACCCTAGGTATAGGATGGATAACAAAGAAAGTTAGGAAAATAGCAGGGTTCAAACCCAGGAGATTTTGCTGAGATGAGTTCAGTTCTCAGTTTTACCTGGTTGCTAACTTATGAAAAATGATCATTATCCTGCAAAGCATATTATGAAGTTTGTGTTTATGAAACTTTTACTTTACATTAGCTTATGCTGACTCAGTATTACTTTACACCTCTTACTATTCTAATGCATTCATTTTATTCATGTACCATTATTTTTAAGGAAAACTTAGAAGACGAATATGACGCACGAAGAAAAGATCACATTTCTCACTTTATTTTACGCCTTGCTTATTGCCAGTCGTGAGTACACATTTATATTCTCACTGTCATATTTGATGTCTTGGGTTATTCATTGGTACATGGAAAGTTAACATGTATTGTACTGAACATAGGAAAACTCAGGACGACATCAGCAACCAGTGGTTCATGAGTTAAACACTGCTGCAGCAGATTGTTGGAAACAAGTTGTTTATTATGCAATATCCCAAAAAAATCCTACTGAAACACTTTGCCAGTTGAAACATGTTTTACCTTTATGGGAGAGACTCTTCATTTGGGATTTGAAATTGAGGGAAATTTTATTAGAAAGAGACGTTTGTTACTTTGTCTCCACCCCCCCCCCCCCCGCCCGAAAACTGGTATATTTATAAGAAGGAAATATGGATCAAGGTACCCACTGAATTCGATGCAGGTTTTTAGAAGTTGAGATGTATGGACCAGTGACCATTAGATTAAGATATTTTCCTCTGGTAGTTGGTTTCTATAAGTCAATAGTGCCACCCAGAGGGAAAGGAGTTAGTTGCCTTTTAAACTTTGTGGTGTTTTTATTCCTTGTATTAATTCTGGCAAAAGAACATACTTATAAGTTTCGTTTCCTTTTCTTTTTACTAATAGGCTTATCAAATGAGAACATTAAGTTGTTTACTATCCCAAGATAATAACTAGAAATTATTGACCAGTTTTGGTCCTAGAGATTTTCTTTTGTGAAAAAGCATATGTAGATTATGCAATTTATGCAGTAAGTGAATTGCTGACAGTGTGAAAACCACCTTGGTAAAAAACTAAATCATATTGTACATTCATTAGCATCATTATTGTGTAACAACAATAATGTGATTATGGATCCGTCTTGCAATTTAATATATAGTATTTGTGTGTTGGCTTTTGAAAAATTGAGTATACCGTGCATATTAAATTTTGTGAAATTATAAACAAAAAAGCTGTAAGCAAAGGTTACATTGTGAAATTTATCTGATCATAATCTATTCAGAGGTAAGGTAAAGTACGTTTATAAAATTTGGGTTTATTTGGCATGGATGAAATCACCTTAGACAGAAGTAATATCCTATATTCTAATGTAATTGACTATTTTGTGGTTACATTAGATGCAGTGAACTATTTTCTTTTATATTATTTGATAATAATGCAGCTAAGCTTAAAGTATTCTGTATTTAATTATTTTAATTGTATGTTCATTACGCCTCTTTCCCCACATTTAGCCCATCCCTGGAAATTCTCTTTATACTACAATAGAACACTTTTAACTTCTGTCTATTGTCATCTTGGTCATGTTTGAATACTGTTTCATAGAAACTTCTTGGATTTAATAATCAGTGGACTTCTAAACTACCCATTGGACTTATAATTTATACTTGTAATTTTCCTATCTCCATTTTAGTGAAGATCTTAGACGCTGGTTTATTCAACAAGAAATGGATCTTCTTCGATTTCGATTCAGTATTTTACCCAAGGACAAAATTCAAGATTTTTTAAAGGATAGTCATTTGCATTTTGAGGCTGTGAGTATATTCTTGTAGTCATTTCCAATTGTTTGCACCGCTCATCCCTCCCTAAGTGCTAGTATTCATCCCACCTTAAGTGCTAGTATTGACGTGTGGAGTTTGTTCTCTTTATGTTTTCTCCCTAAGTACCTGACTGAGAGAATAGCTATTGGCTTTGCATGATGGTGAACCTTTTCCTTTCAGTGACTAGAAGAAAAAGGGCTCCTTCGTACCAGAGCCTCACATTTAGTTGCTTTGTTAAATATGTGATTAATGAAAGCACAGAAATGTTTAATGTATAAAAGTTCATCTTTAACCAGAATCTTCTAGGCCAAACATTTAAAGCTAATATATTAAAGAAAACAGAGAAGTGGTAGTACTTATATCCAATAAGGAAGTTTAGAGGGGTTAATACTTATTTTAAAGGTCAGTTGTTAGTAAAATCTCTGAGTAGTTTTAAATAATAATTTTGCAGACAAATCTGAATGACTTATATATAGTAATTATGTAAGAAAGAAGTGTCTCTGCTGGTGGGAATGCAGACTGGGGCAGCCACTGTGGAGAACAGTAAGGAGTTTCCTCAAAAAACTAAAATGGAACTCCCATTTGACCCAGTGATGCCACTGCTAGGAATATATCCCAAGAAACTAGAAACACCAATCAGAAAGGATATATGCATCCTATGTTCATAGCAGCACAATTCACCATAGCTAAGATTTGGAAACAGCCTAAGTGCCCATCAGCAGATGAGTGGATTAAAAACCTGTGGCACATCTACACAATGGAATACTACGCTGCTGTAAAAAAGAAGGAATTCTTACCATTTGCAACAGCATGGATGGAACTGGAGAGCATTATGCTAAGTGAAATAAGCCAGAGAAAGATAAATATCACATTATCTCACTCATTTGTGGAATTTAATGAACAACATAAACCAATGAACAAAAATAGATCCAGAGACAGAAACATCAATCAGACCGTCAATCCTCAGTGGGAAGGCAGGGGAGGGTAGGGGGAAGGGGGAGAGATCAACTAAAGGACTTGTATACATGCATATAAGCCTAACCCAGTGGTCGGCAAACTGCGGCTCTCGAGCCACATGCGGCTCTTTGGCCCCTTGAGTGTGGCCACGAAGTTTCAGTCGCACTGTACGTGCACGCCTGCACGTGGTATTTTGTGGAAGAGCCACACTCAAGTGGCCACAGTTTGCCGACCACTGGCCTAACCAATGGACACAGACACCAGGGGGGTGAGGGCAGGAGTGGGGGGTTAAGGGGGTAATGGGGGGATAAGGACACATGTAATACCTTAACCAATAAAGACAGAAAAAAGAGAAGTGTAGGCATTTCAGGGGGTTGTGGGAATGGGTGTAAAAGGTGAAAGGGACTAAGAAGTACAAATTGCCAGTTACAGAATAAGTCACAGGGATGTAATGTACAGCACAGGGCATACAGCCAATAATACCGTAATAACTATTTATGGTGTCAGATGGTTACTGGAATTATCATGGTGACCACTTCATAAGGTGTGTAAATGTGTAATCACTATGTTGTACACCTGAAACGAATATAATATTATAAGTCAACTTTAATTAAAAATAAATTTTAAAAAGCAAAAAAATTAAAAAAAAAGAAAGAAGTGTCTGGGACATATTTAGCAGGGATACTACCCATTGTGGGTAGAAATAGAATATATGTCCTGTAGGTGGCTCTGTACTCCAATAATTCTACTTTGGAAGACTTAGAACAATCTTCCAAAGATTGTGGTGGTAGTAGGACTGGTTGAGACTCTACTTGGGTGTTAGAATGGGTGACTTGAAGCCAAAATAAAGTAAAAAGACATTGTCCTATCTGAGAAGTGGAAGATGTAAGACTCAGTGTGGGTTATTGAGTTGGAAAAAAGAGATTGCATGAAGGACGGTACACAAACATTTGGTAGACATTTAGTGTCTATTATGTGCTCAGGAGGCACTGTCACAGTTTACCTCACTTTCCGTAAGAGCCCCAGGAGGTTTCTAAATTACATTTACCCAGGCACAGAAAAGTGTCAAGCCCAGGACCACCTCCCCCAAACCCCATGCATTTCCCACCCTGTATTTTTCTGCTCCTTTCATTGTCTGCCTCTCATTTCTTTATTTAGTTCATCTGTTTTAGATAGTCTGTCATCTTGAATGTATGATGATCCTTTACTATTCGTTTTTAAGATTGAGATGCTGAAAAGTAGATTGGAAGATTGGGCTTTATTGTATGCAGGCAAGTGTATGAGACACTAATTGACTGGTGGTAAATATCTGAAGTGCCAGCATCACTGCTCTTGTGCTTTGGGACCGTTGTTAAGTAGAATAAGGGCTACTTGAGCACAAGCACTGCGATACCATAACAGTTGATCTGATAACCAAGACAGCTACTAAACGACTAATGGTGGGTAGTGCATGCAACATGGATACATGGACAAAGGGATAATTCACATCCTGGGTGGGATGGAGCAGGATGGTATGACATTTCATCATACTACTCAGAATGGCCCACAATTGAAAACTTATGAATTGTTTATTTCTGGAATTTTCCATTTAATATATTTGGACAATAATTGACCGTGGCTAACTAAAAACCATGCAAAGCAAAACTGGAAAAGGGGGGACTACTGTACTTTTATCTAGTGTGTTGGTTGTCATGATGGTTTTTCATATTACTCTGGTTGCTAGCCTGCATGCTATAATTTTCTCTTTCTTCCTTTCTTTCTCTTGTGTTTCATTCTGCAGGTCATTTGAGATGCATTATAATAAACTTACATTAAAGTTAGGTATAGAGATATGGATAAAATTCAGAGATTGAGGAGAAAATATCCACATTCGTACGTCAACAGGGTCGGGGGTGTCCTATACAGTTTCTAAAAGGAACACTAATTTTGGCTTCTTGTGTGACTGTTTTGTTTTTTCTGGTTCAGAGATTCTCAGTGGGGGGATAGGATACAGGTAGTCCTCTTCGGGGGTTTATCAGAACTAGAGGTGTGCAGAGCGTGAAAAACATCATGCCTTTTGTTTTGCAGTAAACACTGAGAATGTAAAACTTGATCAAGTGTTTGTAGCTGGTGGGGATTCATGGAAGTTAGAGAGTGAGAAATCATTGCAGGGGGCCTGGCATAAAAATCATTCCTGTGATAGATTTAATCACTTTCCTGGGAGAAACCTTTTCTTTTCTTTTTTTTTTAAAATATATTTTTTACTGTTGATAGTATTACAGATACCTCCCATTTTCTCCCTCTTTTCCTTCTCTGGGAGAAACCTTTTCCCTCTCTCTCTGGCGCTCTCCCTTGGCGTCTGGTAATGAAGGAACTTCAATTCACGTGCTGTTCATGGGCTTGGCTCCATAGCTCTTCCCATTCCCCAACTTTCACCATTTCATTAATAGGAACACACACATTTTCTTCACTTCGATTAGAATATTAGGATTGCATTTGAAAACTATTGTGCTACAACAGGTGTCAGTGATGTTTTTAGATTCAGGACCCATATTTTAGACTCAGGACAAAACAAGGGTTAGGGAAAAGTTCTTAGCATTTGTCCCATAAGCTGGTCGCTGATGTGCATAGGCCCTGCTGCCTAAGTCTAGGGGGAAGGACACAGTGGGAATGGAGGGCCATGAGGCCATCCTGGTCTCCATGTCACGGGAGCTGGGTTGCTGGCACACACATATTAGAGTGTACCTGGAATTCAAGTGTGTGTGCGCATTTCTCTGTCATTTCAGTTTCATTAAAAATGCAATGACTTTTATGTTGATCTACTTCTGTAAAATAAATGTTTTTACGTTAGGAAATGCACTGGTATAACTAAATTGCATTGTGTTTGCTTTGATGGAGAAATATGTACAGGAAAAGGGAGAATTAATTTCTTTGTACAGTTTTTTTCCCCTCAAATTTTGTTTTTGTTCAGCTTGCCATGGCTGATATAATTTTGTTTGATAAAAATGTGGAGGAGGTGAATGGGGCCAGTTATCGGATCTTGGGGCACTTGTGCTCTATTTCGGGCTCTGGCAGTTCTCTGAAACTTTGCCCTTTTTAGTCTATATGTGGGTTTCCAGTGGATAGTAGAATTTGAATCTTTATGCCATACAACGGAAAGCCTTAATATGAAGTATTCAAAAAGGAAGAACTGGTAGTTCTTGGTTTTGGACTTAGGTGTAAATAGCTTGCATTTTAAATCTGAAATTTTTAGGAAGGATTAGAAGTGAGTAAATGTTGCTCTCTGTGGGGACCATTCCGGAGCTCTCCTTGCTGAGTTGATTGACTTGCCCTTGTGTCACATGACAGGCGGATGGGTAAGGTTAAACAGATCCTGTTAGCGCGTCTTCAGTTGACCAGTTAGGGAAAGGTCAGGCTTTGGCAGCTGTCAGCCTCCCAGACAAGAGGTCTCTGTGCTGTTGCAGTTCACAGACTTGACAGCAGCTTATAATTTACCTCAATGTTTTCAAACCTTCTCAGGACAGTCAAAAAATGTTGTGTGTGTGTGTTTTTTTAAATGGATTTGAAATACCGGTGGAGCTAATGGCAGGATGTTTTCGTTAGAATAGTAAGAATGGCAGGACAATGAAGGTGAGCATCGTAAAAGACGTGGAGAGGATTCTGTGTGTCACAGATGAAAATTCTGCTGCATATTAAAGAGAAGTAGTGCTGTTCAATTGACAAATATGTTCAGGAACTAAGGGTTTTGAATGAAGGCAAGTGCAGCTGGTAACCTTTAATCGCCCTGCTCAGTGAAAACAAGTATGTGTGAAACTCTGAATTACTTATTTTTGCTTAGTTTAAAATAGTTTTCCTTATCCTGAACCTGACATTTAAAATTTGTTTCTTGTCCCTTGTAGTTTGAAATCTTAATTTCTTCTGTCTTAGAAATTATTTCATGTCATTTTTGGCTGGTAACTTCTTTTCAGTGAACATGAATTAGTTTGTCTTTTGTAATTGAAAATGTCAGTTATATGAATTTATTAGGAACCTTTGGATGCCTTTTTCCAGTTAACATTGGAACATTGATTTTACATTGATTTTAATAGTTTTACGTGTGTAGACTTTTAAAGTAGTTTTTGATGTTTACTGGTGTCATTATTTCTTACATATTTGTAAGTTGACCTTCAGTTAGCAATGTCTTTCTGATAATTTTGGCCCTTATTGTACAGGTTTGGGCAAAAGTAGGTTTACAGGTGTTCGTATGGAAAAGAAAACAATAGTTAATAAATAGTAATACAAGAATAAACTCTGTGTTTTGAATACTCACAACTGTAAACCTGCTTTTGCCCCACCCTGTATTGTTTTCATGGTTAGTTGACCTAGTTTGGGTTGTAGCTCTTCTGAATGTGCGTGCATCATTGTGACCTAGTTTGGGTTGTAGCTCTTCTGAATGTGCGTGCATCATTGTGATCATGACTTAAAACTCAGTCTCCAGTAGGGGATATGCAGGAGGAAGCCAATCGATGTTTCTCTCATCGATGTTTCTCTACGAAGCCAATCGATGTTTCTCTCATCGATGTTTCTCTACCTCTCTCCTGCTCCTTCCTCTCTCTCTCTCAAACCAATAAAAACATATAAAAAAGTGAAAATGACATTCATCTGATATACATTACTCTCTTTATACCTATCCTCTGGGATATGTTTATATATTACAAGCCTGTTAATAAGCTGCAAAGTGATTTTAATGTGGTGCCTGCAAAATGAAATATGTGCACCTTTAATCTCTCCTTTTAATTTCAGGCAATAGGGGAGTCTGATGATATAGTTGGGACAGGACCCATAGATGTAAAAGTGTAATAAACTAGAGAACAAACATGTGGGATAAGCCTAGAAGCTTTTCATAGAACTTCAGACAAGCCATTGACTTTGACAAGAGTGGAAAGGGGGGTCTGGAAGGAGTGAAGTGGATGGTAAGACATACACTCTCAACACTCTTGGTGCAAATTTCAGACTTAAAAGGCACTGAGGAGGAAAGAATTAATAATCAGATGAAGGGTCAAGTTTATTTCTGGAGTGTAAATCACTGTATGTTCCAAGGATGTGAAGTAGTCCAGTTTGGTTTGGATTGATTAACAGTTCTAAGCATGATGCTCTCTGAGTGTTGAGTAAATGTTTGAATTAATTTCTGGAGAAAATAGTAGTCCTGTTGGCAGGAGCAGAAATGGCACCAGGTGTTAGTGGAGTCAGATCGGACCTTGGCTCAGCAATCTTGGTTCTTGAGTTCTGGCTAAGAAAGAATTCAGAACCCAGACTCAAACTATAAAAGAAAGTTTATTTAGAAAGTCACAGAGGTAGAAATGAGCAATATAAGAAAGGGGCTCAGGAAACAAATTACAGAGGCAAAAGAAGGGCCCTTGGAGCTCAGGAGAGAGTGGGTAAAGGTAGGGTGCCTGCCGGAAAAGAAGAGAGGGACCAGAAAGGCATAGTCGTGCTTCTTGTCTTTCTCCCAAGAGGGGGAGTGTGGAACCTCTGTCCTAAGGGCTTTTTTTAAAAGAGGTAATATTTATTTATTTATTTATTTATTTATTTATTTTTTATCGTTGACTCTATTACAGATGTCCCCCATTTTACCCGCCATGGCCTCCCTCCACCCCTGCCCTAGCCCCTCCTAGGCCTTCACCATATTAATGTCTTTGTCCATGGGCTCTGCATATATGCGTATATATTCTTTTGTCCTAAGTGCTTTTAAGGGTGGAGATTTCAGGGGAGGCCCCAGGGAAGGATCTCAATAGAATATTCATCAACCTTCCAGGTGTGTGTGTGTGTGTGTTTTTTTTTTTTTAGGGCTGTGGTCTCAACTGATTGGTCAGTGCCAGGGTCAGTTCAGCTGATTCTGATGCCAACCATAGCCTCACTTGTCTGGTTTTGTTGCCTTTTGGGGGCCTGTTATCCCTCGGGGTTAATGCCTAAGGGCTATTCTCAGGTCCCCTTGTTCCATCCCCCTCTAAGGGGGTCTAATCCCCATGACTAGGGACATGTCAGGGGAGGAAAGGTCAGGGGAGGGTGCGAACTGCATGACCAGGGATATGCCAGGAGAGGGAGAGTTACCCTGGGGGTGAGGTTCTTGTTTTCCTAGTTTTGCCAGTTGCTAGGCACCTGGGGCTTTCTGCCCTGGTGATCTTATGTACCTGGCCTTTTATCCTTGCTCTGCTCATGTGTATCTAACTGCCTATCACAGTCAGTTAAAAAGATTTGCCTCGTCTGGCTGGTGTGGCTCAGTGGTTGAGCGTTGACCCATGAAGCTGGAGTGCATGATTTGATTCCCCGCAGGGCACATGCCCAGATTATGGGCTGGGTCCTCAGTAGGGGGTGTGCAGGAGGCAGCTGATAGATGGTTCTCTCTCATCATTGATGTTTCTCTCCCTCTCCCTTCCTCTCTCTGAAATGAATTAAAAAAAAAGATTTTCTTCTATTCTGTTTTACAAGCACTAGGTAATCCTTAAGATGAGTATAGTAACATGGAATACTTATCCTTTCTCAGGGCTAAATATTGGGTATATATATATATATATTAGTAGCCCAGTGCATGAAATTCGTGCACATTGAAAGGGAATTAATTAGAGGAATGTAATTTGGACTCACTATCTAATATCAATAATATGTGAGCATGAGGCAGTCCGCGTTTCTGAAATTCAGTGACATGAATTTTAGCTATTACTTTGCCAAATAAATGGAATTTACAGATATCATTTAAAAGAACATTCAGCTTCATATTAAAAACTCTGGCTACCAAGTCAGGTCTGTTTTCAACTTTTTGCCAGCGTTGTAAATTGTTTGCAATATCTGCCCATTTGGGGTTGCATGTCATGGTTACGAATAAATCGGGCTTGCCATACTTCGTTACAATTGCCATAGCATCCTGATATCGCTGCTGCATATTTCTGGGACTAACCTCAGAAGATGATGGAAGTATTATCATTTTACCAATCGGCACATTGTCATTTTCAGATCTAGATTTGAGATAATCCATCAAACCACTATATTTTTTCAACTCTCAACTTAGATTGGTTTGCTTTGATGAAATTTATCCGATTGGCCTCCATTTTTGAATATGAATCCACGATAAACTGTTGAGTTAATTTTCCTGCATTTAAAATAGGGTTAAACGTGTCCTGCAAGAGAGATGAAATCCATAATACTGCATTTGTGTGACTCATGTCCTTACATTTTGTCTAATATTATTGTCAATTACGCTGTTGTCTCTGAGTCTTAATGCAATATCTGTTCCCCAGCCTTTTTCACTATGTGGAAAAAGAATAGGATATGTCATTGCATCTAATGTAGGAAACAGGATATTGATTTGTTTCATTTTAGTGGCACTTGGATTATTGGGATCTGGTTTACAATGAATGAGCAAGTCCCTTTCAAAAGGAGGTTCTTCATCTTTGTTTCTGAATATGACAGCAACCTCGGTTACACGGGGAGAATTATATCTACCCGGATCACTGTTACGATTCTATTTAATCGCCATTGTTACTTCTGTGGGAGCAATACCTTTTGCTGCTGCTTCAGATTGGGCTTCCTTTTCTACCTCATGTAGCATCTTGTGCGATTTTGTTAATTCACTTATTTCATGCATGAGGTTGTTGATGTTGATCATGAGTCTTTCTGAGCAGTCCTGGTTTTCTGGCATTGCTAATCTTTTACTTGTAGCTTCGGCTGTATCCAAAATACAGAGTTGAGCAAACTTCCGAGAAACACCATCCGAAGGATGTAAAGTTCCAGAATGGTGATAAACTTGTCTGTGTATTCTAAAACAGTATGGCCCATATCTTGATGGCGATGCAATATTTGCACCCATGGAAGCAAAAGCAAAAGAACTATTTATGGAACGAATCTTTTTCATGAAATGTTTACAGTCAGAATCTTCATTTGTCATTAATCTTTTTAAATATGTCGGGTAATCTGGAAAATGTATATCATTTGGACTGACTTTCCCTTTGCTACAACATTGAGTAAATTTCCCATCGAATGGTTTTTCATCAGAGAAATTTAGTGATAGGCAAAATTCACATCAAACAGTCATTCCACCACAACTATGTTCGAGGATTGCATCCTCATGTACTCCATTTTTGCTGAGAAGGCAGTTCCTACCAGTATTGGTAGTACTTGTTGATGACTGTTCTCTAGACATATTCTGTCGTCGCCACTGCCTTCTTTCAACTTCAAAGGCACGTTGGTCTTTAGACATCTTCTGTCGATGATGCCGGTGTTTTTCGGCATCAGAACAACATTTTTCCAGTAGCTGGTGTTCAGATACATTCTGTCGCAGGCACCGCCTTCTTTCAAGATCAGACGCACGCTGCTCTGCAGACATTTTCTGTCGATAACGCCGGCATCTTTTGGCTGCAGAGCTACGTTGTATCAACAGTTGTTCTTTAGACATAGTCCCACGTCTCTACTGTCATGGTCTGAGATGCAGGTGAATGAGAGTCCTTGCTGTCAGGCCGCTGAGAGCGGTCTGACCAAAGGCTGATTCTGGCTGATTCTGTGGGGGTGGGACTTCCTCCTCCCTGATGTCAGTTTTCACAGCTGTGATGAGGAAGCTGGGGTAACAGAGGGAGCCGCGCCCTCCAGGCTGCCCTCTCTCTCGCTCTGCTCTATGTCCTCCAAACCTCCCGCTCTCCGCCCACTCCTCTCCTGCTCTGCTCTCCACCAGCAAGGTCCTGGGAGCCTGAGGGCGTGGCTAGGCGTGGGCGGCCTCGCCTCCTGGACCAGTGAAATTCCTGGGAGCCCCCCGGCCCGCAGTCGCCTCCTGGGGCACCTGACACTGGTGTATGCAAATTAACCACCATCTTTGTTGGGTTACTTTGCATAGTCACTCTGATTGGCTGATGGGCGTGGCTGGTGGGCGTGGCTTGAGTGTAGCAGAGGGACAGCTAGTTTGCATGTTTCTCTTTTATTATATAGGATATATATATATGAAATATGAAATGAGCTTTTTCTATTGAGTTGAATTTTTGGGATTATGCTAATTAGCAAATTTCAATTTGTTTTCTATTTTATATAGGGAAATTTATGATTTAAACAGAGTCCTTTATGTGTTTCTGTTACAATTACATACCTTTAACTTCTTTCCAAATTAGAAGGCATTAACATGGGGGTTTCTTTCTATAAGCAGACTCTACAAATGCTACAATACTTTTACTCTCACAGTGTTTTTTCAAATGAAATACTTATGGAAGCCAACCTTGTATTATATGTGTTTGATGGGTAGCTATGGTATTATATTTAGAGAATGAGGAAAAGTTTCACTGAATTTTCTAGTTAATTGAGGCCTAACCATTTATGCATATAGTTGTAAAAATACACCATGGCAGATGGTCTTTACTGGCAATATTTTAGAAGTTCACAGACTTTGGATTTTCCTTATCAAGCTACAAAATTAGATTCTGCTCATTATAAGATAGTTTAAACCTAGCTAAATGTGAAACTTCAAGCTGAATTACCCTTGAAGGCTAAAATTAACATATGCAAAATTTTTTGAAATAACTTGTAAAATCATTTCTCTCTTTTAAAGTTTTCATGCAGCTTCGAATATAGAATTCCTTGTATTCTCATTGTTGATGACTGTATGCCTATGACTTTGCCCTTGGAAAAAATGTATGACTGAATTAGCTGAAGTTTCCCACAGATACAGCTATTTCCTAATTGTCTTATAATACCATACATGTTACTATTTAGATCCTAAAATGGTGAAATTAATTTTACTAAATAGCATTGTTAGTGTTCTCCTATTCTCTGTAGTTAAACATTTACATTGTAAAGTGGGATGTTTTCTGAAGCTGTTCCAAAAAAAGATACTGAGTTTTTTAATGTATACATTATTTTTTTCATTCTGTAACCTTCCTAACCTTTTCCTGTTCCCCTCAAGCTCCCTGAAAATGTAATCCTTTTTAGCTGAAGCCATGTCATGAACTAGTTTAGAGCCTCGGTCAGACTGCCTTTTCCTAGGACTTGTGAATGAGAATGAGAAACAGGGATATGGAGGGCTGATGGAGTTGCAAAGAAAATCATTTTGTGTTCTCAGTATTGAGTGGCTAAATCTGATTTACCAACGGCAGGAAGAAGTAGTTGCAATAACAACAGTTAGGCAATTAGCCCAGGCCCTGTCAGCCTATCCATCCTCTACTGCCCACCTCTCTGAAGGCATACAGACAGAGCAATTAAAATTCTTGTTCTGAATTTCTTCCATTTATTCTCTACCTGCCACTGGTTGCTGATCTCTTTGACTCTCAGACTCCTGGTGCCATACTTGAGCCATTGAGTTCTGCCAACTGTCTGGATTTTTTTCCTGTTATCTCTGGTTAAAGTGTGCTCTCTCAATTCCAGTGTCCCATGATGCTTTTGGGCAAGAAAATCCTCTGTCATCTGTATTGGAGCCCAATAGCCAGATATTTTCTAGCTCCTTTTAGTTGATCCAGGGAGCAGGGCCTCTGCATGAATGTTAGAAAATCTAGAGGACTGTGTCGGAACGTGCACGGGGTTCTCATTCACCAAGGAAGGAATGCTTGTTGAATACTCAGTGAGCAGTGGACCTGTTAAGGTTTTGGTCTGCCCTGTGATATATGGAGACAGAGGAGAGAAGTTAGTCCCTAGCAGCTAGCATTTGTTAGCTATTTATTGAGTATCACACACTTAGCTAACTGCTTCACACGGACTATATAATTTAATCCTCACAACATGAGAAACTGAAGCTCAGGATGGTTAAGTGACCTCCGCAGAGTTAAGTGATAGAACTGGAACCCCAAAGTCAGACCTCTAGGCTTTTTGAAATGTGCAAATCACAGAGCATGTTAACGAACTATATGAGCAGATTTCTTTCCCAGCTAGACCTTACCTAGTGCTGCAATGAAGTGGAATCGATGCTGACATTTAAGGTGACAGGGCCCATCAAGAGGAATATGCAAACACAGGTGTGAAATTAGAGGTTTACATTAATGTAGGAAATTAAAGCATTAAGTGTAATTTTACTAAGATGTTTTATTTTAGCAGACAGTTCTTGGCAGAAATAGAAACCAAATATATTACATATACTCTAAGTCGTTTTCCCAATGTAATATGTGTTATGCCTCCAGGGAAAACATTCTATTCACACAGCTTCATGGTTGAGGGGCTCATTGTCTAGTTCATGGCTTTTCTGTACCCTTTGCTGCTTTTCTTCTCTGGTACCTGTTTTGTTTTAAAATTTTTTTTTTTATCACACTGTATGTTTTAGTTCATGTTCAACAATAACTCATGTAATGTTCCACGATCGGTGTAAACCAAAATCTAAGAGTGGAGTTATGCTCGAGATAGGAACAATTTAATTTAACAGGTTGGGGAAGAAAAGTTATGCAGGTTTATTGGCTGTTTCAGACTGGGCCTTTCAGTGTTTCTGGGGATGGGTACAGAAATGGGTACAGAATCTAACTACTTGACCATGCCACTGAATGCACTATGCCTGTTCATTTATGTATTATTTTGTTTTAAATTACTCTGCTTTTATATTTTATTTATGGACTTGCCCCCTTAAAAAACATAGTGTTTACCTCACTAATACTAAAGTAGCTATCATCCCAGGCACAAGTTATATCTAGATATCTTCCTATTATTTATTTATTTATTTTTTGTAAAACAAATAGCCTTCTTAAATTAAACCCTCAATGTCACATGCTTCCAGTACCCACAACAACTTGTGAGCATAGCAGATGGAGGAAACAGCCAAAAGCGGCATCACAATAATACTTCTTTGTGTCCCTACTAAATAGAGTTAAAAGCTCTTCATGTATTATGAACGCAGAGCTTCCCAATATCTCAGTGGAACAGTGAAGGCAGACTTCTGAGATGCAGAGAATGAAGACTGGCTGATTGTTCACAGATCCTTTGGTGGGCCTGGGGTAGGACATTCGGTTCTTTCTGTTTCTCTTAGGGCTGTCTTCATAGAACATGGAACAGAGCGAAGGGGCCTTTCCCCTGGATTGCGCTGCCCTTAGAGTGAGGATCACCTTTGTATAGAAATAATCCCTAGAAAGTATATAGTTATGATTATGACTTCAAATAGCCAGTCTTAAGGAATGTTAACCATCAAAATAATTCTACTTTTTCCAGTTTGTTTATTTATATTTTAGTTCATAATGATGCTGATGATGTGTAAATAATGCCAGAGAGGAGTTCCAAGCATTGTACACCATTGAGAGAACTTTGCCTTTTGGCTTAGGGACCTCTGAGATGTATTTAACTTGTCAGCCTGCAGGTCCTGCAGGTAAAACCTGAGGGATGGTTTGGGATGGGATAGGTGGCTTAGGATGATGGGTGGCTTGCTTCTTTGTGGAACTAAGTGGCTGCTGGAGTTCTGTTCTGAGGACGAGTTGGTGATAGAAGGCCTTTTCTTTCTTTCTTTCTTTCTTTCTTTCTTTTTTCCCCTAGCAACAGCAGCCCGCTCTTCCTTCATGCAGCGTCGTCTTTCTCTTCGTTTCCAGCTTGAACACAGGCAGAGTTCCATCTGATTTTTCCTAATCATCACATAACTCCAACCCTTCTGGAGGCCTACTGGTGTCTTATATTCTGTTCATTTAACAGTATTTTATTGCTTTCCTTTCCTTTTTTATTTCAAGGAAATACACTCATGTACTGATTCCCACATTAACCTTGGTTTTAGTTGTCCATTTTTATGACAAGGAAGTTTGTCATTAAATTATGGGGAAGAGTGGAGATGAGGCTAGCAAGTTAGGATCAGGGCAGAAGGGAGTTTTGAAGGTTTTTGAGGCGTCGACTGACATGTCACAATTTAGTGTGATGAAGGTAACTGCAGTATGAGTGGATAAGGAAGTGGAGAGTTGATACCACTTCACGTGTCTTCTAGTGAACCTGCTTACTAACCGAACATGAGGCAGAGTCTATTAAAGGCTTAATGAGATTAATTAATTAGCACTAAGACCTTCAGGGTAAACATAATTACTCCCAATTGTGGTTGATTCACAAATCTACAAATGTGACGAAATGGCATGGAATTATACACACGTTGTCCCATCATTTGTCCTGGTTTAGCTATGGACTATAGTTATGTAAGATGCAACCATTGAGGGACACTGGGTAAAGGGTACTTGGGACCTCTCTACTATTTTTGCAGTTTCTTGTAAGTCTATAACTATTTTATAATTAAAAGCTAAAAAAAAAAGGATTGCCAAGTAATAGAATGTGGAGGCTTATGGCAGAGTTCTGTTAGGATATTGCCAATTTCTGTGTTAATGCCATGTAAGGGGAGTGGGTTGATGAAGGGACTGAATGAAGGTCTGAACTCTAGCAGTGGCTGTGGCAGTGGCAAGAAGTGGGCAGATATGGTAGATAGTACGGAAGTAGCCTGAGGATTTGATGCCTAATGGAATGTGAACTGAGGATGACTCCAAGCTATTTGGCATATAGAGTACAAGAATAGTAGTGTAATGTTAGTGATGGTAGGGAATATAGGAATAGGAGTATGTTTTGGTATATTTAGTTGTGAAAATATTGCTTGTGAGTCCTGGTGGGCCAATGGAGATATACAGTGGATAATTCAAAATGTTTGTGTTGAAGAGATCATAGTTGAAATTATATAATCAAATACCAAATAACAGTATTATTTTAAATTGTGGGAAAGAAGATTCCAAAGGGAGAGAGCATGAGTGAGAAGACCTGGGAAAATAAATTTTATAGGGGATTTCTTATGGCCCTTTGCAGGCTACCTAACCTCTCACTGCCTCATAAAATCGAGAATATCATAGTATATCCCTTTTAGGATTGTGAAACTGAATGAAATTTTCTAGGTAAATTGCATAGTGCTTGGCATGTCATAAATACTTACTAAAGGTTAGCTATCTTATTATTTATTAAACGCTTTGGTTATGCATCTACAGAAAGAACTGAATTATACTTCTAACTCTAGAAATTGTATCGAATGTTTAAAATTAAGCAAGTGACCTTATTAGCAGTGATATTTTTATTTCTCAAATTAGAACATTCAGGTTTTTGAATGTCTGGTCAGTTGTAATCCTGGAACTAATTTTTGTGATAATTATTTAATTCACTTGAAGGTGTTTTAAGAGAAAGCTCTCATTGCTCTTGACTGTTAATTCCTCTACAATGCAAACTTGGGTACAGTAGTTTCACCTGTACTGTTCTCATGTGTTTCTTAATTATATAGTTCCTTCATCTTTTGGGATTTAGAGATAAACTCTTGGTTGGCTATCAATAATGCTTTCCTTTGATGAGGTAAAGAGTTGGGTAAATGAGGGGTGATGATGGTGAAACTCAGATGAAGTTTTACCAGATTTCCTCGGATGAAGACCGGGTAAAGAAACCCAGATGTATGTGGCCTCTTTTTTTCTCTCGGGCAGGATTGTTTTGCCCTGACAGCGTCATGTGGGGGAGCCAGAGTACTGTACTTCAGCTCCAACAGTCCGTTTGTGGAGGAGGGAAAAATAGTGAGATGAATGGATGGTCATGCTTTGCAGTTGTTTATGTTTTTTTCCTTCTGCTTTAAGAGTAAATGGCTAAAGGGCTTTATTAAATAGAAAATGAATAAGACTAAATGTTAGCTGCTTATAAACTGAGAGTTCAAGCTTTTTATATTTACATTTCAGTTGCCCTGTTGATGTTTTAAGGGTGAAGAGGAATTAGTATTTTCAGTTGGATGTATGTCATGTCATTTCAGAGCTGTACTTGCTCCAAGTTAGGCTGTCGATTCCTTGTCTGATTGAGACCCACTCTGAAATGCCTGTGAAAGCAGCCTTTGGAATGCAGGCCTGAGTTTTCCAGTCAGTGAGCGGACTAATATTTTCCGAGTGCTGTAGATGCGAAGCACTGTAAATTATATTAAAAATATTGCCACTCGAGTGAGTCCTTGAAGACACAGTTTGGTACTGTGTGTTGATTAGTGTGCATGAGAGCTATTGTTTGTTTCTCTAGTTACAGGTTGTCCAGGGTGCAGTGGAAGCTGCATACAGATATTTTGGAATTTGCATTTGGCAAGGATAGCTTCTGCCTCGGTTTTCATTGAGTTTGTTGCATTTCCTTTAAAATGGATTAGAATTCATTTTAGCATCCCTTTTTAAACCTTGGCATGATTTTTTTCTCTTCTTTTTTATTTACGACTTCCTCTGACACACACACACACACATAAAAAAGAGCTACATTTTGGGTAGAATTTATGGCAGGATAAAGATGCGATTTATTTGAAGTTTTGAGTAGGTTGCTGTCTGTAGTCATGAGAAAAATCTACCTTTGAATTTCACTGCCTCTATTTTTTCATAAGAGGATTAATTCTAGAATATAGGGGCTATTGCCAAGACCATGTCTTCATCAGAAGCTGGGGTTCAGGGTATGTTAGAAAGGAAAGACTGGATGCCTCCTCCACCATCCCTTAAGCTCTTGCAATTTATTACCTGACTTTGCTTATTAAATATCAGAGTTACTTGCGTTTGTTAGCTAATGGGGTGTTTTGGGTCAGTTAAAAGAGGATATCTCTTTTTAAGATAATGTCAGCATCAGTGTGTGAGAATGTCGTTCCTATAGGTAAAAGTAATGTCTTAGCTGGGTTTGTTGTGATGGCAGCTTTGCTACTTTATTGTCTTCTGGTTTCTCTTTGTCTAACAAAGAAAATTGACAGGTTACTTACCTTTTTATGAGTGCTTTTCTTTAAAACTGTATGATTGAGCGCCTGAAATTAACCTTGGCTTCTGCAGTATTGAATGACAAAAGTGGAAAGAAGTCTTCCTCCCTCCTTGCCTCCCTCCCTCCCTCCCTCCCTCCCTCCCTCCCTCCCTTCTCTTCCTCCATTCCTCCATTCCTTCCATCCTTCATAAAACATGCCATTTGAATCCAGTTTGGGTAAAGTTGACCTCTGAGAGAGTTAATTGAGAAAACTGATATAAAATATTTCTCTTCTCTCCTGAGTATTACCATAATTTGCCCTAAATGACAGAATTAGCTTAAATGTTGTGAAGTACTAGGTTTTAGCATACTAAACTGAACTTAATTTATATTTCTTTATTTTTCTGTATATGTGGTAAAATTAGATAATTAACCCCTATGTTCATAGCAGCACAATTCACCATAGCTAAGATCTGGAAACAACCTAAGTGCCCATCAGTAGATGAATGGATTAGAAAACTGTGGTACATCTACACGATGGAATACTATGCTGCTGTAAAAAAGAATGAATTCTTACCATTTGCAACAGCATGGATGGAACTGGAGAGCATTATGCTAAGTGAAATAAGCCAGTCAATGAAGGAAAAATACCACACGATCTCACTCATTTATGGATAATAAAGACCATTATAAACTTATGAACAAAAATAGATACAGAGGCAGAGCAGCCTTGAACAGACTGTCAAACTACAGCGGGAAGGCTGGGGAGGGTTGGGTGGCGGGAAGGGGGGGTAAGAGATCAACCAAAAGACTTGTATGCATGCATATAAGCATAACCAATGGATATAAGACACTGGGGGGTAGGGGAGGCCAGGGGATTGTCAAGGGCGGGAATAAAAGGGAGATATATGTAATACTCTTTGTAATACTTTAAGCAATAAAACAATTAAAAAAATTAGATAATTAATAAAGATGTAAAGGAATATCTAACTGATAAATTCACCCCATTTCACCTTCTTAAACCTAAGAAGCATAATTTGCCTAAATTATGCAAAATGCTAATTAAAGGGTTTAATTTGCTAATCATCTCAGTTTGATTAGAAGCAGATGCTGATTATCTGCACAAGTCTAAATGGACCTTTCAGAGATGGCTTTCATTATTTAAAATCAACTTGTCAAACTAATTAAGACATAAACTTAAGGAATAACAAATACCAGTAGTGATGTATAGACTTCCGGTGCAGCACAGGGGAGCATAATCCACAAAGCTGTACACCAAAGACATGGTGTAAACAGTTCATGCATTTTAGGTTTTCCAAAGTTTATGAGAAGTTTATGACTTTTTTACTGAGCTCATTAGATTCTCTAGTTGTACCTTTGTTGGTCCTTTGGGTCTCTGATTTTTTTCCTGGCTCCTTTTTCCTTCTGCTGTGAATCAGACAGCACAAGGGAGCTGAGACACGTGCATTCAAAGCAGGCTCGGAAACAGGCAGGTGTATTAGAGACAGGTATGCCAGATTCTCCTCAAAGGTACCAGATCTTGTACTTAACAGGTTGAGATGTGTCAAGAAACAGTCAATAGGTATGAGTCAGTATTAATGCCTAGAAGCAGGGGAAGCATCTTAGTTCAGTAACTGAGCAAGAATTTTCATCCATATTCCAGCCTTTGTATTCTTCCGGGCTTGTCTTCATCTCAGGGAAAGTAAAGACAGGAAACTATTTAGTCAAGTGTCTCTAGCTGATTTGGGGTGAAGACTAGGGAAATCAGGCAGAAACTGTATCTCCCCTAATCTAAGTCAGATATAAATGTTTGGGGTTTTGTGTTGGACCTGAGGTTTTGTGTTGGAGACAAGGGGATCTGAGGTAGAGACATAGGAATCCTGCTTTGACCTGCACCAAGATCAAGGGTGGTGTAGGAGGAGGTAGCTGCTTTCCCAGTGGGGACAACCTATGGGTCATATGTTCTGGGGTGAAGAGCACAGGCTCTGGGGCCATACCATCTAGGGTTGAATACTGGACAGCCTCGTACTAGTTTTTTTCTCTGGTTTCCTTACCTGCAAAACTGAAAATATAATCGTATTACCGCATAAGGTTGGGAGGCTTTAATGAGTTAATATATTTAAAGTACTTAGAACAGTGCTTGGCAGATAGTAAGCATTCAATAAATGTTAACATTATTATTATTCATTGCCATTCTAGCTTTTGCATGAGATTTGCAAAAGGTGGTATATATGGAGAAATTGGATTCTTTCCCCAATATCCCTTTGAGTCATTTAAAAATAATTGCTACAAATACATGTACAGTAAAAACTTATAAGAACTTCAGTTGTATTAGATAAGCTAATAGAATTTGAAGTACTAGAGTTTCATTAAAATAAACACAGATTTTAGTGCAAATCTTGCTTCTTTTTATGTAGTGTGAGGGAGTTAGGGATGGTATAGATAAGTGCTAGACTAACAAGTGGACTATTCCTGATTATAAGCATGCTTTACATTTTAATTCAAAGGGTAAAAGGAGGCCCAGCCGGTGTGGCTCAGTGGTTGAGCATTGACCTGTGAACCAGGAGGTCATGGTTCGATTCCGAGTCAGGGCACGTGCCTGGGTTGTGGGCTGTATCCCTGGTGTGGAGTGTGCAGGAGGCAGCTGATTAATGATTCTCATTATTGATGTTTCTATCTCTTTCTCCCTCTCCCTTCCTTTCTGAAATCAATAAAAACAAACAAGCAAAAAACAAAGGATAAAAGGAGAAGTTACTTTAAAATTCAGTTATTTGTAGCTCCCTGAAGATTAAAAACAAGTTACGACGTAATAGGATGGAGGGAAATAGAGTGTTGTGGGTTTTGTAACTACTTCGATCAATAGAATATGGTGGAGGGGACCCTGTACCAATTTCTGGGTGCAACCTTAAGAAACTGACAGCTTCCACTTCCATATCTGGCACACTTACTCTGAGAGTCCTGAGATGCCATGAAAGAAGTCTAACTAGACTTGCTGCTTAGCTGGTTTGGCTCAGTGGATAGAGCGTTGGCCTGTGGACAGAAAGGTCCCGGGTTCAATTCTGGTCAAGGGCACATGCTCCGGTTGCAGGCTTGATCCCCAGTAGGGGGCGTGCAGGAGGCAGCTGATCAATGATTCTCTATAATCATTGATGTTTCTATCTCTCTATCCCTCTTCCTTTCTGAAATCAATAAAAATATATTTTAAAAAACCCCACAAACAACAACAACAACAACACTACTTGCTCTTTATGTTTAGAGCTGGAGAGATGTGTTCTGAAACCTGGCACAGACCAGCAAGTGCAGACTGGCAGGCTGTGTCTCAGCATTCCCCAGCAGCCCCAGCTGAGCCCACACTTTCAGCCGTCCCAGCAAGGTGCCAGATGCCTTGTGAGTGAAGTCACCTTAGACTCTTCATAGCAGTGAGTTCAGGACCTCTAGTGACCATGAGGACCAGATAGGCTGCCAGATGCATCCTTTCTGAATTTCTGACCAACAGAATTGGGAGATGCTTTAATAAAATGGTTGCTGTTTTAAGCTGCTACGTTTTGTTATTCAGTAATAGATCATCAGAATCCATAGCTAAGCCAGAGTCCGGCTTCTTCAATTTGAACTGAGAACACTACAAAACAGTGTACCCCAAATGCTCTCAAACAACCCTACCATGATTAGAAAAGACTTTATGGAATATAAAGAAACCTGTATAAGTCAAAAACTATGATTAATATATGGAAAATGAAATTCTGATAATTAGGTGACTAGAGAAGCTAACTCTGAGGTAGCTCAGGTTACTCAGAAGGGAAAGGAATGGGGAAATGTCTGATACATGTTTTCTATCATTCACAAATGTGATTGGTGAAGCAGCTTAAAAAGAGTTGGTTGAAAAGCTCACGGCTTTTTAATTTTGAAGAAGAGAGGCTTGCCACATGTCTGCCAGTAGTCTGGGCGTCCTATGTGTCTTCTTTACTTTCAAAGAAACCTCTTTATGTTTCAGGACCCTGGGAAGTGAGGTATTTAAGGTGTAAAGTGGTTGATGTTACACAGTGCTCGTACCCCCTCAGAGTTTGCGAAAATTTAAAGTAGCCTGAATTAATGGTGAACTAAGAGATATGTTCAAGGCACAGTATAGTTGCTACAAGGGATTTTAAATAGAAAGAGCTATAAGTAAATGAATAAAAGCGATCGTAAGTTACTTTAGATCAGCGGTTCTCAACCTGTGGGTCTCGACCCCTTTGGGGGTTGAACGACCCTTTCACAGCGGTAGCCTAAGACCATCAGAAAACACATATATAATTACATATTGTTTTTGTGATTAATCACTGTGTTTTAATTATGTTCAATTTGTAACAATGAAATTGGGGTTCACCACAACATGAGGAACTGTATTACAGGGCCGCGGCGTTAGGAAGGTTGAGAACCACTGCTCTAGATGCTATACCATATAGGCTCCTTGAATTTTGTGTGCCCTTTTGAAATGATTGTTGATTTTTACTTTTTTATTTTCAACATTTAATGCTTTGTATTGTCTCTTGCTTTGTGAAGTTTGGGTTTAGGTAAGGGGGAGATTTTAATTCATATGGAAAATCTATTGAAATTACTTCTTATTGAAAGACTGCACATATATTTAAAAAGCCATTTCATAAGTCCAGGCTAACAGGGCAGTTGAAGCCTAATAAAACTCTTTTGTGTTGGCAGACAACACATTTGCTGCTATCACAACACTTTGCTTAAGGAACAGGAGAATCATAGATGGATGCAAACACACAGACAGCTGTTTGCATTTGCTGCTCAGCTTTCTGGGTTCCTTAAGCTGTATCACATTTGGATTGTAATGATCTTGCTGGAGGCAAGAAAGAAAGTCAACAAGATGCAGCATAAAATTCTCTTTAAGTTTCCTAAGGCTGCTTGTAATTATTTCTACAAAACAAATAATTTTTGCCCCTTTTTTTTCGTAACTTAAAACTAACAGTAGCCAGGAGAATATAGATAAGGAACCAACTGATTGATATCTTGAGTAAGAGATCAATGTCAAGGTCATTACAGAAAACAATATGAAGGATGTAGAATAATGAATTCAACATTTTCTCTTTTTTCAATTTTGAGGGCAGAGAATTCAAGTGGCCACATTGAGGTATGGTAGGAGTTCAGGCTTTGGAAGGAAAAGCTATTATGTCCCAATGTGGATGAGATACATAATTATAATAGTACAAGAATATGATGGCTTTCACAGGGAGGTTCATATTAATGTTACTAGAAGCCCAGCGCATGAAACTGTGTGTGAGCCGTGAGCAACCGCCAAGCCGCCCTGTCCTGCTTCCAGAGCTGTGAGCTGCCCTGCTGCGGGCGGGGTGGGGGTGGGGGCGGCTAGGGACCGAGAGGTGCTCAATGCACCTCATGATGACTAGTTGTTTGGTCGTTGCAGTCGTTAGGAATGCTGGCTTTTTGTATATATAGATAGGTCCTTCCAGGCTGAAATGAGCTTTCACATCTCTGATGGAGAGGAGTGGTGGGAGGGCTGTGAGTTGATGGGGCATGGAAGAGTGGCCTTTGGGTAGTGCCAGGGGTGCTGCTTACTGTTGTACTCTAGTCCTTGGGAACTGGATGTCCCTTAACAAAGCCAACCCTTCTGAGTGGCATCATGGCATCTTCCTGTATATGAATTTGTACCTTAAGTGCCAGTGAAACACTTGAACAGTTTTAGGACAGTTATTAGGGATAGAACTGTAAGTTGAGTAGGGGTGTTACCAAGGGGAGGGAGCTATTGATGGACTTTAAAGTAAGAGAAATGGGTGAATAGTATCTTTTCCTCCTTGATGTATGTTTAAGATAAGTCCTTAGTGCCCTGGCCTAGTAGCTCAGTTGGTTATAGTGTCATCCTAATATGCCATTGTTTCTGGTTTGATTCCCAGTCAGGGCCATACAAGAATCAACCAATGAATGCATAACTAAATGGAACAACCCAGCCAGTGTGGCTCAGTGGTTGAGTGTCACCCTATGAACTAGGAGGTCCTGGTTCGATTCCAGGTCAGGGTACATGCCTGGGTTGCAGGTTCAATCCCCAGTAGGGGGCATGCAGGAGGCAGCCGATCAATGATTCTCTCTCATCACTGATGTTTCTAATCTCTCTCTCCCTCTCCCTTCCTCACTGAAATTAATAAAAATATATTTAAAAATAAATAAGTGGAACAACAAATTGATGTTTCTTTTTCTGTCTCTCAAATCAATTTAAAAGAAAAAGATAAGTCCCTAGCTACCAGAATTCTGCTTCCGAGCCCATCCTACATGGAAGTTCTGGATTCACTGTTATCCTTGATGTTACTTTATAGCTAATGTTTAAGACATCTTCTATGTGTCTTCAGCATTATGTTGTGTGTCATGGAGGATTTACATTAACATGCTTCTGCTAGTTTGGGAGAACAGGAAGAGACTGTTTTCATGAATCAGAGAACAAGTAAAATAATTGTCTGCCAGAATGTTTGATGTAGTCAATAAGAGTTAAGTAAAAGAGGGTATTGCTAGCGGCTGAATTAATCTAGGAAGGTATCATTGAGCTAACAGTCTTATTGGAACTGAATCAAAAAAGAAAAGAAGGCAGAAAGGTAGCAGAGAGATTTTGAGAGATATCGTGCCAGCTTCAACCTCAAGTATCTGACTAAGTTTTTGAGGAACTAAAAATGTTGAATTGGGTCAACAAATAGGACACCTTTATCAAAGCCATAAAACTGCTTTCTATTATTTCCAGTTATAAATATATGTATTTGAGCATCTCTTGGAATAAACACTTCTTATCACTTCACTCCAGGCACAAAAAATTGTTTGTATTCTGTTATCTGCTTGAATTTGAAATATATGATGGAAATATAATTTTAATAACAGCTGACATTAAAAACTTAATATCCAAGTATTTGATTTTCCCATGGCCTATAAGAGAAAATGTAACATATCAATTTCTTTTTATGACCTTATTTTTCCCTACTTTTTCATTTCATTCTCCATTTGCTTGAATAAACCATTGGCCTGTATAAATGAGTTTTATCCTTTCCTCCCAGCTAAGTGAAGCCTTATTTTTATAATATACTAGTACTACTGTTAGCTGCTTAACTTGGAAAGCTTCCGTCTTCATCAGCTATTTCATGAATCAGAGCTTGGCTGCCTTGCTTCTAATGATCTTGAAAATGTCCAAAATAACACATAGTTTAAAAACTTAGAACTAAGTAAAGTTGAACAATTTTCTACTGGGCTATGTTGTAAAGTGGGAAGGGCAAATTACTCTTTTTTTTTTTTTTTTGAAGACATTTGCCAGTTGGAACATTGAGAAAGATTGAGTTTGGGAGGCCTTTAAATTGTGCACCAAAAGGTTATTGCAGAAGATAACATAAGGGAGATGTCATAAAGTAGAAAATTTGATGCTCAGTAATAGAAAGCCTTGTGAAGAAATAGGCATTCTGCCAATTAACAGGGTGCTTGAAATAAATAGTTTGGAATTAAAGAAACAGTTGCAAATTTCAAAGGTTTGATTCACTTAGTTCATAGGGAAACGGGAGAGGGGAACAAATTTCAGATTACTTTAGTTGTGAAGCATACTTACTATTCATTCAAGTTTGCTTTAACATATTTACTGATTATAGTTTAATTATGTGAAATCAGAGATATTGTTAATCTAATATTTTAGGTTAAGCTATTGAAATAAAATTCCAAATATATTTTGATGAAAACAAATTACGATCATAAGAGTTCAGTCTTAAACTATTGACTGTCTCAGTAGTCAGTAAATATTTCCCAAACTGGGCACAGTGTGGCTCTGAGTGAGCAGGAGGGAGATCTAGTGCAGCCTATACAGTGGGGTCTTGACTTACGAGTGTCCCGACTAACGAGTTTTTTGAGATACGAGCCGTCTCTCGGCCTATTTTTTGCTTTGAGTTGCGAGCTAAAATTCAGGTTATGAGCCAGCTTCAGATACCCCACCGCTAGTTGGCGCAGCGAACATCACAGTGAACGCCACAACATCAGCCCAGCATCACATGTCTCACTTGTTCACTTTTTGATTTGACATACGAGTAATTTGAGTTACGAGCTCCGTCACGGAACGAATTAAACTCGTAAGTCAAAGCCCCACTGTATAGTCCTTGGTGCCTAACCCTCTGGTCTTACCTAGTGAGGAACCACAACACAATTATATAAGTATCTAATGCATAATAAAATGTTCTCATGTTGCCTTAGTTTGTGGGAAGTAGATCTGAATAACGTAAGAAATCAGAAACTGCCCTGGGCTGGAACCTAAGAGTCAGAATCTACTGGTGTGCTGTTGGAGATGCTATTGTAAATCTTGGCCCTCTCCACCCAGCATATGCTTTGCAGCCTCTGTGAAGGCTGGGCTGCAGACAGGATGGGTCTTGGGGTAATATTACTTCGCTTGACTGTTCATGTACTTGTCTGGAGGAACTGTGTCAGGGAAAACCATTTTTATTAGTGGTACTGCTATTCTTACATCCAGTCAGGCATGAGCCTGTCATCTGTAACTTCTTGCTGTTTCCTTTCCATCTTTCTTAATTGGTTATCTTTTTCTTCCATTTCTGTCACAGTATTCTAGGATTATTTTACTTCAGCTTGTTGGTCTACTGTCCTAAGGATTGCCTGACAGCAAGAATGAGATACATAGAAATAACTGAACAAAAGACTCATTGAGATTTTTGGTATAAAGTTGTTTCAGTTCTGACTGAGGGGAGAAGTAGAAGGAAGAGAAGGGAGAGGGAGACATTGCTTAATTGGAAGTGAGTTACTTTCATCTTCATTGTCCCACGTGGCTTTCCAGGTTTGTCCGTCTCTGGGGTGGCATCAGGCTATTCTCAGTAAATCTTCATGTTTAATGCTAAATGCTGCCCAGTACCTGTGTACTGCTGTTCTTCTCTAAGCCTCAGCAGAAGTCACTGCCATAGCGGTGCCATCGGTGACTTTCAGCTCAGTTTATCACAGTAGTTTGAGCATGGCTGAGCCGGGCTCTGAAATTAGGTTCCTGGAAGGATCACCTTGCCGCCTCTCGTGCACTGTAATGCGTGTGCTTCTCCTCGTTCTGCTCATCCGTGACTTAGAAGCGAGGCTAAGCCCAGGCCTGGTGGGTGTTCAGGCTCTCAGCTTTGCTCTCCTGCAGTAGTTTGCTGGACACCAGGCTTTTTCCTCTTGTGAGTGGAATCAATTTGTCTTCTTTTATAAGCTTTTTGCTGTGGTTAAATATTATAGTTAATTTATAGATTAGCATCTTAACTATTGTTTGAATTATCTGCTGATGCTATACCTGGCTAATAGAAAGTACTGCAGAAATGTTTGTTGAATGAGATGGGCTGGAATGGAATGTGTATTTGATGTGTCTGGTCAGATTGTAATGTACCTAACATGTTTCTGGTCCTGTCATGGCCAGCTCGGGAATGACTGCTGTTTTGATTTATTCAGGAGACGTTTAAGAAGAACTCTTGTGTAAATTAGCCATCTTTTTTTAAAAAGAGATTTGTTTTCTTGTAGAAGAGAAGAAATGCGCTTGAATATAAGTAATTAATCTTTCATTTTAGTGTAATTTTAGTGTATTTCAAATGTGACTGTGCTGTTTAAAAAAACAGTAATAAAGTAATCAGATGATTGCTTTTACATTGATCAGCTTGGCGTAGTTACTGAGACATCAACATACTAATTAGAATGTCAGGATATTAAATTACTGTTCGTTTTCTAACTTTTAATGTTGTGGGTGATAATAAATGATAAAATAATTTGTAAGTGAGTTAACATACTATCCTGTCAATTTTGGTTAATTAACAGTTATACAGTGGTAATTATTTCCTTTTTTTATTTCCTGTCTATCTTTCCTAAAGATTTACCAATTATTAACAATTTAATGGAAATATTTTTTTCTGCCCTGGCCAGTATCTGCAATGGTTAGAGCATTGGCCTGAGCACTGAGGGTCTTGGGTTTGATTCCCAGTCAAGGGCACATCCCTGGGTTGCAGGTTCATTCCAAGCCCCATTCAGGGTGTGTGTGTGAGGCAGGCAATTGATGTGTTTCTCTCACATCAATGTTCTCTCCCTCCCTCCCCCCATCCCTCCCTTCTTCCCTTCTTCCTTCTTTCTCCTCCTCCCCATCTCCTGTCCACTCTATCTAAAAGCAATGGAAAAAATATCCTCCATTGAGATTAAATAAAATAATAAAAATAAATGAAATATTTTTTCCTGTATATGGCTCTTTTGTACATTTAAATGAAGAAAGTGTGTTGTAAGCATTGAATTGTAAATAGAAAATTGTTTTCAACTAACTTTTATTTTAGGTTGATTGTGTTCTGGTTATTAGTTATTATGTAGCAACTACCCTCAAACTAAAACAATGATTCTAAAACCTAATATCAAAAATTAAAGCCAAATCCTAACCCTAACATTTTCAAACAATAACCATTTTATTACTAGAGACTTGCACAAAATTCGTACATGGGTAGGGTCCCTAGGCCTGTCCAGCAATCAGGGCTGATCTGTGGGGCGACCAGAGGGGCGATTGAGGGGTGGTGGGGGGGCCTGGCACCTGCCTTAGCTGGCCTGGGGCCTGCGGGCGGGGGCAGCTCCTGCATTGAGCGTCTGCCCCCTGGTGGTCAGTGCCTGTCATAGCAACTGGTTGTTCTGCCGTTCGATCAATTTGCATATTAGGCTTTTATTATATAGGATATCTCACAGTTTTGAGGGTTAGGATTCAAGCTGGGCTTAACAGGGCACTTCTGCCCTATATGGTGTCTGTGGGGTTACTTGGTTGGCAGGCAATCTGGCCTAGGATATACAAGACAGCTCTATTGCCATGTTGGTGCCAAGGTGAGGACTTGTAGAAGGCTGGACTCTGCTGGGATCCTCTCCATGAGATCCCACAAACTAGGGGGTTGAACAACTTCTTTGGAGTGATCCAGGACTCCACAAGAACAAGGCAGAAGCCTATGCTTGCGACTGGCATGGCATCAGTTGTGCCATGTTGGTCCAAGTAGTCATAGGCCAGCCCAGATCAGGGGAGGGCAAATAGATCTCAGCTCTCAATGGGAAGAGTGTCAAAGAATTGCAGCCTTTAATCTCCATAGGGAGATTAATAATTAGGTCACAGTGTATTCAGGAAACAAGGTGCCCATTATAGAGCACAATGCTTACTACTGATATAAAACCTGTATTTATTAGAATTAGTAATAATATTAAAAATCATGATGTTTGCTCTCATTATTGGGGTCTTCCACAAATTTTTATTTTATTGATTTGAGAGAGAGAGAGACATTGATTTGTTGTTCTACTTATTTATGCTTTAATTGGTTGATTCTCTTACGTGCCCTGACCGGGGATGGAACCTGAAACCTTGGGATCAGGCTCTAACCAACTGAGCTATCCAGCCAGGGCCTTCCTCCACAAACTTTTTATTTTATTTTGTTTTAAAATTTTTTTCCTCTACAAATTTTTTATTTCATTATAAAAGAAATGATTCTTAATGGTTTCATTATATATTGGGTGTTTTAAACAGTCTTTTCATTAATTATTTGTTTTAATTGTAGTTTTAATATTGTTGGAATTGTTAACATGTATTTTTACCTGCTAGTACAAATATGTTTCATTTTAGGAAAAACCGATACTTAAACCATTTATTTACATTTATTGATGCATGTCCCTTTCCACAAAGGATTCGAGGTGACTTGTAACAAGACACACATGACAAATCTATATAGAAGTAAAATGTAAATAGCGTAATGAGGACCAAGAAAAACATCAAATAAATGGCATCACCGTCTGCCCAGTGACTAAGCACCAAACCTAGAAGTCTTTTTCTCCAGACTCTATTCGCAATCTGTCTGTCTGTGTCGCCTCCCAAATCTACCCCAGATCTGTCCCTTTGTGTTCTTTCCACCAGTGCTTCTATTATCAGGCCACTGTCATCTTTTTCCTAAACTACCAAGATAGCCCCGTAAGCATAAGCAGTGAATCAGATCTGCACTTTGCTCTGCCAAAAGCCTCTGTTTAATGCACAGTTCTTAGTATAAAAGTGTCTCACCCAGGTCTGGGGCTCCATCTACCTCTGTAACCGCCTCTCACACCACCCCTTGCCTGCCGCTGCCCTCGCCCGCCTTCTCTCTGTTCCTTCCATATCTTTAGGAAAAAGGACCTGTTGGGACCTTTGCACTTGCTGTTATCTCTGCTTGGGATGCTCTTGCCATGGCTTTGCAGAGCTGGCTCCTTTTCATGCAAATTTCCATTTAAAATATAACTTCTTAAGAGAGGTTTAATTGATCACAGAACTGAAAGTATACATCTGTTGTCCATCTATAGCACTTCTTGTTTTATTTTCAATCTAGCTTGCTGATAGTTTCTTGTTTGTTACTTATTGTCTGTCTCACCCCATTAAAATGTAAGCTTCATGAGAACAAGTTTTGTTTTTGTTTATAGTTGTATTCCATCTGCTGGAGGTAGTGCTTGGTACATAGCAGGTCCTCAGTGCTTTAGAAAGAATAAATGAATTCTACATAAAAAATTGAATGTTAGAATTAATGGTGGTATTTTCAGGACATGACAAGTGTATTTTAGAAAAGGTAATTCTTTCCTTAAGATTCACGTGACACTGGTGATGTGTGTCAGAATCACTAATGGACTTAAAAAAACTGTACAGCTGATCTTTGATCCCTAGGGCTAGGTGGCACCAAGAACCTGTAATTTTGAAAAGCTCCGATACAAATCCAAGGCACATTCTTGCTTAAGGGCCAAGGTGCGAGAAAGAAAGTGAGCTATGTGCATTCAAGTAGAAAACTTCACAATATTTATAAACATGATTGAATATTATTGATTGGAAGTTTATAGAATAACTTGCTGGGAAGCCTTATTTATATCTTTACTTTAGAGGCCAGTGTAATAGTTTACAGGTTCCAAAGTAGTATACCCAAGATGATAATTTGGGAGTATGGGAAGGAAATAAATAATACAACATATATTTTTAACCTCATTTTAAAACATTTTAGGGAAGGCTTATTTTGCATACATAATGTACAGTAATACATGGGTGTAATTTATAAATAAGTATGCATATACTGGAAGTATGCGCTCAGCATATTTTATTGATAAAAATGTGTGATCCAAAGAGGCTGGAGATGACTCTGCCAGTAAGGGTAGCTTATGCAGTGGTAACAAATGATCCCTGGACCTGTGACCCCTGAAAAGGTTTGCTTCTTATTCATGCTCTGTATCTCTTGTGGGCCATCTCCAGTCCTGCTCTGTGTCGTATTGGCGCACACCTCGGCTGATTGAGCAGCCTGTATCTGGAACTTCACCAGGTGCTGTGGCAGAGGGAGGAGAGACGCAGGTAAACCATGTGCTTGTGAGTCTTTGCTTGGGGGTGACACATATCACTTCTGCTTAGATTTCACTGGCCCTTGTATGACTCTCCCTCAGTGAGGGACCCTGCATAGGGCGAATAGCAGTGCGGTCCACACAGTCAGTCTCCACCTGTGTGTTTACTGTGTGGGACGCTGCCTCTCTGGAGCCGCTCTTGACCTCTGTTCAGGATGCCTGGCAGAGTGAGACTGCTCTCTGTTCCTGGTTTGATGAAGAATATAAAAAAGAAATAAAAAACCTCCACACAGCCCAAATCCTTAATTCTATGAGTAAGGTAGTATGGAAAATTATATGATTGTAAAATATAGAAATAACACTTCACCTATACTTTTAAAGCTTAGTGTGGTTTGTGCTTGACAAAAAGAGTATACCATTATACTCTTTGCCATTTGAAGCAGGTACTGACCATTGAATGGATGGGTATAAAATAGATCCTAAGGATTGAAGTGTGGGGATTTGTGAATAGTGCTGGAGAGAGAATGTCAAAGCTCAAATGCTCAGGGTCTTTGCTGGTTGAAAATTAATCAGAGTGAAGGTTGAGCATCTCCAGCACAGTAATGGAAGTTACCCGGAAATGTGATTCCATATGATTCCAGGTAGAGCAGTTTGTTTATATACCTCTATTTAGGAAGCTGTTTATTTTGTGAAGCATGATATACAGCAGGTCCTCGAATAACACTGTTTCATTCAATGTCAGTTCATGATAATGCTGATGATATGCCGTAGGAACTTAAACTCTAGTTTATATCAATTAGTCTATGGTAAAATTGGTTTCAGTATCAGTTGTTTTGCTTAAAGTCACAGAGCCTTCGACGATGGTAAGTGAAGACTTACTGTACTTTGATTGTAAGATGTTGCAGTGATTACCTAGCTTATTTTATTAGTTTTGAACATCCCCTAAAGACCAGTTTTATGTTAGTTTTACTAATCGAAGAAATAGTTTTAACTAATAAAAGTTTATTGAAACCAGTTTAGATGCAGGAAACATTTCACTTTATTCCTGGGAAAAAGCCTGGAAAACAGAAGGTAATAAAAATGTACATTGCTGATAGTAATAATAAATATTTACCATTAATTAAGGGCATGTTATTTGTTGTGTCTGTTCTAGAGCTTTCTGTATTTTATTTAATTTAAAAGCTACATGAAGTAGGTATTATTTTCTTCATTTTACTGTAGAAAGAGAGGTACGAAGAGGTTAGTTAATTTGTTTAAAATTTGAACTTAGGTTTCTGCAATTACAAGAACTATATACTTTCCACTCTGTTGCTCTGCTTTTATAATTGTTCCACAATAAGTGTTTTTACTTTCGTACATGGATTCTTTGTTAGTAGAAGCAGGAAGCCATTTAATTTTGTCTTGCTCTTTTAGAGGATATTTTTGAGGCATGCATTGGGTAACCTCATTAAGGGAGTCTGAGAAAATGAAATATGCTTATATTTTCCCAGTAGTTTTTTTTATTCAGAAAGCAGAAGAGAATACTGAGGATTATTTTAAAAATTTGAAATAATGAAGTCAATAGCAGTTTACACTAATTAGTAAAGTTTCATATAATCATCCTACATTTTTTCAGTGAGAATTCTTTGAAATTTAAATTTTGATTATAATTAGTTAAATAGATAAGTGAAGATTTAGAATATGTGTGACAAGTCAATGAACTTTATTTATTGATTTTTAAAAATTGTTTTTAGAGAGAGAGAGAAGGAAGGAGAGAGAAACATCCATTTGTTTTTCTGCCTTTTATGCATCATTGGTTGCTTCTTGTGTGTACCCTGACTGGAGATCAAACCTTGGTGTATCAGGTCAGTGCTCTGGCCAGGGCCATGGATGAACTACTTTTTTTTTTTTTTTTTTTTTTTTTTAGAATAAACACCTTTATTACATGAGCTAAGATAGGAGGGAAGAGGATTTATTTGCTTTTCCAGGCCTTGATTTTCCTCAGACAGAACTCCAGTTCCTTGCCCTTGAGCACATAGCCCTCTGCTTGGCCACACTGGCCTGGTCTTGAAGAGATGCATGCAAGAAGCTTGCCCTGCAGGAACTGCTCCTTGAAAAGACTTAATTTTTGCATTCTTTTTCCTTTCATCATATTTCTTCTGAATTTTCTTTGATCGTGTTTTGTTTAAAATCTCTTCTTCCTCCGGAGTTAGCTTGGCCCCCTTCTTGCAGCCCAGGGGCAGTGCCTGGTGGGATTCGTACCTCTGTGGGTACAGTACGCGGTCACTGAGCACGATGTAGTTCTCTACTAGGGTCTTGGTGTGGACCAGTTCATTGTTGGGTGCATTGGAGACAACATCAATAATCCTTGTTTTTCATGTACATTACTCTGAGCCCCAGGGGAAGTTGCCCACGCCCAGCCTCAAGGCTCGCTATTCTTATTACCTCTTTGCACATGGACTGTGTCTATGCCGCGGGGTCCAATCTTAGTGTTGGCAGCTGGACGTCTCAGCTCATATTTTCACTTCTTGTGGTAGGGCTTTCTCTTGCCCCCTTCTTGTGGCGCTTGTGCCAGTTGTCTCGAGAGATGCCCATGGCTCAGCGCTGGCCGGAAAGAGCATGGATGAACTCTCTAATGCACCAAGGAAAAACAATGTTACTGGAAGGCTAGAAGGCAGGATGTGACATGAATTTTAGATAGCATGCATGTGATTTGGAGTGCATGTGGTTACTTTGGATTAATGGTTTAGAAACATGTTGATTTCCTTAGAATTTTATCTGTTATTTCTAATCTAAGAAGACTAGATAACTTTTTTTGCCAGGGGTTTGGGGGGGGGTACGTTTCAATGAAAGAAAATCTTATTACATTCTTTAATAATCTACCCTAGTTTTTATTCAAGGTCTTGAGATTATTTTTAGTTCAGTCTTGACTGAATTTCTAAGGCAGAAGACTATTTGACAAGTCAAGTCTCTTGTAACTAATGTCATCTGTTGTATGACAGTGGATCTGATGTATGCTTCTGTTGCTGCCCTGACATTTACTTGGTAAGCAGGTAATTGCTTGTAAACACCTATGGTATTGTTAATACAAGTATTTGAATTGAGTTTAGGGAAAGGAGAGTATTATCCTAGAAGTGTTAGCATTACTTATATATTGCCTTGTGATTTGTTTGGTTAGAACCCCAAATATTATTAGGACAAGCATCTGTATGTCCAAAGGTACCTATTTCTTTATTGCTGTAATAAGTGATTATAAAAGGGCCATGGTTAGTTAACACAGTTGGTCTCAATTTAAGTTTTTCAGATTCAGTTAAAACTGGGCAAAAACTGTTCAAGCAATTATGATTACCCTTATTAATGGTAGGGAGGATATTAAGACTTTATCTAATTTCAAATAAATGTCCACTGAACACATTTGAAATATATTTTTATATTTAAATTGGAAATTTCCTTAAAAATAATAAAAAGACCATCATGAAGACAGGAAGATTTCTTTTTCTCCTTTTACTGTATCTTCCCGATCAGTTTGTTCTTTATCAGTGCTGTTTCAGAATTACAGCATGGCTCTAAAAGTGATCTAAGACATAGCCACCTTCTCTCAGATATTATCAGCAGTGTGTGTCTTGTTGTGTATTTCAGTTTTGAAGGAATTCTCTTATGGAATGCAAAATAAAAGGTAAATAGTCAAATAGAGAAGTTACTGTCAGTAGGTAAATGTAAACAAAGCAAACACTAAAGCATAATAATCTGGTATGAAGCTCTTAAAGAAATATTTGCTATTGCTAAACCATAATTTAAACAGTCTGGAGGGTTGATTATATATAATATGTGCTCTGCATTCTTTCAAAGAACTCTTTTTACCTATAAGATTTCTCATGATACCTAGTTATATTACATTTTTAGTTTCTGTATTTTTATTCTGTTCATTACCAAAAAGGGATTGAGGTGAAAATTTTCAATTGATGAGTTTTTCTTGCATTGATTTTGATATTACATATTTGTTCAACTTCCTTTGTTTATTGGAGACCGCATGGCCTTGTGGGTTGGAAATCCAGTTTGGCTTCTATTTCTACCAATTAACCATAAAACTAAGATAATATCTACCCTGTCGGGTTGATGGTAGAATTAATTGAGATGGTATAAGTAAAATGGTTAGCATATTAACTAGCAGATGGCATGCATGGGCCTCAACTTTCACTGACTTTTGAATAACCTACAGATTGACACATCTAAACTACCTCCTCTATGCTGTCTTTCAACTTGCACATAATCAGCAAGCAAAAGTTTTGAGCCATCACACAGTGGTGAGATACTTGTCAGCCAGCAGTGACTCTGTTTCCATTTACTGCTATCATTGTCTTTATGGTATTGTTTGTGCAATTACTTAAGTATTTTATAGGGTTTTTCCTGAACGTACCCTTTATTTACTTATTTTAAAAAATATGTATTTTTTATTGATTTCAGAGAGGAAGGGAGAGAGAGCGAGAGATAGAAACATCAATGATGAGAGAGAATCATTGATTGGCTGCCTCCTGCATGCCCCCAACTGGGGATCGAGCCCTCAACCTGGGCATGTGCCCTTGACCAGGACTGAACCTGGGACCCTTCAGTCTGCAGGCTGATGCTCTAGCCATTGAGCCAAACTGTCTAGGGCTGAATGTACCCTTTAGAAATGGGCCACAGAAGGGTAGGGGTGGAGCGATGGTGGGTTGAATGGGCAGTGCTTTGGGCCCAGCCTTACTTCAACCAGAGTATTTTTTTTTCTAATTTCTGCAATGTAATATCATTCCAGGCAAGATTTCCTTTGAAGGAAGATTTTTGTTTCTAAAAACACATTTGAAAATCAGTTTCCTATTGTATTTCTACCTTCTATGGAAAAAGCAGAGAAAGAAATACTTAACTAATACTAGTAGTAAGAAACCTAAGTCTATGACTCAATAGGTTTAGATAAACGTGGAAATCACTAGGCATGGCAAAAGTGGAGATTCTGTGTGTCTCCCTAATACTTTCGGACTTAATCTGTCTTTAATTTTGGACTTAACAGTATTTTTAATTTTGAAGTAAATGAACAAATTAAAAAGATATGCAAGAAAGCAGTGAACGACTAGAAATTGAAATAAGAAAATACCATTTATAATAACATCCAGAACATGAAATATCTAAGGGATAAATTTAATAAAATATGTGCAAGTATAAAGAAGGAAGTAGAAATTATCCATAATCCCTTTACCCAGAGTTAGTTATATCTTTGTGTAGGCCGTTTCCATGCACAAACTTATACAGAGACATGCTTGGAATCTCCTAAAAGATTTATTTTACTTCACCTTTACCTAACTGTTTGAATTTACTTTCACCTAGCAGTATTTTGCAGATATCCTTCTACGACAGTAATCATAAATTTCTATAATTTAAGAAGAATTTTACTGACTGCATGATATTTTGTTATAACACAATTCATTTGCTTTTTTTACTTTTTTAACCTTTTAAACACTAAGAAGTATAAACATATCCAGAAAAGTACATAAAACAAAAATAAGTTTATTAGATTATTATAAAGTGAATATTAGTTTGTCATTCAGGTGAGGAATAAAACATTGCTGTTACCCTTGAAATGCCTTCTTGTGTCCCTTTCAACCAGTCTTTTCTTCTCTTTCCTAGAGGAAACCACTAGTCTGCTTTTATGGTAACCTCCTCCTTACCTTTTTTCTTTTAGTTGATCATCCGACTATTCATCGCTAAACTATATAATTTTCTGTATTAAGACAAATCTTTATGTAAATGAAATAATCAGGTATATTTTATTTTGTTCATGGATTACTTTGCTTAATATATATTTCAGGTTATGCACATTGTGTGAAGTTGTATTATTTTTGTTGCTGTGCCATATTCTACACTGAATATACCTCACATTTATTCATTCTGCCTTTGATGATGAGTGTCCAGTTTTGGGCTATTATAGATAATGTTGCTTTATGGTTATACGAATAATGCTTGTTCATGTTTACTTGTTTGTATGTTGTCTAAGGCATTGGTCTGAGAACTGGAACATTCCTGGTACTAGGAAACTTACAAATGCCAATTCTTGGGATCCACCACATATTTAAGAATCAGAAAGTCTAGGGGTGGTGCCCAGTAATTTGTGTTTTAACAAGCCTTCCAGGAGATTCTTGTGAGTGGTACACTTTGAAATCCATTGCTTAGGGGAAGGGTCATCAAAATATGGTCCATGGGCCAAATCCTGGCTGATGCCTGTTTTTCCCATGGCCTGCAAACTAAGACTGGTTTTTACATTCTAATTTAATTTTATTTATCTTATTTTATCTGTTATTTTGTTTATTTTTTATTCCTCCCTTACATTTTTGAATAGTTGAAAAAAAAATTAAAGGAAGAATAAAATTTCTTGGCACAGGAAAATTATTTAAATGTAAATTTCACAGTTCATAAGTACAGTCTTATTGTAACACAGCTGTGTCCATTTATTTATATAGGCTGTTTTCTTGGTGCAACAGGAAGCTGTACTTATGACAGAGATGTTATGGCTCGCAAAGCCTAACATATTAACTATCTGGCCTTGTTTGGAAAAAGTTTGCTTATCTTTGCTTTGATGTATATACTTGGGAGGAGTAAAATTGCCAGGTTATGGGGTGTATTTACCTTCAACTCCTGAGATAATACCAAATTTTCTAAAGTAGTTCTACCAATTTACACTTTTGTCAGTAGGTTATGAGAGTTCCCATTGCTCTCCATTATTTTTTAAAATACATTTTTATTGATTTCAGAGGGAAAGGGAGAGGGAAAGAGAGACAGAAACATCAATGATGAGAGAGAATCATTGATCTGCTGCCTTCTTCATGCCCCCTACTGGGGATCGAGTCAGCAATCAGGACATGTGCCCTGACCAGGAATCGGACCATGACCTCCTGATTCATAGGTTGACACTCAAACACTGAGCCACATCAGCCGGGTTCATTGCTTTCCATTCTTACCTGTATTTTCGAACTTAACTTTAGTTGTCCCAGTGGGAGTATAGTAGTATTTTCATTGTGTTATTTTTGCCTCCAAAATTGTGAGAAACTTCAAACATAGAAAACTTGCAAGAATCTTATAATGAATATCCATATTCCCTACCTAGATTTTACAATTTACAGTTTATTATATTTGTTTTTATAACCTATTATCCATTCCTCTGTCAACCCACCAATCCATTTCAAAATAAGTTTCAGAAATCATAACACTTCCCACCAAATACTATAGCCTGCATATCATTAACTAGAGTTCAGTGTTTGTTAAGAGTTCTCTTTTTAAGTAACATGTACATACAATGAAATCCACAAACCTTAAGCACACCTAATTCATGAATTCCGACAAATGCATAAACTTGTGCAACTTAAACTTATCAAAAGACACAGAGCATTAATATCTGAAAGTTTCCTCATGCAGCATCTCAATGAATCTCTGTCTTGGTAACCGCTACTCAAATCTTTTCCTACCATATTAGTTCTGCCTGTTCTAAAACTTCATATAAATGGGATCATATAAGTCTTTCTGTGGTCATATGCTTTCATTTTTTCTTGGATGAGTGCCTAGGAGTGGGATTGTTGGGTCATAGGGGCAGAATTTTCAGTCTTATCAGCAACTGCCAGATCTTTTCCCCAAGTGGCTGTACCATGTGTATTCCCACCAACAATGATAGTTCTAATTTTTCCACACCCTCACCTACATCCACCCCCCCCCCCATTCTAATGGCTGTGTAGTGATATGTCATTGATGTTTTCACTGTGGTTTTAGTTTGTACTTACCTGCTGATTAAGGAGATTGAGCATCTTTTCATATATTTATTGACCCTTTGAGTTTTATCATTTTGTAAAGTGCCTATTCATGTCTTTTGCTTATTTTCTTAGGTTGACTGTCTTTTTCTTATTTTTGTCTTGGCTATTCTTGGCCCTTTGCATATTTATGTACATTTTAGAACCAACTTGTACACCTTCTTACAGACACACATAAAAGCTATTGTGATTTTGTCTGAGACTGTATTGAATCTATAGATCATTTTGAGAATTGGTACATTTATAATAAGTCTTAGGTATCTGTTATTTAGGTTTCACTTGTTTTCCTCAGTAAGGTTACAGTTTCTTTGTGGAGGCCTTCCTCATCTTTCGTTAGATTTATTTCTAGGTATTTAATTGTTTAAGTTTGGTTGTAATTGGTATCTTTTAAAAAATTCTGTTATTGAACTTGACTGCTTGGTTGGTTGATTGGTTTTTCTATATGTGATCTTATATCCAGAAACCTTGATTAATTAGGGTCAAGAGGTATAAGAATTTATCTGTGGATTCTTCTGGCTTTTCTAAAGACATTAATCATATAATCTGTGAATGCTGCTTGGTTGGTTGATTGGTATTTCTATATGTGATCTTATATTCAGAAATCTTGATTAATTAGGGTCAAGAGGTGTAAGAATTTATCTGTGGATTCTTCTGGCTTTTCTAAAGATATTAATCATATAATCTGTGAATGCTGACGGTTTTGTTTTTTTTCCAATCCTTATACTTATTTTTGGTCTTCCCTATCTGGTTCTCATTCATGAGTCTTGTTCCCTGACTGCTTCATCTTTGACCGTGTGCTGCTGATATTATTTGGAAAGTTATTTGGAGGGCTACATTGAGGCCTAGGAGGATTATATCTTTCTCCAAAGAGGTTTTATTTGTTTCTTTCATGGGCCTGGGGGCATTGATAGTCCAGGATAATTTTAATTAAATCCATAATCTGAGATCCCTGGCCCACTTGATAATTGGAAACTGGACCGTAGATCCATAATCTGTGTAGACTAATAATCTTCTGGTTTACCCCCTCCTACATCCTTCAGAGTCCTAGAGAGTAGGGGATAGTTTATCCACTGTTGACAGAGTGTCGTTGAAGCTGCTTTCCCAGCATCAGTAAATGTAAAAGTGGACTTTAAATGACAGGCTTTGGCTGTTGGCCTGGCAATTCCTAGGTAACTTACCTATAATGCAGATGGGGTGGTCTAAATTATCTACTCCTCATGAACTGAAACTTGGTGTTTCTTTATGATTCCATTGAGTTTTTTAATTCCTGTTCCTGAGGGTTTTTTTTTTAAATTTTTTTTATTGCTTAAAGCATTACAAAGGGTATTACATATGTGTCCTTTTTTCCCCCCACCCTTGACAATACCCCGGCTTCCCCTACCCCCCAGTGTCTTATGTTCATTGGTTATGCTCATATGCATATGCATGCATACAAGTCCTTCAGTTGGTCTATTACCCCCCTCCCTCCTGCCCCCCAACCCTCCCCGGCCTTCCCGCTGCAGTTTGACAATCTGTGTGAGGCAGCTCTGCCTCTGTAACTATTATTGTTCAAAAGTTTATAATGGTCTCTATTATCCATGAATGAGTGAGATCATGTGGTATTTTTCTTTCATTGACTGTCTTATTTCACTTAGCATAATGCTCTCCAGCTCCATCCATGCCGTTGCAAATTGTAAGAGTTCCTTCTTTCTTACAGCAGCATAGTATTCCATCGTGTAGATGTACCACAGTTTTCTAATCCATTCATCTACTGATGGGCATTTAGGCTGTTTCCAGATCTTAGCTATGGTGAATTGTGCTGCTATGAACATATGGGTGCATATATCCTTTCTGATTGGTGTTTCTGGTTTCTTGGGATATATTCCTAGAAGTGGGATCCCAGGGTCAAATGGGAGTTCCATTTTTAGTTTTTTGAGGAAACTCCATACTGTCTTCCATAGTGGCTGCACCAGTCTGCATTCCCACCAGCAGTGCACAAGTGTTCCTTTTTCTCCACATCCTCTCCAGCACTTGTCGTTTGTTGATTTGTTGATGATAGCCATTCTGACAGGTGTGAGATGGTACCTCATTGTTGTTTTGATTTGCATTTCTCGGATGATTAGTGACTTTGAGCATGTTTTCATATGTCTCTTGGCTTTCTGAATGTCCTCTTTTGAAAGGTGTCTATTTAGATCCTTTGCCCATTTTTTGATTGGATTGTTTATCTTCTTTTTGTTAAGTTGTATGAGTTCCCTATAAATTTTGGAGATTAGGCCCTTATCAGATATGACGTTGGCAAATATGTTTTCCCACGCAGTGGGTTTTCTTGTTGTTTTGTTGATGGTTTCTTTTGTTGTGCAGAAGCTTTTTATTTTGATGTAGTCCCATTTGTTCATTTTCTCTTTAGTTTCAACTGCTCTAGGAGCTGTATCAGTGAAGAAATTGCTTCGGCATATGTCTGAGATTTTGTTGTCCTTGGATTCTTCTAGAATTTTTATGGTTTCCTGTCGTACATTTAAGTCCTTTATCCATTTTGAGTTTATTTTTGTGTATGGTGTAAGTTGGTGGTCTAGTTTCATTTTCTTGCATATATCTGTCCAATTTTCCCAACACCATTTATTGAAGAGACTATCTTGGCTCCATTGTATGTTCTTGCCTCCTTTGTCAAATATTAATTGAGCATATTGGTTCGGGCCGATTTCTGGGGTCTCTATTCTATTCCATTGATCTATATGTCTGTTCTTGTGCCAGTACCAGGCAGTTTTGAGAACAGTGGCTTTGTAATACAGCTTGATATCTGGTATTGAGATCCCACCTACTTTGCTCTTTCTCAGGATTGCTGCAGCTATTCGGGGTCTTTTTTTATTCCAGATGAATTTTTGGAGAGTTCGTTCTAGGTCTCTGAAATATGCCGTTGGTATTTTAATGGGAAGTGTGTTGAATTTATAGATTGCTTTGGGTAGTATGGACATTTTAATGATGTTGATTCTACCAATCCATGAACACGGTATGTTCTTCCATCTGTTTATGTCTTCCTCTATCTCTTTTTTCAATGTCCTGTAGTTTTCTGAGTAGAGGTCTTTTACCTCTTTAGTTAAGTTTATTCCTAGGTAGCTTAATTTTTTTGGTGCGATGGTAAATGGGATTGTTTTTCTAATCTCTCTTTCTGCAAGTTCACTATTGGTGTATAGAAATGCCTCAGATTTCTTGGCATTAATTTTGTATCCTGCTACTTTGCCAAATTCATGTATTAAGTCTAGTAGTTTTTTGACGGAGTCTCTAGGGTTTTGTATGTATAATATCATGTCGTCTGCAAATAAGGACAGTTTTACTTCCTCTTTTCCAATTTGGATGCCTTTTATTTCTTCTTCTTGTCTAATTGCAATGGCTAATACTTCCAGGACTATGTTGAACAGGAGTGGTGAGAGTGGGCATCCTTGTCTTGTTCCTGTTCTTAGGGGAAATGGTGTTAGTTTTTGTCCATTGAGTATGATGTTGGCTGTGGGCCTGTCATATATGGCTTTTGGTTTTTTTTTTTGTGGGTTTCTATAAGTTCTTTGTTTTCTTTCCTTTTCTCCCTTCCTTCCTTTCTTTCTCAAATACCTTATTATAGTTTCCCATTCATCAGCTGTCATCACCCTTGTTTTTTATTTCTTTATACACCTGTATGCTCTGAGTCTATTATTATTATTTTTTTCTCATTAAGTGATGTTTTATGGTGTGCTTTGTTATATAAAATGCAATTGTATTTTAAAATGTATTTGTAGGAATTCTTTGAAGTATGATTTGAGTTTGCTTCTGCCGGGTGGCTGGGCATTTGAATCAGGGACCACCTTAAAACCAATCCAAAGCTTGGGTTATTTCGAATGACCCATGGCATTTGTTCAGGAGGATCTCAATGAAGTGAAACTAGGTACCCTACTTCCTGTGGGCATGACTTTGTATATTAGTCTTCTGTACTGTAAAGAAGATACTTTAAAAAATTTTATCAGTATCTTTGATTTTTGTGAGAGATTGATCTGAATAATATAGACGGCTTTACTGAACCATTAAAGTCTACTGCAATTTATTTAACCAAATACCTGTTGTTGGACATTTAGATTTTCTTCTTATTATAAATAACTTTGTGATGAAGAAAAATTGTTCCTGGAAGTAAAACTGTTAGGGTCTGCATGTTTTAATGCTGATTGAAATCTTTTGCCCTTTGGAAAGGTTGTCCCAACACTCTGTATCCTAAGTTTTCCTATCTTGGGCCATTTTAATAGAAAACAATGCGACATTATTGTTTGAATTTACTTTTATTATTATTATTTTAAATCTTTATTGTTCAGATTATTACAGTTGTTCCTCTTTTTTCCCCCCATAGCTCCCCTCCACCTGCTTCCCACCCCCCCTCTGCCCTTACCCCCCCACCCTCCTCATTCATAGGTGTACGATTTTTGTCCAGTCTCTTCCTGCACCCCCATACCCGTTTCCCCCCGAGAATTGTCAGTCCACTCCCTTTCTATGCCCCTGATTCTATTATATTCACCAGTTTATTCTGTTCATCAGATTTTTTATTCACTTGATTTTTAGATTCACTTGTTGATAGATATGTATTTGTTGTTCATAATTTTTATCTTTACCTTTTTCTTCTTCCTCTTCTTAAAGAATACCTTTCAGCATTTCATATAATACTGGTTTGGTGGTGATGAACTCCTTTAGCTTTTTTTTTTTTATCTGTGAAGCTCTTTATCTGACCTTCAATTCTGAATGATAGTTTTGCTGGGTAGACTAATCTTGGTTGTAGGTTCTTGCTATTCATCACTTTGAATATTTCTTGCCACTCCCTTCTGGCCTGCATAGTTTCTGTTGAGAAATCAGCTGACAATCTTATGGGTACTCCCTTGTAGGTAACTGACTGTTTTTCTCTTGCTGCTTTTAAGATTCTCTCTCTGTCTTTTGCTCTTGGCATTTTAATTATGATGTACTTCAAATCTTTGACTTGATTCTTGCGATCCTCTAGTCTGCTGTTGGATCTCTGTATAATATTCTTTATTTCAGTCAGTGTATGCTTAATTTCTAGTTGGTCCTTTTTCATATCCCTGAGGGTCTCACTAGACTTATTGAGGGTCTTACTAAATTTATCGGCGGTCTCACTAGATTTCTTGAGTGTCTCACTAAGTTTATCAGCGGTTTCTAGAAAATTCTTGAAAAACCTTAAAACCGTGGTTTTGAACTCTATATCTAGTAGTTTGCTTTTCTGTCATTTGTGACCTGTCTCTTTGTCTCCGCATTTTGGCTGCTTTCCTGTGTTGATAGAGTGGTTTTCTGTGCTAGGTGTCCTATAGGGCCCAGTGGCTCAGCCTCCCCAATTACCTGAGGTGGACACTCTTGGTGCACCCCTTTGGGCTGTGTGCACAGTCTTGCTGTAGTTAAGCCTTGATTGTAGTTGGTATCACTGGGAGGAATTGACCTCCAGGCCAATTGGCTGTGAGATTCAGCTGTGTCTATGGTGGGAGAACTTCTGTGCTGGAGACACCCTTCTGGGGCAAGACTTGTTTCAGTGGGGCTTTGGTGCTCACTGAGTCTGCCCCCTGAGTGTGTCCCTTATGGATCTGAGGAGTTGTAATCTGGATGGTCCCACTGTGACCACTGGGTACATTGGCACTTGGATCTCTAAGGATGTGCTAATTTAGCCCCTGCCTGAGGCTACCCAGCAGGAGCTACGGAGAGATCTGCAGATTCCTCTTCTTTGTTTGGGATTTGGAGGTGCCCAGATGAGGCCCAGCTGTGAAGCAATGCAGTCTTCTTTTGGATGATCTGGGTCTCTCTGACTCAGCTGCAGTTTGTTAGGTAATTTTAGATTGCAAAGGGCCAGGTCATTCATATGCAAAAGGCTTTGGGCACAGCTTGGGCCGGAAGCCCCTCTGAGAGAAAGTCACCCTCGAGTTCTTCCCGCTGCCAGACAGTCCAGTTTCTCCCCGTATGAGTCTGGTCCCCAGAGACTCGCCCGGAACTGGAGTTCAGAGCAGTCGGGAGCTTGTGTCTCCCTCCCGATTGAAAAAGACAACTGCGTCCTCAGTTGCCAGCCCTTTCCGCGCGCGCCTCTGTACCTCTGCACTTTACTTCGGCACCTCCTCTGAGTCTCAGTGTGCTTTTCTCTTTCCTTCTAGTTGTAGAATTTCCACTCAGCCGGCCTTCCTGTGGTTCTGGATGATGTCCGTTTTGTCTTTTAGTTGTATTTTTGAAGTGGTTGTGCGAGGCAGCAATTTCAGGTGTTTACCTATGCTGCCATCTTGGTTTCTCCCCCCTACTTTTATTATTTTCACCTACATCAGTGGTTCTCAACCTTCTGGCCCTTTAAATACAGTTCTTCATGTTGTGACCCAACCATAAAATTATTTTTGTTGCTACTTCATAACTGTAATATTGTTACTATTATGAATCGTAATGTAAATATCTGATATGCTGGATGGTCTTAGGCGACCCCTGTGAAAGGGTTATTCGACTGCCAAAGGGGTCTCGACTTACAGGTTGAGAACCGCTGACCTACATGAATAGTAGTAGCTGTAGTATACTTTTGGATTACTAGTACTTATGCCCTACTTTCAAAGGTTTTATTGAGAGTTACTCAGATGTCAAATGATGTAAATATTTCCCTCAGTTTGTAATTTATATTTCATCTTAATTTATAGATCTTTTATTTTTCTGTATAGAAGTTTATAATTTTTATCTAGTTGGATCTATCAGTCTTTTCTTTTTAAAGCCATAATTAGTCTGAGATAATAGATTTATAATTGTTTCTAGCAAAACTACTATTTTAAGTTTGGAGTTGTTTTATGTGTCTAGAAAATTGAGAAATAGTTAAATCGCTCATAACTATAAATAAGTATTTTAATAAAAAAACGTAACTCTTGAATTCAGATAATGCTCATTTTAAGTCTATATTAAACTGAGTTTTTATTGTAATTCCTTGCTTTTATATTATAATACTTTCTATTTTTTGCTGCTCTTTTGGTATATGTTGTCAGAAATTGGCAGAGTAGAAATTTGAAAGTATATTGAATTTAATTTTTTTAAAAGTATTTGGCTTCCTTAATGCTAATACTGATTTAGTAATTATATTAGGAATGATTTGAAATATCAGGGTTTACAAATTTTATAAAAAATAGAATCTTCACTCTTCTAGTGAAGGAAAGTATTGTATTGAAACTGAGTGAAGACTTTTACTTTTTTAAACAATATGAAATATGTTTTCTTTCAGATAAGTAAGGAAGAGAAGACTTTTTCAGAAAAGGATATTCTTGATTCATCATTCAGTTCAAGTGAGACTTCAGTTCCGGAGTCAGAATCAGTTTATAAGGTATGTAAACTTTAAACTACTTTCTAGGTTTTGTTAAATACATCACATTGAGCTTTCTATACGTGTTTAATGAACCCATTTGTACAGCCTGTTGCCACGACAGCCTCTCCCATTCCTGCGCATATTTCTTCTTCACCCCACTAAGAGTGTGCCAGCATTCTGTGTCGGGATGTCCTCCTCCACAGACCTCCTAACCCTGCCTGGGCTCTGACCTTCCATTGCCCGCATTCTCTAAAAGGTTTCCGGTGGAAAGACCTTCTTTAACTCACCCACCCAAGTTCCAGCATTTTGCTTGGGCTACCTCTGCTGCTCTCTGTCCCTGAGCACAGATAGCTGCTTTGCTTGAATCCATTAAATGGTTTTTGGAATTAAATAGTTCTAGAGGGGAGAGCTGAAATTCATTTTAAAATTTGATAGTTGCAACCCCCCAGTTTCCTTTGAAAAGAATGTACTCAACATTATTGGTGAGTGCCAGTGGCTTAAAATCCTGCCTCCACATTAGCTCCCCATTCTGACTTCCCTGTTCCTACCACTTAGGCCATCATTCAGTCAACCTTCCAAATGTAGAGTTTGGGAATTAACGTTTATCCCTCCCACATCACACATTTCCCATTACTCTGTCTTCCTATAATCTTTTGCTTCTGCTTAAGCATTTTTATTTCCATTGTGACCACCCTGATAAGTTAGAATCATGGAATCTGAGAGCTAAAGAACCCCTAAGGGTCATTTAGATGATCCCTTCCTGCCCTGTCCTGGTTTTAAAGATTCTATATTTTTATAAAATTTGTAAACCCTGATATTTCAAATCATTTCTAATATAATTACTAAATCAGTATTGTCATTAATGAAGCCAAATTTGTTTAAAAATTTAAATTCAGTATACTTTCAAATTTCTACCTATAAACCTTTACCACTGAGGTTTAGAAGCAGTAATTAAATGTTCCAAAATCATAAGTCTAGTGAGTAATAGAGCTTGGATTAAAACACATTTCCAAACTTCTGTCTCCTTTCCTTGCCTGAATTATTGTAATAAAGCCTCTTACCTCCTCCTGTGATGTGTCCTGTGTGAGTTACCTGTTTGGTGCAGTGTCACGCATGTACTGCCCCAGAGAGCTGTTTGACTTTCCCTCTGTGTCTAACTTGTTTTCTCAACTAAATGATGACCTACTTCAGGACAAGGACTGTGTCGTAGTAAAAACTATCTGTTAAAAAAAGCACATGTTCTATTTATTATGTGATGTCGTTGAGTGTATTGAAGAATGGTGGGCATATCGATTTAATAACTCTTACTTTTTAATAACTTGGGCAAATAGACAATTTGGGGATCATTTTTTTTAACCTAATTTTTTTCTCTCATTTTTGAAAGGAGAAAAAAACGATTGGATAGTAAGGATTATTTTCACAGTTCACTAACATATTTCTGATATCTTAAACTTTTAGTATAGTTCATAAGACTTTATAAGTGTATAGTATATTGGTTTTTTAAAAACATATTTACTGGCAGCTACTTATTTTAATAGCAAAACTGAATGCTTATTATTTTTATTTCTTATTGTTGAGATTAGCATTTGCAATATATTTCTCTAGAGAAAGAAGGAAGTATAGATGAAGAAATTCGTATTACTTTATTTGTTAGTAATTTTCAGCACTGAACATATTGTATACACATTAGGATTCTACTTGATGCAGAATAAAATGTGAAGTATATTGTATGAGAGGAATGCAATGTGCTTAGAGGGCTTGAGCTGGTAGTTTGAACTCGTGGGGACTATAATTTGTAAATTCATTAGTTAAGTAAAGACATCTACTCTGAAATAAACACATTTTTGGATTGCCTCTTCTTTCTTGTGCTAATTGTTTACATTTAAGGAGTGTAAATTGATCTTTCTTTTCTTCTGATCTGTGGGGGATTGATGAATTTCTCATAGGAAGAATTTTATTTAGACTTGGTACATATGAAGACTTAGGAGGATTTCAAAATGACAGGCACTGCTTATTCTCCCTGTTTCACTCTGAATTCAGATCCCTTTTGCTGACGCCCTGGATTTGTTCCGAGGAAGGAAAGTGTATTTGCAGGATGGCTTTGCTTATGTACCATCTAAGGATATTGTGGCAATCATTCTGAATGAATTTAGAACCAAGCTGTCCAAGGCTTTGGCAGTAAGTATTTTTCTTTTTTACTCTATTTCCATATTCACTTTATTTCCACATATTCACATTTTAATTTATGAAGTAGAACCTCAGGTCTCGAACTTAATTCTTTCCGGAAGGCTATTCAGGAAGTGATTTGTTCAAAAACGGAATCATTTTTCCCCCCATTAAAATAATGAAAATTAAATGAATTCAATTGAATTGAATTAATCCTTTCCAGACCCCAAATGATTCCCTGTTTAAACCTTTCTTATATAAAGCCCATGTCTAATGTACTGTTTAATCTGTAAATAAACACTCCTTTTCTTACATTTATCGAACCACCCCTACTAGCTTTAAAGGAATCTCTTTTAGCACTCGTTTCCAGGGCTGTCTTTCTGGAGGTCAGTATGCAGCATCTTCACTTTTCCCATATTGCTTCCATCCGGCTGATTACTTTTCATTTATCCAAATCAATGAACACTTTCACACCCTTAGCAACAGCAGCACTTTTGATGGCCTCTTTATGTTTGAAAATTGTGCTAATCATCCATTTGGCCAGCAAAAAAGCAAAAGAAACCCGAAACACAAAAATATTCAGAGCACAATTTCCTGATATGTTAACAACAGGAGGTTCAGGGGTAAACTGACTCATATTCAGCATTCTGTCCTTTGTTTGTGGCCTGAGAGATGGTTTTTTTTTTTGTCATGTTGAAGTATCAGCACGAAAGGGTTATTGGTCAAGAACTGAAGTTTTGTTCGACAACCCAGACTTTTTTTCCCATGAATAACTTGCTTGAGAACCGAATCGTTTGAGATGGGAGATGTTTGAGAACTGAGGTTTGACTGTATAGCCTTAGTCGTTTTGTTCTTTATTTCTTAAGAAATAAATTAATTTTTATAATGATACTCAAATTGCTTATGATGTTGTACTGGTAATTCTAGAACTGTTAGGTTTTTATTCGTTTCTATCCATAGTTAGTTTTCTTAGTTTTTCTTTCTCTTGGTAATACTAATGGAGAGCTCATTAATTTTGTAAGTGGGTTTTTCAAGGTCCTGTTTCTTTGCTTGGAGATGGATTTTATATAAGGCCCTTCACATTAGAGTGGCCTTTGGTGGATGTAACCCTTAGATTTTTGTTCTAAATTGATATTTTGGGTCAGTAGAGGGCAATGTAGAAGAAAGTCTTTATATTAAATAGTAAAAACAGTGATATGATAGTGCTGCAAAAAAGAGCCTACTGCCGGGTGAGATTGGTGCTAGCTGTGTTGAATATATAACATGATTGGTGCTTTTTAAGAGATTTGTTGGAACTGTTATACTTAAGTATAACATCTTAAAAATACACACAAAAATTGTAATATTTTCTGGTGTAAATAATTTTTATTACTGGCTCTTCTGGGTTAACTAACATGTATAATTCAGCTATATCAGCATTTGGGAAGACTAAAATGTTAACTCTGCTTTTATGAAAGAAGGCACTTTATTTAAATACATAGCATTATAGGTGTTTAATAACTGTTAATATTCTTCCTCTTTCCCTAATCTATGTGCTATTGTTGCTGTTTTTAATCCTCAGTAGTGTTGATGTTTTTCATTAGTTTCTTTACTTGTCTTGTGACTTATCCTGGACCATAATCTATTTATTTATTTATTTATTTATTATTATTATTATTATTTTAAATATATATTTTATTAATTTTTTTACAGAGAGAAAGGGAGAGGGATAGAGAGTTAGAAACATCGATGAGAGAGAAACATCGATCAGCTGCCTCCTGCACACCTCCCACTGGGGATGTGCCCGCAACCAAGGCACATGCCCTTGACTGGAATCGAACCTGGGACCCTTCAGTCCACAGGCCGACGCTCTATCCACTGAGCCAAACCGGTTAGGGCCCAGAATCTATTTATAGGTAAAGATAGTATCTTTCCTACTGTCAGTCTCTGTAGCAGACATATTTGCCTACTGGTGGTTGTTCTCCTTGTTTTATTATTGGTTTTGTTCACCCACTTTGCCTATTGACATGTTGGACAGCACTTCTTTATGTGGAACAGCCATGTACTTTTCAGGACAGTGGGTATCCTTAGCTCTCATCCACTAAATGCCAATAGTGGTCCAAGTCCCCATAACAACCAAAAATATCACCATGTATTTCAGAAAGCTGCTGGAGTGTTGGTATCATCCTTGGGCTGATCGTGGTGGTTTCTTCCTCCTTTCCAAATTATTGATCTGTGCATGCGATACAATGTAACTCTGGCTGAAAATATGAGAAGTTGTTTGGGGGCTTCTGAAAAAAGCTTTCCTTGCTAATAAAAATGGGCACATGCATATTTGCTAGTCAACTTAGTTTCCTTACAATCTTATGTACAAAGAAGACTATGTGGCAGATTTAAAAAACTAGAATTTTTATTTCAGAGATGAAGGGAGAGGGAGAGAGAGAGAAACATCCTATATAATAAAAGGGTAATATGCAAATCAACCGAACAATGGAACGACCGGTCACTATGATGCGCACTGACCACCAGGGGACAGATGCTCAATGCAGGAGCTGCTCCATGGTGGTCAGTACGGTCCCACAGAGGGAGCGCCACGCAGCCAGAAGCTAGGCTCACAGCTGGCGAGCACAGCACTAAGGATGTCCGACTGACGGCTTAGACCCGCTCCCCATGGGACATCCCCCAAGGGCTCCTGGACTGCGGGAGGGTGCAGGCTGGGCTGAGGGACCCCCCCCCTCAAGTGCATGAATTTAGTGCACCAGGCCTCTAGTCAATGATGAGAGAGACTCATTGATCGGCTGCCTCCTGTACACCCCCTTCTGGGGATTGAACCTGCAACCCGGGCATGTGCCCTCACTGGGAGTGGACCTCCAGGTTCATAGGTTGACTCTCAACCACTCAGTCACACCAGCTGGGCCATGTGGCAGATTTTTGCAATCCCCCCCCCCACCCCCGCCTCTCTTCTTATGGGCAGAAGATGGGGAATATAAATATACTGAGATTAAAGACAGAACTCTGTGAGTTCCTAAGTTAGGAATAAATTTATTTTTTCAGCACATTACACTTAAGCTTTGTCCCTTCCTCTCTCATTCTTTCCCCCTTCCAACATACTATAAGAATTTTTAAAATATTTTTTTAGAAATTTGAAGTAATCACAAACGTACAGAAAAGTTGCAACTAAAAAAACAATAATGTTTTCCCTAAATCATTTGAGAATAAGTTCCCAACCTTACATCTCATGGCTGTAAACTTTAGCGTGTAATACCTGGAAACAGATGTCCTCCCCATAACCACAATTCAACTGTCAAAATAAGAAAAAGAAACATCAGATCATGGCTACCATCTAAGCCTCAGACCCCTTTCACTTGTCACCAGTTGTCTCATTCGTGTCCTGTATTTGTCCTGTGTAATAACTAAATCAAATGTGCTATTTAGTTATTGTCTTTTTAGTCTCCTTTTGTCTGGAATAGGTTCTTAGGTTTTCCTTGACTTTCATGATTTTGCTACTTTTGAAGGTTCTAGGCCAAGTTACTTTATAGAATAGCTCTCAATCTGGTCTGATATTTTTGCATGTTCAGATGCAAGTTATACATCTTGAGCAGGAATATCATAGAGGTGAGGGTATATTCTTTTCATTGCATCCTATCAGGTGACACATGTTTTTGATTCATTCCAGTTCTGATTGACTTTATTTAACAGTGTATTTACCTATTCTGTTATTAACATGCATTTGGGTTTTGTTTTCTTTCTTTTGGTTATTACTAATACTGCTGCTCTGAACATTCTAGGACCTCTTTGGCAAACACATTTCTGTTGGTTCTATGCCCAGGATTGGAACTGTAGGGTGTAGGGTGGTCCACCTTCTGCTTTAGTGGATTCAGACTTACTGGGTTGGTCCTGATTGCCCGGGCTTGTGGAGAGCTCTGGCCTCAGTGTCTTTGGATTTGATAGAAGAGGGACAGTGATTGCTGCTTGACTTTCTCCCAGCAGGGTCAGGGCCACGTCTGGTTGAAAGATTGTCCAAAGAACCCTTTGCCTTTTATTTATTTATTTTTTAAATCTTCATCCAAGGACATTTTTTCCATTGATTTTTTTGTTTTTTTGCAAGAGTGGAGGGGAGAGAGGGGAGGGGAGGGGAGAGAGAGAGAGAGAGAGAGAGAGACATTGATGTGAGAGAGAGACATAGATTGATTGCCTCCCAGGGGCAGGGGATTGAGCCTGCAACAACTGAGGTACGTGCCCTTGACTGGGAATCGAATCCACGGTCTGTGGGTCTGACACTCTAACCACAGAGCCAAAGCAGCTAGGGCCCCTTTGCCTTTTCATGCAGGAGAGTGGATGGCGTGTATTGCCTGGGAACCTGACCTGACAGCTGTGGGAGGGAGCGGAAGGGAGGGAGGGGATTTCTTTTAGGGCCATGGCGAAGGAAAAGCCTAAACCTATTGCTACGGTCTCTTTACAGACCTTTCCCGGGAGGAAAATTTTGACCTTGGAATAGATAATTGAAAAATATCAGCCTTATGAATGGAAATATCCTTGTAGGATGAGAAAAATTGCCCTGAAGATGAAAAAGAGGTACTTTAATTAGTGGTAGAGGGTGAAATAAATGGGGCTGGAAGAGTTTTATCCCAGGTGATATCTGAAAGCTTGTTCTTAGTGGGATTTTATGATAACGGAACTAGTCTGGCTTTTGAACATGCTCTAGGACTGTACAAGATGGACATTAGCTTCTCATTGATAAGAACCCTTTTCTCTCCGTGCTGATCTGTTGAGACTCAGCTGTGGCCACTCTTCCTCCGGGAAGCCTTCTCCAGGCCTCCAGGTTGTGTTAAATGTGTCTTCTTTGTGCTCCCACAGTACTCAGCACACTACCCACTGTGATGACATGATTCCAGTATGTGTTTCTCTCCTCAACTAAAATATAAGCTTTTTGAGAGTAAGGGCTCTGTCTTAATTAAAATTTTCCATCTATTCCATAGGGCAGTGATGGCGAACCTTTTGAGCTCGGCGTGTCAGCATTTTGAAAAACCCTAACTTAACTCTGGTGCTGTGTCATATATAGAAATTTTTTGATATTTGCAACCATAGTAAAACAAAGACTTATATATTTTTGATATTTATTTTATATACTTAAATGTCATTTAACAAAGAAAAATCAACCAAAAAAATGAGTTCGCGTGTCATAGGTTCGCCATCACTGCCATAGGGGCAGTGCTCAGTAACATTTTGTTGCACTGGTAGGTGCTGAATAATAATTTCTATTTGCCCATGGTTTACTATTTATGCATTTGACCCTCACCATGAGTCTCTGAGATAGACAGAGATTACAATCTGCATTATATAGATTAGGAAAATGCAGTTCCTAGAGGCTATTTATCCAAGGTTATTGCTGGAGCCATTTCTGAATATCAGGTCTTCTAATTGCAATTCCTAGGCTCTTCTAATGGTAACTGTTCCTTTGTAAGGCTTTGTACTATCAGGGGATTTACTCTGAGAAAACACTGGCAGGTAAATTATAGTAGGGTCCAGTTACATAGCAGGCAAAAAGGGTGAATTGGAGTTGAAATGCAATAAATTGATAACCAGTTATGGAAAAGAATGAAGGAAAGACATATTTCTTTGCTTCACAAACAATTTTAGAAGCTTTGGCCAGTTCTTTCAGTTAATGGTTTATTTTTTTAATAACTTTTTATTTGTTCACCCACGTATTGTTTTGGGTACTAGGGACACAGTATTCAACAAGATAAATGAAATTTTTCTTTTTTATAAAGTTTATATTCTAGTGGGAAATAGACAATTACTAAAGTAATAAACAATAACAATATTGAGTATGTGATAGGAAGGGGCCAGCTGAATGCCGACATAGGGAAGTGCATTCCAAGCAGGGAAAGTCACCAATGCAAAGGCCTCGAGGAAAAAAAGGGGATATGTGTAATACTTTCAACAATAAATATTAAACAAGCAAACAAACAAAAAACACACAAAAGCCCTGAGGAGGGAATATTGGTATTTTTGCAGAGTTAAAAAGGCCAGGCAGCTGAAGGGTAGTGAGCTAGCAGAGTGGAACCAGATGAGACTACAGGGCTAGATGGAGGACTTTGAATAAACCAGGGTAAAGGGTTTGGTTTTTAGCTCAGGGTAGTCGAAAATCAGTAAGATCTGGTTTATATTTTAAATAGATTACTGCAGCTGCTACTTGAAAACCACTGTGGAGGGTATAGAAAGGATGGAAGCAAGGTTAGTTTGGAAGTTTATCACATTAATCTAGATCAGAGGTTCTCAACTTGTGGATCGCCACCCCTTTGGGGGTCGAACGACCCTTTCACAGGGGTCGCCTAAGACCATCGGAAAACACATATATAATTACATATTGTTTTTGTGATTAATCACTATGCTTTAATTATGTTCAATTTGTAACAATGAAAATACATGCTGCATATCAGATATTTACATTACGATTCATAACAGTAGCAAAATTATAGTTATGAAGTAGCAACGAAAATAATTTTATGGTTGGGGGTCACCACAACATGAGGAACTGTATTAAAGGGTCGTGGCATTAGGAAGGTTGAGAACCACTGATCTAGATGGTGGCTTGAAATAGGGTGGTTTGAAGGTAACAAGTGAGAGAAGTCAGTAGATACCTTTGTTTTTGAAGTATTGTTGACATGACAGACTGGGTGTGAGAGGAAAAGAGGAATCTTTTAAAGTTTGCCAGGCACTGATCTAAATGTTTTCCATGAATCAACACATTTAATCTTTCTAGTAACCCCATCTGGTGGGTACCATTATTACCCTCCGAGGCTTGTAATATCTTTGCACAGGTAGTGAGCAGCAGACAGGATTTGAATCCGTGCAGCCTGGCGTTTGAGTCTGTATTCAGAACACTATATTACACCCCCTAGATTTTGGCCTGAATAACTGATTAGAGGGGGGTGCCGTTTACCAAGATACTGAAGACTGAGAGAGAAAGAGGTACATAAAATTAAGTCAAGAGTTCTGTCTCGACCATGGTAAGTGGGAGGTGCTTATTAGTCATCCAAATAGAGCTATCAAGTATGAAGCCACATTTAGAAGTTTGGATTTCTGGGCAGGAGAATGTGAAGCCCTGAGACTGAGGTGGCACGGGAAGGGTGTGGGTATCAGCGGAGAAGAGAGGAGGGCCCACAGCTGAGCTGGAGCTTTCCCACGTGTCTGCTGTCATTCAGCAGTGGAACCGCTTTCTTTAAAAACAGAAACAAAAACGGACTGCTTCTGAAAGTGTTTCTTTAAAGCAGATTCTCTTAGTGTGACTGATTTCACTTTCTGTTTGTGAGACTCATTCTTTTTTTTTTTTAATTTCTTTATTGGTTAAGGTATTACAAAAGTGTCCTCATCCCCCTATTAACCCCCAACCTGAGACTCATTCTTAAAAGGCTCTGGTGAAACGTTAAAAAAACCAGTCTTTCAGAAAATATATCTATACATTTTAATTTAGACGGAGAAGGAAGTACTTTGAGAGGTTTCCAAGGAAATAATTTGCAGGCAAGTAAGCAGCTCTTAGAGTCACAGAGAAAAATAAGGATTTTCTTTTCTTTTTTTTTTTTTAAAGGATTTCCTTTTTTACATTTTTGGAATCCTCATTGAGTCTATGGCTCACCAAGTGTTTGTTGCTGTGGAAAAATGTTCATTGTAGGCACTTGATCAAGTAAATTTTATTTAAAAAGAGCTTGGAATCCTCTTAATTCTTTTATCCTCTTTTTAAAAGCAGTGTTCAGTTTAATTCCTTAAGCTGTGGTTAAATATAATTATTTTTCTTGAATGGTTACTTGCTGTGGAATTGTATAGGAATTTTATTTGTCTTATTTGTGTCTAACTGGTTGATTTCCTTGGGTTTTAGTTTGACTAATATGCCTTTTCTAGTATTGCTTCCTGATTATTTAATGCTATTTTTAAGTGGTTGCAATGAACTAGTTAGTGCTGCAGCCAATCCATCAGTGTGCAAGTTGTGGCTACTACACCTTCACCCCCACTTTTGCTACCAGCCTCTACCTTGTTTATTATGTTTTGGTTTATTTTTAATTTTAAACATTTACACATTTTTTTAGATTTTTCACCTTGTTTATTTTCTCATTGTACCAATCTGTAGGAAACAAAACATTGCAGTTGAAAGCATGAACCTATCAGAAAGAAGTTGTTTATTTTTTGGGGGAAATAAGCATGCTGTTTCTACTTGGAGACGTGCTTATCAACTGAGGACACTAAGCTGAACTTGGTCATTACTCTGTGAGTCATTGGTTTGTTAAGCCCTTTAATAATGTGCAGTTTATAATTTGTTGTCCATTCAACAAATTAAAAAAAATATGTCAGGTTTAATGCACAGTGTCTATGGGAAATGGAAAGTTTATGACACAGGACTCTGACCCTCAAGAACCCCCTTGTCTAGTAGGGAGAGCTTAGGACTCAGTGACCAGGTAGAAAATGGGTGTGTCCTGAGAGTTGTATCACCTGAGCTCAGGGAAATTAGTAAGAGTTGACATTGACTTTAAATTATTTGGCTTCAACAAGCCAAATGTGATGAACAGTTTGCGGAGAGCAGTGGAGTTAAATGGTTAGGTGCCAGAAAGCATGGGCTATTGGAGATGTGTTTTAGCCACAGGGATGTGAGACAGAGCTGTTTGGGAGAGGAAATGATTTTGGTATTGGGCCTGTGGAGTTTATTGGTTTAGTAGGACATCCTGGTAAATTTGGGCTGAAACTTAGAAGAGTGCTTAGAAATTTGAAGCCTAACTAGTAGATGCAATTTCAAAAGAGTAAAGAATAAAAAGAGAAGGGGACCAAACTGAATATCTCAGCGTTGGATGTGGGGATCAGGTAGATGCAATGAGTTGGATACCACAAACAAACAAGTTGTTATAAGTGAGTCTTAGTATCTTTCTCCATATGTATTTTATTTTATAAAATGGGGCTTTTAGCACCATTCACAGAATAGGATCAAATAAAAGTATTTTCTTGTTTTAGTGAAATATTCTAGATTTTTGATAAAAAAAGTTTCATTCATTGAAAAACATGTATGAAATTCTGTAGTGCTATATATTTTTTAGGTGTTCATTTGAAGGGGCTAGTTTATGTGAATAATATTTTTAAAAGTTTTGATTTTTCCTTTTATTTCTTTCTGCAGTGCTTAGTGTGGTTCTGTATTCTGTGTTTATGGAAATTATTGGTGGCAAGAATTTTAATGATTCACTTATTTCAAGTTCTTTGCTTTCTAGTTGCCAGCAAATGTGAGCACATAGAGAATTTTAAAGCAGGAAAGAATGTTAGAGCTGTGTTAATCATTTGTGTGTTGTCTTGCCCTCTTTTTTGGCAACTAGAATGCAAACTCAGTGGATATGCTTGCTTTGTTATGTATGATAGTGCTTATTAGCTTTATATTATAAGGGGCTCGCAATAGCACTTACCAGGTAGGCCCCTTCATTTGCCCTTGAAAGCGTAGCCCCAGATAGGTTGAACGGCTTACCAAAATTCAAGCAGCTACTTAGTGTAGGACCTGGGCCCTGCATAACTCCTTAAGTTCAAGGCCCTTTTTACTACAGTAGTTGGTTACCTCTCCCTAGGCCCACGTTCCTCTGCTCCTCTTCTGCTTTCTCTGATTCACTTTCCCTATAGTGGTGTTTCCATCATGTTTTATTTTTAAAAATTTATCCTTATTGTTGAAGGTATTACAGATGTCCTCTTTTCCCCCCATTGACCCCTTCTGCCCCCCCACCCTCCCCTGCCCAGGCCTTCACCACACCATTGTCTATGTCCATAGGTTATGCATATATGTTCTTTGGTTGATCTCTTCCCCCCGCCCCCCCCCCCCCCCTTCCTCTGAGAATCAACAGGCTGTTCCATGTTTCTGTGGATCTATTTTGTTTATCAGTTTATTATGTTTTAAATGTTGGGTTCCCCAGGGTAGAAATTGTGTCATATTCAGCTTCATTAGCTCTGATGCCTAGCCAGTGCCTTTGAGGAGTAGATGCTTAGAATTTGATGAATTACCTTGTGAGAGCAGCATGTTTGTAGTCTCCATATTTGTTGAAAAAACTAAAGTTAAATGGGATTGCACTTCACTGTACTATTTATAAAGGAGTGAGGTACCCGATAATGTGTGTGAGATGCTGTACCTGCGGAATATTCCTGAAATCTCAATTGCAAATGTCTTTCATTTCAAAATACTTCCAAAGAATTACTACAGGTGGCTGCAGTAGTTAAAATTATTAATCTTTTGACAGTGTTTCTCTGGGGTATGTAAGAAACTATGATGCAGCATAAACCAGGTTTAAACTCTGGCTACTTTGAAAATAGCAGCTTCATTCTTCATGGTTGAACTAACTCTCCAGAGAAATTCTTAAGTTACTATTTTTATGGTCACATTTGTGTCCCCTGCACACCTCTCCCCATTCACAGAAAAGATAAGATTCACCCACACTCCAGTATAAACACACCCAGTCCTCAGATCACTTACCAGATTTAAGCATTATAATTACCTGTTTCAAATCCTCAGCCTAGATTGGCTAGATAATACCTAGTATTTTTACACATAAGTTATAGTATTTTTTTCATTGAGCTGCACTACTTTCATTGACACCAGAGTGCACTGAAACACAGATTTTTATTCCTAATCCTTATTTGTGATGAGAAAATATCAGCAGATTCAGTTGCTAGGAAACACCTGAATACTGAAAAGTTTTTTTTTTTTGTACTTGTAAATTCAATTCTTTGACAGTTCCACTCTCATAGAGAAAAAATGTATTCAGTCACTACAAAGAAAGATGCATCACCTGTTAGTTTTCTAATTTAAAAATTTTGCACAGGGGGATCTAGGAATATGGAAAATGTTACAGGATTGATTAAGTGTTGAGAGTGTAATTTTTAACAGTGACCGGACATTGAAAAGTAATGATTATGTATACGTCTTTGAATTTGTTTTCTTAAAGTTTTCCGATTTATCATTAATAAGAAAAAGAGAACAAGACACACACACACACACACACACACACACACACACACAGAGGAAATTAAACCAAAGTAAAATAATATATGAATTAAACCAACTTTGTCTCATAGGATTTGTCTCATAGGATTGGCCACATTCAATATTAAGTCACCCATGTCTGCTCTTTTACCTACCACACCTAATAATTATGTGCTATTAAAAAGAAGTGCTTGGTTATATATAATCATGTCTAGCTTTCCTTTATAACTGATTTTCATTTGGAAAAAAAGATGTTTATCCAAGTTCATTCCAGTAACTGTTTTTGTGTGTTCATCATGTGCCAGACAGAAACACTGGGGCACAAGTGTATGATTCAGTTTTCAGGGTGCTCATAATGTTTGAGGGGGCAGTGAGCGGGGAGAGATGACCACGGCCATCACACAGAGCGGTCAGTGAAAGAAAAATGTACACTGATTACAGAGGTAGCATAGGAAAGAGAGTGAGGGATTCGTGTGGGGGTCATAGAGAGAGCCTCAAAGACGCCAGCTCCGAGCTGGGTTTTGCATGGCTCTGTCTTTGATGTGAATAATCCCTTGACCTTATCTTTTTTGGGGTGGGGGTGAGGGATGGGGAATGGGACCACTGTGATTTTCCTTCATTTGTAAGTTCCCTCTGCGTTTCTTCCTTGTCCACACCCTTGGCTGATCACAAGCCCTGGCATTTCTTTCTCCTCCTGCCTGCTCCATTCAGGCAGGTGAATACTGTCTCTAGACCAGCTCCTCATTCTGTACCTTCACATTTCACTGCTTGTCTATTTAATTGCGCATATATACTTGAGGAGCTTGTCAGGGAGTGCAGGATCCATCCTCTGATTTACATGCATTGTGAAATCTTGAGTCTCAGAAATAAAACTCTATTAAGTAAGGCTTTAATGTGTTTATGCATGACACAGAGAGAACCACGTGAACTCAAGTAGGCAGCATGTGTGCTGAAATTGGAGCGGTGCAGAGGCTTGTTTCTGAAATGTTCTGGGAGAGCAATGTGCAAACCAAAATAAAAATAACAAGTGAACATTGTCCCAGAGTTGATAGAGATAATAGTTGATACTAGAAATAATCAAGGAACCATAGACTTGAGAAAAACAAAATGAACAGGTTTGATTTCCCCTGAAATTTAAAAAAGGCACTAAGGTTAGAAGTAAATGTTTTATGAGGCTCTTGCTGTTTGTATGAAATTCTTTTTACTCTTTATAATTTTATTCTTTCAGGGTACATTTAAAAACATGACAGTCGGTGAGTATGTGTTTTCATGCCTGCATTTTTAATCAGAAGCCTATCATAGAGTTATGAGCCTTTAGTAATATAGAAAGCACTTATGCTCTGGTTTTAAAAATGTTATCGTTGTCCTTGGTGAAACTATAATTTTGTCCATGTACAAATTATATTTGTTGAGTTGCAAAACATTTAGGTGAACAATGTCAATGAGTTTAGTAAATTGAGGTGTGAATGGGGTAATGGTCTAGAAAATAGAGAACTGAAATGGGAAGAAGATATAGAAGACAGATTTTTTTCTCATAAATTTGAAAACAGAAGAGTAAGCAAGATTGGTAACCAGACGTTATCTTTTACAACTGTGCCATCAAAAATTCCAGTTATCACATTGATTATTAAAGCTAAAATAATGGAGAGAAGGTGAACTAATGTTAAATCTTTGAGGAAATAAAGCAAACTTTCATAGCTTTGGATTTTGGCAGGGCAGCTGTAATCCTAAAGAGAGAGAATAACAATTTGCATTTATAGTCTTTTCTCTCAAGTAGCTTAAATCTTTGTTAAGTACATTTTCATTAATCCTGTGGACTACTTTTAAGTTTTGTAGAAAATATTAAGAAGGAAATCATCTCTGCTTCTTGAGATGACTGGAAAAAATATGACATACTGAAAGTCATAGAAATTACGTTTTTACCTTGATGGCTGCAATGCTTTGTTCTTAGCATTCTCAGTTCTTAGCACTTTGATGAAGAAATTTTTTATATCAATTGCATACTGTGGGATAGGCCTGAGGCAGTGTGTATACACACACACACACACACACACACACACTCACTCACATTCTCTCAATTTGAAACTATACATTTTCCCCTTCAGTTTCACGTGGTGCTGAATCATTCTTAAGTCAAGAAGCTCTGAGCTTGACCAATATTAACTAAAGAATTGGCGTGCTGGGTGATGGCAGTCGTGGTAGTGGTGATGGGGGTAGGTTTCTAGTCTTTTATGAAGCACTTGCTATAAGCCAGCCACTATGAAATTTATATATGCATGGCAATTTAACCCTGTCTGTAACATTATGAGGTGGTTAGTAATATGATTTTTGCAGATGAGGAAACTGAAGCTTTGAAAGGTTAAGTAGCTTATCTAAGATCACAGTACTAGTTGCTGGGCCAGAATTCTAGCCCAGTGTATAGAATCCATGGTTTCTCTGCCCATGGTCTTTACTGATATCTGCCTCTTTATGGGAAGTGGTATAAATAGGATTCCTTTTTCCTTTTTTGGGGATCCGTGTTGATGAGCATAAATGTGTTAATGAATCCTTACTCTATTGCCACGGTAGAACTGCGGATTTTATCAGTTAAAAATATCTTAAACAAGTAGTTTAAGATGTTTATCTAAAGTAGGGGTTATTTTTCTGATCCAACCTGAGATAGGGGTTTGCTCACCGCACTGCAGTGGCTTGATAACGCCAGGCATGTCTCTGAAATCCTCTTATACTTCCCTCCGGATTATGCCTCTGGGTTGCAGTGTGCCAGCTGCGTAGCTTCAGTTTCCACGCCTTCGTTAGCCAGATCAGCTGCCTCTGCTCCTCTTCATCAGGGGAGCTAATGTTTTCTCAGAATGGTTATCCCTTATTCCTCTTTCCTAGCAAAATGCTGTGTATTTCTCTTTGGCCGGAAGTTGTGTCTCATCAGCTCCTTTGGGAGAGCAAATATTTCATGTCTTCAGCCACTTGTGGTAGAGGCAGGCCAGGGATTGGGTGATTGAGGAGCCGACTTGTGTGTTTGCCACAAGATTGATGAGCCCTCCTGAATGTAGTTGAGACGAAGTGCACTTACACGCAGATGGATTGGAAGAGGATTTCTCAGTGTGTACCTGGTGGGCATGAGCCGTTTTCCATGGTGGACGGTAATACTAGGAGGTGACAGTATTTGCTGATGAGTTAATGGAACGTACCTTCATCTTCAGCTAAATGGGCTGGTGATCTTTAGCAAGTTGTGAAGAAAGGAGAGGCTTTGGGGGAAAGGGAGCTTGCAATTTATTTTTGAGATAAACCGGGTTGAGTGAGAACAACTAAAATCAAGAATGTGTTGAATCCATGTGAGACTTGTATGTTTTAGGGGTTCAATAATACGTTATTAGCCAGACTTTTTTTTTTAATAGCAGTTGTTTTTGAAATGATCATCAGATTGATGTTATCATTGTCACTTGGATCACTAAGTTCAGATTGATGACTCTCTCGAGTGATGGAGTGAGGGTGGTCACTGTCTGGGTACTCTTGGGAATGGATTGTTTCTGATCCTTCCTGCTTTCATGTCCCAAGTTGCCAAGTATGGCTGTAAAAGGTAGCAAGGGAAGGTGGAAAACAACCCTGTGTTATGACTTAGAGCCCTCTGAGTTTGCGCACCTGTGTAAAAGAAAAGTCTGCAGACAATGGAAGATGTTGAAACAAATGCAAAGTTATTGTCATCCACTCTGTTGGGCCTGGGTGCCTGGCAAGTGACAAGGTAGCCTTATCTATATAAGTTATCCAATAACTATATCCTTACTTTTATTATTATTTAAAAAATTTATCTAAATTGATTTCAGAGGAAGGGAGAGGGAGAGATAGAAACATCAATGATGAGAATCATTGGTCAGCTGCCTCCTGCACATTCTCTGCTGGGGAGCAAGCCTGCAACCCAGGCATGTGGCCTGACCGGGAATCAAGCCAGGACTTCCTGGTTCATAGATTGATGGTCAACCATTGAGCCACACCAGCTGGGCTATCCTCACTTTTAAAAATAAATTCCTTTCTTCATGATTCTGTCATGTTAAGTTGCTCTGCTAACTGAGGTCCCTTAATTCATTGTTGTTTTAGACAGGGACTTTGTAGTGCCTTTGTTGGTGCTTTTTTTTTTTTGGTGACAAAATATGATGTATTTCATACCAACTTAATCTTGGATGGAGACACGTCAGTAGATATTCTTACTGTTCAAACCTTCCGTCTCCATTAAACTCTTTGTATCCTCATTCCCGCTTTCTCTAATTCTACAGTCTACCCACTCCATGTCTTTATATTTCATATACTCATCTTCTTATTATCACTCACCTACTCCATGATCTTTCAACTCAGTGTCTTTTGTCTTAGCTTTTTTTATCCATATTTCCCCCCAATCTTATTATTGTGGTAAAATACACATAACATAAAATTTATTGTCTTAACCATTTTTAAGTGGACAGTAGTCGTATTAAGTACATTCATATTGTCATGCAGCCATCACCAACATCCGTCTCCAGAACTCTCTTCATCTTGCAACACTGAAATCTGTACTAATAAAAAATAACTCACCATGCTTCCCTCCCCAGCCCTTGGCAACCACCCTTCTACTTTCTTTTTATCTTCTCTATTCTCCAAACCCTCAATCTCTTGTAACCACCATTCCACTCTTTGTTACCATGAATTTGGCTCTTTTTAAAATTTGATTTATGTTTTAAGGATTCCACGTGTGAGATCATGTAATATTTGTCTTACTGTGTCTAGCTTATTTCACGTAGCAAATAGATTTGTCTATGTTGTTGCAAATGACAGGATTCAGCTCCTTTTATTGAAGGCTGAATTAATATTCCTGTGTGTGTGTGTGTGTGTGTGTGTGTGTGTGTGTGTGTGTTTCCTTAAAGGAACAATGTCAGTTATCTTCTTTGCTCTTATTAGTCTGTTCGCTTTAACTGTGCTTAGTATTTCTCTTTATGAGCGCCCTTGGCATCTGAGTCATTGAAACTGACATTTTGTTAAGAAATGCTTCACAATAGGGCCTTTTATTCAGCAGCTGGGCCCCAATCCATTTAAAAATCCCTTAGTCCTACTTTCACAATCTTAAGGATCAGATACACTTTTCCCATGACTATTAAGCAGAAACTATCAAGCAGAATAGAAACTATTTGAAGTAAGTATATAGGTGTTTTTTTTTTCACTTGTTAAAGATTTGCAGCATATTCTTGGAAGATAAGTATAATGAAGATTAGAATTACATATGGCCCCTTTATACTTTGATTAGTAGTATATACAGGTTATTTTTAATGTTTATGAAATCTACTTTTTCTTTTTAATGTTTATTTTTTATGATATGATTGGGGACTATGCTTTTTATTAGTATTAGGTTTGAATTTTTAAACTAGCTTTATTGAGTTATAAATTCCTACATAAAATTCACCAATTTTAAGTGTATAGTTGGATGAGTTTTGGCAAATGTGTGTGGCTGTGTAACCATCACCACAATCAAGAGATGCAACATTTCTGTCAATCCCCCAAATCTCCTTGTGCCTTTTAGCAGTTAATCCATTCTTCCCACCCCTGGAATGCTGATTTGCTTTCTGTCAAGATAATTTTGTTGTTTTAGAGTTTTATGTAAATTGATTCATACAGTATTTATTCTTCTATGTTTAGCTTTTTAAAAATCTGCATGACATTTTCAGTGTTCATCTATGTCATTTCATATATTGGTAGTTCCTTGTTATATTTTTAGTGTGTAGTATTCCATTGTGTGACTGCACCAGAGTTTATCCAATTTCCACTTGATAGTCATTTAGATAGTTTCTAATTTTTGGCTATTCTGAATAAAACTACTGTGAACATTTGGATAAATACCCATGGGGTTGCTGGGTTGTATGGTAAGTATGTTTTGTAAAGCATGTTTAATTTTATATAAAACTTAATTTTTGAAACTTTTTCAAAAGTGGCTGGCCCCTTTTGCATTCCCACCAGTGGTGTATGAGTTACAGTTACTCTACAACTTTGCCAGAAGTTGGCATAGTCAGAGTTTTACTGATTTTTATTTTTTAAAAATTGAGGTAAAACTGACATAGAAAATATTAGCTTCAGGTGTATAACATAAAGATTCATTATTGGTATACATTGTAAAATAATCACCAAAACAAGTCTTGTTAATATCCTTTGCCACACAGTTACAGTTTTTGTGCGTGTGATGAAAACTTTTAAGATCTACTCTTTTAGAGTTTTAAATTTTAACCATTTTTGTGGGTTATTATTTTTTGTCAAAAATATTTTTTTATGACAATTGAGTTGCTTTGCACTTCTCAGGTGGCCCTAGAGCCTGTGTACCCATTGGACAGCTTCAGATCATACCAGATTACAATTCTACACATCCACTCAGTGAGCACCAAAGCCCCACTGAAGCAAGTCCTGCACCAAAGCCCCACTGAAGCAAGTCCTGCTGCATAGGGGTGTCTCCTGCACAGCAGCTCTTCCACTGTAGTTGAAGCTGGTCCACACAGCCAATTGGCCTGGAGGTCAATTCCTCCCAGTGGCACCAACAACCACAGTCAAGGCTCAACTACAACAAGAGCGTGCACATGGCCCACACAGGGGTGTACCTAGAGTGCCCAGCTCAGGTGACTGGGGAGGCTGAGCCACTGGGCCCTATAGGCACCTGCTACACAAGGCCATTCTACCAATTCCAGGAGACATAGCAGCTCTACCTAATAGATAGAAACATAGTGAAGTAGCCAAAATGTGGAGACAGAAACATGTCACAAATGAAAGAACAAAAGAGATCTCCAGAAAAAAACCTAAATGAAATGGAAGCAACTATGATAATGAGCCACTCAAAAGTGGTAATTTGAAAAAGTAAAAGAAAATAGTAGTGAAACTAAAACTGTGTGAAAATTTTGTCTTTATTGTAAATTAATTAGATAGACAATACAATTTAAGGACATGGTTGACTGATAAAAACTTAGAAGGAAAAATGGAGTAGTATATGTTTGAATTAAAGTATGTTTTGATGGATAAAAAAATGTGAATTTTTAAATAGAAACTGGTGTATATCTTTTTCATAGTAGGTAAGTTCATTTATAACCTGTTTCCACAAAATATCTGAGGCAGCTTACAATAAAACACATTGATTGAAAGAAAAAAAAAAGAAAATTAGGACTAGTGAACAAATTTTAATTCTCAAGTGTCAACATGGGTGCTGTGTTTGTGCTTCATATTAGGTTTTCTGCCTCCTGGGAATACAAGCAAATAGGAAATGAATAATTTACATAGAAGGGGGGGGGCGCTGAATGTTTCTGTAATCTAAGACTTAAGGACTGTGCTGTGCCAGTTAAGTAAAAATTTTTACTGATAAAAGATATATGAATTAATATAAAAACAAAAAATTATCAAAATGCTCCAATCTTCCACTATATTTGAGACTTTTGTTAAACTCTATAGTAGATATGGTATGAAATATTATTTCTATATCTTGGTGTTTATGGATCTGTCCCATCTATCTGATGTTCATTAAGAAGCTACCATCCACTCAGACTTTGAAAGGATAGAGATGCACTTAATGTAGCCCTTATATGATGAATGCTTAAGTTCTGGACATGAAGGCAAATGAACAACAGGAAACGTTTAGAAAATAATTACACATAAGGTCAAAGGTACTTATAAAGACATTGATGTGTGAACTATGCAAATTACTTGATCAGGTTCAAGCATCTGGTTAAGTGGGAAATAAGTTGTGGACTAGGAGGATTTGTATAGATATATGCTGCGGTAATGGTGAAGTATAGCTGGTGTTCATCTTTTGAATTCACAGTTGAAATAACATCAGAGTGGAGGGTAAGAGGCCCGTTTTCATATCCTCTGCAAAGGATGATCATAAATGATAGATCACAAATGAATTTCATTTGAAGAACATGAATATTTTTATGAAATTTGAGAAACATAGATTGAAAAGAATAAATGGTTCTTTTTCACCTTTGAATTCTCGATGCTTACCATGCTACTTTGCATATTATAAAAGATTAATAAACTATTCTTTTTTCTCTTAACTGTTCTAATTGGTGTTTTCTGCTACATTGTCTTCCAAATTGCTCATTTGATCCTCTGCTTCATCTAATCTGTTATTCCTTCTAGTATATTCTTCATTCAATTATTATATTCTTTATTTCTGACTTTTTTATGGCTTCTATGTCCTTTTTTTTTTTTCTTGACTACTTCTTTTTTTAAGTTCTCACTGAGTTCATATGCTCTTCCTCTAACTTCATTGCACATTCTTATAACCAGTGTTTTGAATTCTGTATCTGGTAGATTGCTTGTGTCCATTTTATTTAGTTCTTCTTCTGGAGTTTTCTCCTGGGATTAATAAATGTTTATTGAATGAATGACTAAAAAGAGAAAAAAAGGGAGAAAGGTGTTCTATAACAATTTATAAGAGAAATAAAAAATAAAAAGAGAAATCTTTTTAAAGAGAGTTAAAAAAAGGATTGGGTGATGAGAGTTGCTTATTTTTCTAATATAGTTATGGTGACAACTTCTCAGTATTATTTTTGTTAAAATCTAGTTTATCTTTTGTATTTAAGTGAAACAATACTCATAGGAAGTTGTATGTACTTACAAAACAGTCTCACATATGAAGATGTTGTCACCTACTTGGTAATGAAACCACAGATTTTGATTAATGAATATAGTAGCTGATGATGCATTGTTTCTTAATTATCGAAGTTTTTTGATTATTTATCCCCAGTCAGCTTACTAGACAGTTAAATATTTTATTATTTCTGGCACCCAGCATGGTATCCAACACAGTAGTTATAGAATGTGTCAACTAATGTTTCTTAAGTGCTTTCTACATAGGAGATGTGGAATAGAAGTACTGTAAAACAGGATTCTTGATATGAGTGGCTTTTATACTCTTCAAGTTGACATGAACAAATAAACAGAGGACAGTTCGTATGGCATAATAGAAATATTATTCAACAGCTATGCCATTTGAGTAAGGAGAAGGAAGAGATCTCTGACTTGTTAAAGACTATGAAGGCAATATTGATTAATCTTTAGAACAAAGATAGAAGTTCATGAATTTATCCAACCACTTTTTAAAGAAAGAAAGGAACTATGCATTTCCCTTCTTTTGACAAATATGTGTGCAGCCATCTAGATCCTTGCTAATCTGTTAGAGCACAAAGATTGTAAATCATCATTTTAACAGGAATTTATCCTCACTGCAAATACGTGAATATTTATAGCTAGAAGGTTGTTACAAGGCAACTCTGAGGGAAATCATAGTGTAAAATAAATGCTAAAAAATGCTTCATCAAACAAAGGAAAATAGGAGGTATTTATAAATAAGAAGGTTTAAAAATGGCCATATACAAGTGCCATAATAATATGATTGAATGGATAAAATTACTAAGCAGAAGACTACATTTACATTAGACTAATGTAGGGGAAATTTTAGGGAGGCAACTCAAGTAGGAAAAGTGTCTATTAGTCAAAAGGGTTTTTTAGAAAAGAAGTCTAGGGCTAAATTAAAAAGTTAATGGATGAATTTAGAGTCTGGATAAGAACTCAATTTAGAGATGGTAATGGAATAGCATCATGTTTCCTATGCTTTTATATTCTTATTCATTCATTAAATAATTCATGAGTGCCTCCTTAATTCACAGTCTGTAAAGAAGAACTTAGAAAGTATTTTTCGTCTTTTAGTTCTGCTAAATCAGTCAGAAAAGAGATTAGTTATTTGCTTGCCAAACCTGGTTGTCTTTCCTATGTCTACTTTACTCCTGTATAAAAGTGATGAGGATGATGAGAACCAGTTGTAGATCTCCTTATTCCTAGGAATATACTTTCAGAGTACATTTCCCACAGTGCTTTCATATTTATACACAGTTTACTCATCTGAGGTATTCAGTCTTCCAAAGAATTAAATGTTTGACATGAATTGTATATGCGTGTGCACTGGTGGAGATGGTACAAGGGGAACTCTGCCATTGGAGAACTTGTTAGGACACTGTTGCAATATTCAGATCAGAAGTTACCAGAAACTCAGACTGGAATGGTGATAGTGGGGGTAGAAGGAGAGGGATGACTGTGAGAGATGTGCCCTGAGATTTTGGTGGCCAGTGGATGGCTGGGGAATGGCTAGCCTAGGAGAATGGGGTGAGGAGAGTGTGGGAAGTTGCCAGTCAAGTCCTAGTCTTCAAAGGGTTTGCAGAAATCAGATGTACTCTAGATTGGTTTTGGTTTCCAAGAGGATTCACTTTGGTATATGGAATACAGCAACAGTGTCTTGTTACTGCTTAAAGTCTGTGATGACACTGATGTGGTTTTGGGTTGGTCTGCCTTGTGTGGGGGAGGAACTAGCTATGGCTGGGGGAGGGAGTGTTAGTCTCAGGAGCAAGGTGTGGTCTCCCAGGGCCTGGTGGTGGGCAGGACTCAGGCAGGGAATTTCAGCAAGTGATCTGGGCCACAGGATGGGTCCAGTTCCAGCAAGTGCATTGAAGTGTGCTTACCAAATTCTGACAGGATTTGGACAGATCTATTGTAGGCAGGGGGGCAGGAAGGAAGGGTGGTATGTAGTAGTTGCATTCATATTTAACCTCACCTTTTGAATAGTCTTTATATTTGGTAAAAATTTTCCAGTATAAGTTTAGCTTTGCTAATAATGTAGGAACCACTCATACCAACCTGGAAAGCAGTACTCAAAATTTCACCCTCTTTTGTAGTCAGATCATGGGCATGTAATTTAGAGTTCACCAATGAGACTCACCTCCCACAAGACTTTGATTGGAACCAAGGGAACAGATTTTACATAGAGCTTCTATTTTTGCTGGTGGAGGCAGCCCACTGGTTGCACGGTCGATTTCCAGAAATGGTGGTAGTGATGGGGTTTCTTTAGTTCTCTGTGGAACAACAGCACCGATGGCCATTTTCTAATCAGTCTTGTTTTGTGGCATGATTTGGACATTGTTCCTGGAAGCTTAACTTTGAGCATTGTACTTCATCATTCTAACAATCCTGTGAGAATTTACTCTTAATAAACTCCTTTTCTGCTAATCAGCCTGGGTTAGCCTCTTTTGTGTTCAACTACGAATCCTCACTAGTCTGGCCTTGATTAGGAGATAGGCAGCAGATACACAAGGCTTTTGATGCCTGCTAGGCTTCATCAGATTCCACCTAGTAACTGGTTGCAGTTGGGCCTGTGGGTGTCAGCCAGTCAGTGCCTGCTGCTGAATAGGAGCGAGGATGGCTAGGGAGAGACCTCAAATCAACAGGGACTTGTTTTAGTTTGTATTTTGGGGTGAACTGTGTGTAGAAAGAAGAAATCTTTGTTTACCCTTCTAGGTTCTTTCAGCTAGTCTAGTAATTAAATCTACATGAGACAGATTAGCAAGAGAAAATCAAATTTAATTACGTACATACATATGGGAACCCCATATACATGAGAGAGTCAAAGACAAAGTTACAATGAGGCATTCTGAGTTAAGCATGGGGTAAGGTACCTTGCGGCCTCCGGGGTGGCAGGATGGTAAGAACAGATGTTCAGTAATTAGATGTTTACCCTGCCTTATAGAAAAGTCATGAGAATTTATTTCTAGGAATAACTCTTATCATGGGCAGGGCCCCCAATTTAAATTTTTGAGGGAGAGGTAACAGTTTCTTGTGGGCCTGCAGCGTCTCAGTTGCCTTCAGTTAAAAACAATTCACATGCCACAGTGGCACGTCTTGGTGGGGCCTGTTTTGAACCCTGCTGCTGGAAGATAAATGGAAAATAATGGTGGTGATAATTGGTCTGTTTGGATGTTGGGAGTGTGGACAATGATTTTAGTTTTGGACATGTTTAATTTGAGATACCCATAGAAATAAATCATTTTTGGAGATATCTGGCATGTAATTGGAAATGCATTTCTAAAATTCAGAAAAGAGATTGAGGATAGAAGTGACTTATCCAACTTAAAGTTATCTCAAGGCTCTTGTTGAATTGGATGAGAGTGCTAAGGGTAGCGACAGGGAGTGAGGAGAGAGGAGGGTTGAGGACAGACCCCTGGGGAAGGTTCATAATTATAGGAAGATCGGGGGAAGAGAGAGTGAAGAAACCCAAAGAGGAGCGTCTGGAAGGATGAAGAGAACTCAGAGAGGGAATACTATTTGAGAAGTTCAGAGACAGTAGAGTTCCAAGGAGCAGGAAATAGTATCAAATTCTAGACAGGAGAATAAAGATTGAGAAGGGACTACTTGTATTGTAGTGACTTTGGTGACAGGAAATAGAACAGCACCTTCAGTAGCAGAGCAAAGGACTGAGGTAATATCTGGAACAAAAGAGGTTAGGTGGAGATTCTGGATCAAATTTTGTTAGACAGAAAATTTGGAAACCAAATTATAAAATAAATTCTGAAACCAGAGATCAACCGATATCTTTCTGGTTAACAGATTTTTATCAGGCTAGCTGTTAAGTTTATCTGTCTGAGTAAGTATATTGGTGTTATCAAATTCTTTTGTCTTAATGAAGCAACAGCTCTCTAGTGTGAAAAACTTGGGAAAATATTTTGATTTACTATTTCAGTGCTCATGAAACATTATTATGTGAGCTGTAAACAAATGTTAGAGAATTTAATGTTTGTGACATCTGTGTTTTTATTGTGAAT
>NW_005871128.1:3138186-3141133 GCF_000147115.1 Myotis lucifugus
TTTTCTTATTTTGATTCTAGCATTTCCCTCCCCTCATGCTCATTAACAATGACTTCATCATTACCGAACGAGAAGCTTTACTACTGTCATTGGTTAGAGCCTCTGCACTCAAGATTTTCATTTTTTCTGTATGTTGAAGTTCTGTCTTTTTACGTTTTCATTTTCTCTATTTTAAAGAACTGTCTCTATGATATTTTGATAGAATTTATCTGCTCAAAATGAAAGTCTGTTCCTTGAGTTAGGCTTCTAAATAATCTAGAATAGATGTAAGAAACCAGAGCAAGATGCGAGATGCAGAGATGCCAGTCTTAATTTATAAAAGTTTATTATCAGCAAGATGGGATTGTGACTTGTACCAGTCTTAAAAGATGTATCTTGCATTGTGTTTCGAGCTACGGTATTTTACCAAACATACATACAGTTTAAATTTATAGTATCCTAATTTATTTTCCTTAACATATGTAGTCAAATAGAAGACATGAAATTCAAAAAGGGTTTCTTAAAATAAAGATTTATTTAAATGTTCTGTCCTTTTTTGTGCAGAGCCTTTTAAAATTAATTGCATTTCACTTTCAATTTATGCAAGATGATGACCTGAATGTTATACATATTATAGAACTTTAAATTAAGGATACTTCTGTGGTCATGCAGTCCAGAATCTAAACCCCTCTATAAATTATTCCTTTGTGTAAATGAAAGTTTAAAATACCTTTTAGTTATTGGTTTTATCTATGATGTAATTCCAGGCAGCATACACGGTAAGTGTAATCTCATTTGATCCTACTGGTGGAGAGTTACTCCTATCCCTACCCCCTAGATTAGTGATGGCGAACCTATGACACGCGTGTCAGAGGTGACACGCGAACTCATTGTTTTGGTTGATTTTTCTTTGTTAAATTGCACTTTAAATATATAAAATAAATATCAAAAATATAAATCTTTGTTTTACATGGTTGCAAATATCAAAACATTTCTATATGTGACACGGCACCAGAGTTAAGTTAGGGTTTTCAAAATGCTGACATGCCGAGCTCAAAAGGTTTGCCATCACTGCCCTAGATAAAGAAAATGGGGCTTAATGAGGTAGGCTTACAGCTGGTCAATTTCTGGTAGAGTGGATGTATAGAAGGGATTTTGAATTTCTAGCTGATAATCATTTTTCTATAGCAACAGAGTTATTTATAAGATAATTCACATGGTCTAAAAATTAAATGTTTTCATGTTTTTTTTGCCAATAGCTCTCTTGTCTATACTGACTACTGAAGTTTAGAATTTTACTTAGAGACCAAGTTGCTATACAAAAAAACCCCAAACCAAAACAACTCTTTAAAATAACTTTATTTGAACTAATAGGTCAGAATTTCAATAGCAAAGATAGTATTTACATTTTTTTTTGACGGCATTCCCCCTCTATAGAGTATTGCTCTTATATACAAATTACAGTGTTTTATGCTAAACAGTTTTTTTCCCTCTAGATACAACAGAACTGTGTTTACACCGTGACCTTTCAGAATAAATTGGCAAGCATGTCAGGTGCTAAGAAAGGTTGGGAAAACGTTGTTTTTTGCAGGTGGATCTTTGGGATGTTGTATTTATTTAAAATGTTAAACAATGAGCTAAAAAACCATGCTGAAGCATGGATGTTTCAGAACGATGATTAATGAGGAGCTTGTCACTTGCAATGCACTTCAGGCACTATGTTTCCAGTGTTAGCCCAAAGTAATTCCTTGTACTGAAGCACAAATGGATGACTTTTATAATATGCCCACAAAGGTTAGTAGAGTAAGGTAATTTAGCAGCACAACAGAAGCCTGGTATTCTTGTTTTTTTGTGTGTGTTTTTTTTTTACTTTAAAGTTGACTTGTTAGCCTATTAGAAAGCTTATTTTCATTATTTTATTAACAGTATACCGTGGTCTTTTTCTGACACTTTATGGTCTTTCCCGCCCCCATCTGAGAAGTTCTAGGTTTAGTAACATTTCAATAGATTTTTTGTGCTTTCACATAGTTCAGTTTCCCATCATTATTTAGATAAGCGTATATGTAAACTTCATTTTAGACCAGTGAGTTGAGAAATGCTGCAATTGACAATTTACAAAATTAATCGGTATCAATCAGTTGATGGTTAACACGAAAGAAATCTAGAAGGCCTCGGTGCAAAATATGAGACAACTCACCCTTTACATTGGCCACTATTCACCTGAATGGGCTTGGGGGATGGGAGCTTTGGCAGTGGGAGTGATATTGAGTGCAGTGGAGGAGGCTGTGGCAAAGTCAGGAAGCTGTGGGCAGCAGAAGTAGGGTCTGGTAAGATGCCAGTGGTTACTAGGCAGTAGGATTTAAGTAAAAGATTCATGGTCTAAGATGTGGTCACTAGTCCTCTTGAGATAATTATGATGAAGTAGCAAACTAAACTTGGTTATGCAAAATCAAGGGAAGCTATGCTTCCTTAATAAACATCTCTGACCAATTTATGGTCCTGTTCTTTGTCTGAGGGGAGAAAAATGAGAGAAATACCGACTGGTTGCCTCCTTCAAGGCCCCAACTGCGGATCAAGCTGAAGGATCCAGGTCTGTCTGGTGGGTATGATGCAGGCTTTCTGGGCATCTGCCACCCACTGTGGGTTCTTGGTACTGTACAGGAAAAAATTCATATGTGAGCCAGAATTTAAAGTGAAAGTGAGTTTTTAGTGAAGCAGGGAGTGGGCAGACATAGCAAGCCCCCCTTTAGTGGAATTTGTTTTCTTTATTGAGGTTCATTTAATTGGGGTGGGCAGTAGGCGTAGGGTATTCAATAAAGGAGGAGAAATATTCAGGCTCTTCCTGGTAAAGGGTGGAGATTTCTCAGAGGATCTTCCTTGGCTATTTGTGTCCTTATATGGTCTTTTCTTTGGTTCTTTTTAGAAAAGGTTTTCATTGATTTTTAGAGGTAGAGGAAGGGAGCAGGAG
>NW_005871128.1:3141928-3150969 GCF_000147115.1 Myotis lucifugus
CCCCTTAACTGCCCTCCCCTGCCGGCCTGGTCGCCCCTATGTATTCTTTTTTTTTAATCTTGTCCCCTTCACACACAATTGTATGTGACTTCCTTATTGGCTTCTCCCTCTCACACAATTTTTCTCTCTCTTTTATGTAACACTTTTTCCTACTGACTCATCATTTATAAACTTTTCTTTCCTTTTTATTTTTTACTTCTGTTCCATCATCCTTCTTCCCATCTTTCTCCTACCCTCCTTCCCTCCCCACATTCCTTCTTTCCTTTATCTTTTACCCTCCTCTCCCTCCCATTTTCCTTCCTTCCCACCTTATTTTTTTTCTTCACTTCCTCCCTCTGACCTGCTTTGCTCCCTCCCCCATTTCTTCCTTCTTCCCATTCTCCTTTTAAGCTCTACCAGCTCCTCTTTAAAACTTTTCTTCCCTCCCTCTTCCTCTCTCATCCTACCTTTCCCATACATTCTTCTGTACTTACTTTTATTGTTTTAATATCTGTCTATCTACCTGCCTAATTATTCACTATCATTTTATCTTTTTTCCTTTTCTGACTCCTACTTTTAAAATCTGTCCCCATTACACAACTATACTTGATTTTCATTATAGCTCCTACAGTTCACTCATACATCCTCTTTCCTTCTTTAACTTTGCCGTCTACTGACTCCTTCCCTTCTTCCCCATCCTCCTCGCCTCCCCACTTTGTGTCGGGGGAGGGTCCTGCCAGGCCAGGGCCGGTGTCCATTGCGGGGATTACTGTGGTATGTGCGCGTGCATGTGCATTCATACGCGTGCGAGGCTTTTCTCCCGTTGTGTGCCGAAAAGGGGGTACGCGGAGGCTTTCCGGTACCCCGGTGTGTGGGCTCCCACGCCTCGAGCGGCTCTCTGTCCGCTCCTGTCCCGAATTTGCAGGTGACGGGCGTGCTTGCGCAGGACGGTTGGGGCCCGGCTTGTCCTTGGGGGCGTTCCACCTAGGATGCGAGCCCCCGTCCAGGTCAGACTGGGCAGATGAATGGATGGATGGCTGGAGAAAGCCGTGGCAGCTGCCCTGTGGTGTGAGGGTCGCCTATGGTCTCCACGGTGGCAGGACGGGGTCCCCGTGGCAGGAGGAGGCTTCGAGGTTGTGCGTTTGGGAGGATCAACCAGCGTCCCAGGTGTCACAGGGCCGCCCTGTGTGTCTGGCTGTGGGATCCCCATGTTGCTTACCTGGTGACCCGTCCAGATCTGGTGCCTTACCTCGACATCCACTCTCTGTCGTCGCGCCCGGGCCCTTCCTTCATGTTGGGTCCACACCCTCTCGATTTGTGTGAGTGACCCCTCCCGGGGGTCACCACTGACGCTCGCACCCCCCGGTTGGTGTCTGCCGACTGCGCCTTCTGCCGTGTGGGTATCGCCCCCTCGGCTCTCCCACCTCAGGAGGGGGGTTGGTGGCATCCCCGGGCAGAGTGATCTCGGCTGGGGCGCGGTGCCAGGGGCAGGGAAGCGAGCCTCATGCAAGTCCCCCTGCTGCGCGCGCAGCCTGTTGAACGGTTGTTACTGTGATGCGGTAATGGACAATTTGCATATTGCCTCTTTATTATATAGATGGTCTTTTAGTTTCTGATCATGGCAGCTCAGGGTGTGTCATTAGCATGCTAATGTATTACAATGAGCATATAGTGAGGCCAGGGGATACCTTTAGATGAAATTAGTCACCACATTGGATTGAGTTGGTCTCTGCCAGTTTTAACTCATAAATCCAGTGGGGGTAGGGAGGTGGCCTTCCCTCTTCTTGACAGCTCCTGTAGCTTTTATTAATTGGAGCTGTTCTACCACAGACCCTATCTCAGGTACAGCTAGAGCAGTGGTTCTCAACCTTGGCTGCACATTAGAATCACCTGGGAATCTTTTTAAAATCCTGATTTCTGGGCCTCATCCTCCGGAAATTCTGTTTCTTTGTTACTAATGTTGTGGCCCCACCCCATAACAAAGAAACAGGATTTCTGGAGGATGAGGCCCAGAAATCAGGATTTAAAAAAGATTCCCAGGTGATTCTAATGTGCAGCCAACGTTGAGAACCACTGAGCTAGAGTAATACTGACTGAGTAAGGGTATGTGTTAGTTCCATACCGATCCCCATGAGCCAGTGAATCATCACTTAGTGCAGAAGCTTTAGAAGTCCATGTCTGAAGGTGAGTTTCACCTTTTGTCTGTGTTGGAGCTTCTTATGTGTGTGTGTGTGTGTGTGTGTGGTGTATGCATGCCTGTAGATGAACATAGGGATGTGTGTGCATGTGTGTGCCTACATGTGTGTGTATTCCACAAAGTTTCAGCTTGATTGAAGCCCAGTCAGTATTAGTTCAAGCCATGCTCTGAACATTTTCTTTTTAACATTTTATTTCTTAGGAGTGATATTCTCGCTTTTTTACTTTGGGCTGACCAGAAATCTTTGTCTATGAGGTCAGTAGTAGATAGATGGTTTTAGAGGTGGAAATGGGTTTATTTTAGTCAGCATGGATTGTGAAAAAGTGCATTTATTTCAATAAATTACAAGAAAAATAAAACAAAATATGGTTTAATTTAAACATTAGATACTCCTGGAAATAAATATTCTTTTTCTGTTTATTCACTCATGGCTAGCTAGTTCTCTGGGATTTAACTAAAAGACCAAGATTAATTAAGTTGTTGTTTGTTACATCCACATCTTACAGTGCTTGAGCAGTGTACTTTATTAGCATAAAGATAGCAAAATTCTAGCCAAAGTAGAGAATATATGAAAAAGTTCTTTAATTTTTATCAAGGGAGAGATTAAACAAAATTGCAAGTCTGTGCAAAAAACCAACAACACCCCCAACCACCAGATTTTAAATATTTAGTTAATTATGTGAGAACAGATGCAAAAGATATGAGCAAGTGCCTGACTATAGAAGATAACATGAGTAAGTGCTAAAATAAAGGTGTTTAAATTTATCAAGTAATTGGTAAACAGCATATCAAGAATAGATAGATATAGCTTCATTGCAATGGCTTCATTAAAAGACTATCAAATTTGGGAAACTCTTATATTTAGGAGATTAAATTAACATTAAGTCAAAGAAATGCTTAAATAATAACATTGGTCTATAATTGAAGGGAATCTTATGTAGAATAATGCCTTAAAAAGACATCAAGTTGGATAATTTAGATGGAAGAGATTAGGATGTGCATTTCTGATTTCAGTGTTTGCACATGATACTAGACATACCTTTTTTGATCAACAGTCTTTAAAAAGATTATTACTGCCTTGGCCAGTTTGGCTCAGTGGATGGAGTGTCAGCCTGCAGACTGAAGGGTCCTGGGTTCGATTCTGGTCAAGGGCACATATCTGGGTTGTGGGCTTGCTCCCTAGTGGGGGGCATGCAGGAGGCAGCTGATCAGTGTTCTCTCTCATCATTGATGTTTCTCTGTCTCTCTCTCTCTCTCTCCCCCTTCCTCTCTGAAATCAATAAAAATATTTTTAAAAGATTATTACTAATTTTGATGCCATCAGCATAATTTGAGGCAACTAAAATATATCATTAATTATTAAATGGACTAACAAGTATCACTTTAGACCTTTTATACATATGCAAATAAATGCTATTAAAATAAAATAACAAAAAAACAACTTGGCAGTGTTCTCAAGTAAAAGGCAGAAGAATAATGAATGAATGAGTGAATGAATGAACAAACATACATACACATAAAACATTTTTTCTCTGTTAAATAGGTAACTATCCTATCTAATAAAGAAGGAATATGCTAATTGACCCTCACACTGTCGCAAAGATGGCAGTGCCCTCAGCCAATAAGGAGAGAATATGCTAATTGACTGCCACTCCCTCAAAGATGGTGGCGCCCAGTCCCCTCAGCCCCGCTGGGTTGGCAGGCATGTGGCAAGGTCAGGCCTGCACCCTTCGCATGCCTGCCTCTGGAGTCAGTCCCCTCAGCCCCCCAGCCGCCCAGGGCTGGCCTGAGGCTCAGGTAACCAGGGCCGGCCGAGGCTTGCGCTGCCGGCAGTGGCAGCAGCAGAGGTGTGATGGGGGCATCGCCTTTCCCTGATCGCCGGGTCGCCTCCCGCCCCTGAGGGCTCCCGGACTGTGAGAGGGGGCAGGCCGGGCTGAGAGACCCCCCCTCCGGTGCATGAATTTTCATGCACCGGGCCTCTAGTAGAATTATACTTAGGAATAGCTTTGACTTTCCACACTTTTCTCACATAAAATATGCACTGTGTCTATCTAGATTTAATTGTCTGATTATGTATTTAAATTATTTTTTGAGCAAATATTTCATTTGATTTGGATTTTAAACCCATTTTTCATGGAATTAGTCTAAATTATTCATACTGTGGTCTAATTTATAATAACATTTAGATGTTTGAAATGTTACTCAAAGGTTAGAAATCTCTTTTGAGCAAGTGAAATATTTGGTCAACATAAGGTTAACGATCTCTTTAAAGACCAGATAAATAATTCTCAGAAGCTAGAAGTCATTAATAGTCTGAGTAATGATGAGGGTCACTTAGGAATACAATTCCAAGGTACTTCAGAAGGCCAATGATGAGGGACAGTGGCAGAGACAAAGTAAATCATGTTTCTCAGAAGTAGTGTACCTTTTTTTTTTCATTTTCTCCCCAGTGATCAATTGAAGGATTATAAATAGATGGAAATCCAGAATGACAGGGTCTTTTAGTCAAATATAGATTTGTTTGTGTCGAAAAAGGGACCCTGAACCTAGATCTCAGAGTCAGATATCAGTTTTCTGTTAAAAAGGAGTTTTAAAACATAAGTATATGTGGAAAACTAATGACTCAGCACATCTTTTCACAACACAAAGAACATTATAATTCAAATATGATGTTTGAAGATATGTAAAGTATCTCATGTAGTGTTTACTCAGATATAATCCTATATAATAAAAGGCTAATATGCAAATAGACTGAATGATGGAACAACCATAACAACCGAACAACTGAACAATCAGTCGCTATGACATACGCTGAGCACCAGGGGGTGTGTGCGGAACATGGCAGGCGTTGGCTGTGGTAGAATGGTGGAGCAGGTGAGTGGAGGTGCCAGATCAAGGTGGGGTGCCGGTTGCTGTCATAGGGGTGAGCCTCTGGTGGTTACTGAAAATTCTTTGCTCCTGCGCACCACAGTCCCATCCGGCACTCACACCCGCTGCTGGCGCCGGAGCTGCACTTGCACCCACTGCCAGCACCAGCCGTGCTTGCACCCACAGCCAGTGCCAGAGCTGCTGCTTGCACCCGCTACTGGTGCCCAGTGCCAGTTCTGATCACTCGGTGTCATCAGCAGGTACGAGCAGCGGCTGCCAGCCCTGGTTGCACCTGAGGGCTTCTCCACCTCCCCCTGCTCCTGAGGGGCAATCGGGGCAATAGCCGTCGCTCACGCCTGCTGACGGCGCTGGCCCCAATTGCTCCATGCTGTCAGCAGCGGGTGCAAGTGGGGCCGGCCCTGTCAGCACGTGGGAGCGGCAGTGGCAAGAGCGAGGCTGCCAGCAGACAGGACCAGGGGCTATGGTGGGAGGGGCTGGGCGGGGTCACAGAGGATGGGCCAAGCAAGACCCGCCCCTGTGCGTGCCGCAGCCTTGTGGTACACAGTTCCTTTCGAGGTGCAAGATTTTTGTGCACTGGACCCCTAGTCCTATATAATGAAAGTATAGTATGCAAATTGTCCCCTTGACCGGGAGTTCGTCCAGGAGTTCGACCAGGGGGCGGGACTAGCAGGGGAAGGGAGGGAGGCCCAGCCAGCAGCCAGCAGCCTCTAGGGACCCTCTGTCACACCAAAGAAATATTCTCACGCCACCCCTCTATAGTAACACCTTCCCTCCAACCCTGGCAACCATGATCTGTTCTCGCTCACTATAAGTTTGTAACATTAGGGATGTTATAGAAATGGAACCATGTGTTATGTGTCTCCCAAAAATTTGTATGTTGAAACCTTAGCCCTCATTACCTTGGAATGTGACCATATTTCACGATCTCTAAAGAGGTGATTGAGTTAAAATGAGGTGGTTTAAATGGGCCCTAATCCAATGTGACTAGTGTCCTTATGTGAAGAGAAAATTCAGGCACACAGAAAATTCGGGTACAGAGAAAAGACCACATGAAGACATAGAGAGAAGGTGGCTATCTGCATGCCAAGGAGAGGCCTCAGAAGAGACCAATCCTGCCAACACCTTGATCTTGAACTTTTACCATCTAGAACTGTGAGAAAACTTTTATTGTTTAAGCCACTCAGACTGTATTTTTTTATGGCAGACCTAGCAAACTAATACATACTCAGTCTACTGTAACCTTTTAACATTAAAAAACATACACAGCCAGCCTACAGACTGAGGGGTCCCAGGTTCGATTCCAGTCAAGGGCAATGCCCAGGTTGCAGGCTCGATCCCCAGTAGGGGGCATGTATGAGGCAGCTGATTGATGATACTCTCTCATCGTTGATGTTTCTGTCTCTCTTTCCCTCTCCCTTCCTCCCTGAAATCAATAAAAAAATATATTTAAAAAAACACATACAACATAATTCTCCACCCAATAGTGCACCAGTAGTTCCTTTAATTGCTGAGTAGCATTTCATTGGTGGATGTCTCACATCAGCTTGTTTTTCATTCATTCATTAGCGGACATTTGGGTTGTTTCTGGTTTGGAGCCATATCGAACAGATGCTATGGACATTCATATACAGGTCTCTGTGTGAACATGTGTTTATTTCTCTAGGGTAAACGCTCAGGAAAAAGACTGTTGGGTCATATGGTAATTGTACATCTAACTTTATGAGGAACTAGAGGCCCGGTGCACGAAATTCATGCATGGGTAGGGTCCCTAGGCCTGGCCTGTGATCAGGGCCAATCAGGGCCTCCGGCTGCCGGCCAGGCCTTCCTTCCCTGGCTGCCGGCTGTCAGCCGGGGCCTTCCTTCATTCTGCACCGCCCCCTGGTGGTTAGCACATGTCATAGCAAGCAATTGAATTCCTGGTCTTCCGGTCAAACTCCCAAGGGGACACTTTGCATATTAGCCATATATATATATATATATATATGTATTTATATTTTGTCCAGCTGGTTTCTAGTCCAGCTGAACCATTTTTACATTTCCATGTGTGTGAGTTCCAGTTGTTCTGATTCTTACCAGCACTTGGTATTGTCAGTATTTTTCAGAACTTTGTATTGTCAGTATTTTTTTTATTGCTATTCTAATAGGTATGTGATGATATCTCATCATGGCTTTAAATTGCATATCCATAATGGCTATTTCCATAATGAGGTTTAACATCTTTTCATTTACTTATTTGCCATCCTCATGCCTCTTTGGTGAAGTAATTGTCTCTTATTTTAGTTCAGCTATGTAGAGCATTGTAAACCTAGAGTCAAGGCAAGGAAATTGAAATTGAGGCTGGATATGAAGGACGTTTGGCATTAGGGGTTGGTGGTGGGATATCTTAGCAACTGGTGAATTGTTAGCTCAGCCACAACGGAAATAGTTCTTTGAATTGAATTTTGTAATTGGGCTCTGTCCTTGGTGTTGTGCTTTGTATTGTGTTAAGAAAAACCAGTGTCTGAGTGAGAAATCCATTTTGCTAGGACTTAAAATGCATGAATGCTATTCCTGAGGGGCAATAGGTGAACTGATTTCTTCCTCTTTACTCATTTGCTCATAGTGTTATGTGGGTTAGTGGTAAGCAGCTAGTAAAAACCAGGATTCTGAAGACTGGATTAAAAGCTGAGTCCATAAATAATCAATGGGAAACAGAAAGCAGTTTTATACAAAATGTTAGCTTTTCACATGAGCTTCTCAACTCTTGAAAAGCTACTGTTGAGAGAAGCAAATTAGACTATATAAGTAATACATATAATTAAGTTCCTTAATGTAGGTTTTGAAGATTATTTGGATACTGAATAATTTTTAAATGCATCTTCTGTTGACTTCAGGCATTTTCTTTAAATAAGCTTATCCTTGTTTTAATGGAACTGATTGTAGAAAACCAAAACAGAAACACTTTTGCATGTTTTGAAGATGTATTATTTCAATTCACACCACTTTCTCACATAGTATTTGAAACTGTTGTGGATTTTGTAGTAGTTTTGTAAGAGTGAATGTTCTCTCTCTCTCTCTCTCTCTCTCTCTCTCTCTCACACACACACACACGCACGCATGCACGCACACGCACGCACACGTGTGTGTGCGCACGGACATACAGTTTTCCTTCAGTCCCTTTTATTTTTCTTTTCTTCCCATTGGACATTTGTCCTCATCTGTTCTATCTCCTCGTTTTCAATATGTCCACATAGAAACTAGTAAACTACTATTCTTAGATTGTCATAATCTCTAGCACAATGGAGAGCACACTCAGAGAAGCATGACTTTTCCCAGGTGGTCGCAGATCCACATCATCTTTCCTCACTTTATATAACAGCTGGGAGCTACCCAGCTCTGTTAAATATGCTTCCCAAAGATCAGATACGATTGGCCTGCTTTAGTATCCAGTGCCTAGACCAGGGGTGGGCAAACTTTTTGACTCGAGGGCCACAATGGGTTTTTAAACTGGACCGGAGGGCCGGAACAAAAGCATGGATGGAGTGTTTGTGTGAACTAATATAAATTCAAAGTAAACATCATTACATAAAAGGGTACGGTATTTTTTTTTTTTTTTTAGTTTTATTCATTTCAAACAGGCCGGATCCGGCCCGCGTAGTTTGCCCACGGCTGGACTAGACTGTTCTTGACATACTTTTTTAAAAGAAAATTTAAGCTGTTTATTTTTGAGAGATAAACTTAGATATTTACTCATGGACCTAATGATATCTATCTACTAGTCTCTACACTAATAAAAGAGAAACATGGTAATTGGCGTACGACCGCTACCCTTCCGATTGGCTAATCAGCGTATCCTTTTGCAAATTAACTGTCAGCCAAGATGGCGGCCGGCAGCCAGGCAGCTGGAAGCGAACATGAGGCTTGCTTGCTCCCGTGACTGCAGACTCCAACGTTCCCCGCTGTGCTGCGCTCTGAGCTGGCAGTTTGAAACATTCTA
>NW_005871128.1:3151388-3178698 GCF_000147115.1 Myotis lucifugus
GGGGGCAGCGCCCAAACCCCCTGATTCGCCTGCGACTCTTGTGTGTGACAGGGTGCGATGTCCCAACCCCCTGATTCGGCCTGCTCTGTGTGTAACAGAGGGCGGCGCCCCAACCCCCCCCCCCCCCCACATACACACACAAGGCCCTGCTCTGTGTGTGACGGAGTAGAGCCATAACCTCCCCATCGGCCCTGCCCTGAGTGTGACAGTGGCAGCGCCCCAACCCCCTGATGGGCCCTGCTCTGTGTGTGACAAGGGGCGGTGCCCTAACTCCCCTATCGGCCCTACTCTGTGCGTGACAGGGGGGAGCTCCCCAACCCCCTGATGGGACCTGCTCTGTGCGTGACAGGGGGGAGCTCCCCAACCCCCTGATGGGCCCTGCTTTGTGCATGACGGGGGGTGGGGGGGCAGTGCCCCAACCCCCTGATTGGCCCTGCTCTGTGAGTGACAGGGGGCAGCGCCCCAACCCCCTGATCGGCCCTGCTCTGTGCATAATAGGGGGTGGCGCCGCAACCTCCCCATTGACCCTGCCTTGAGTGTGATAGGGGGTGGTGCCCCAACCCCCCAATCAGCCCTACCCTGAGCGTGACTGAGGGTGGCATCGCAACCTCCCAATCTGCCCTGCTCTGTGCATGAGGGGGGCGATGGCCCAACTCCCCAATCAGCCCTGCTCTGAGCCCGACCAGGGGCTGCACCTAGGGATTGGGCCTGCTCTCTGCCACCCAGGAGCAGGCCTAAGCCAGCAGGTCGTTATCTACTGAGGGGTCCCAGACTGCGAGAGGGCACAAGCCGGGCTGAGGGACCCCCCCTTCCCCCCCGAGTGCACAAATTTTTGTGCACCAGGCCTCTAGTATATATATAAAAGCCCAAGCGGCCATCTGACTGTTCGACCGCCTGACTGGTAGTTATGACGCGCAATGACCACCAGGGGGCAGGCACTCTGACCGGTAGCTATGATGTGCACTGACCACCAGGGGGCAGACAGTGCAGGAGCTGCGATGACTTAAGCAGCTGTGGTTCTTGAGTGACGCCCCTGGAACCAGAGAGGAGGGAGCCTGATTCCAGGGTGTGTCACCTGAGAAGCGCCCTCTTACAATCTGGGACCCCTCGGGGCACGTCGGAGAGCCGGATTCAGCCCGCTCCCCGCAGGCCAGGCTGAGGGACCCCACCTGTGCACGAGTCTATGCAGCGGGCATCTAGTTTTCATATAAAAGCTGCTAAATGTATGTTAGTATTGTGGCCCAGATTTAACTTCAGTAACTTCACTGTGTTTATTTCATCTCTTTCTCCACTTTCAAACATAACATTGTCTCATTTTTATAAGTTAAGCTTTTCTAAGATATGTGTGTGCATGTTTTATTGCTATATGTATTTTGAACCTCAGGTAATAGAATTGCAGGAGTAGTTGTGGGTGCAATTTGCAACACTGGAGCAGGTTTTTTAGGTTTGGGTTTACCATAGCATTTGGTTTCACCATTGAAATTATACGCTATTAAAACATTTTCCTTCTCAATATGGATGTAGTCTATTCCAATTAATATGTTATTACCAACATAGCCTTTGTAAAAGTAAGGTGAATGAAATACTGGCATTGTGAGGTTTTGTGGAAAGGAGAGGAAATTAGATTATTAAATTTGCCAACTCTTGGAATAAATGAACTTGGAAGTATGAGAAATGAGAAAAACTTAACTTTTTTTGGTAGACTTTAAAATTACTTTCATGAAAGAAATGTGTTTAGATTCTAGTGAAAATGGTAAAGCAGAAACTCCTTGAAACGGGGTTGGTATATTAAAATACCAAGGATTGTATTGAAATGTTTTTAAAGCAGGAAGAGCAAAAGGTATTGAATGAGGAATCTTGGGAGGCCAGACTCTTGTTCTGCTTATTCTGTGATGGGGACTGTTAAAACTGAGAAGTGGACACAACAACTTCTTAGAAAATAAAAAAAGAAAGAAAACCTGTTTGTCTTGATTATAGCCAATTAGCAAGTAAAACAATTGCATTTAAAAACAATTCCACAAATAGAGTTATAGTGTCATTAAAATAAAAATGTAACTTTTCATTTCATTTTTAAGACTGTGACAGTTAACAACAATTTTGAAGCCCTAGTTGGTTTGGCTCAGTGGATAGAATGTCGGCCTGAGGACTGAGGGTCCTGGTTTCATTCTGGTCAAAGGACACATACGAGGTCGCAGGCTCGATCCCAGGTCCTAATCAGGGTGCATGTGGGAGGCAACCAGTCCATGTGTCTCTCTTGCATCGATGTTTCTCTCTCTCTCTGTTTTTCCCCCTCCTTTCCACTCTCTCTAAAAATAAATGGAAAAATATCCTCAGTGAGGATTAACAAAAAATTAAAAAAAACACACACAATAATTTTGGAAAGAATTGCTATAATTCACACACATATACTAGTAACAGTATTTTCAGTCTTTTTAAGAGCCTTCTATTAATATATGCCTCACAGGGTGTAAAGCTCTTAAAAATTGTGGAACTTTAAGGAACTATCAGTCCTTTGTCATTGACATAGTCAGTGGGTAGTTGAATATTTGTTTGTCTGATTTGAGAAACAAAATTTTGCTGTGGCTCAGCAGTGCTAGCAGAATGCCCAAAGGATACTCCACCCTAAACCATAACTTAAATAGGGACATTTACTAGAAGTAGTTAAGAATTTTAATTAACAAAACAGGTCATACAGCCTTTTCTAAATTCTTCTATCATAACTAGTATCTGCTAAATCAGGAATTGGCACCCTGAGGCTCCGCAGACTGAATATAGTCAGCTGCTAATTTTTGCTAAAAAAGTTTTATTAGAACACAGGCATGCCTATTCATTATGTATTATCTATGGCTTTGGTGGCAGAGTTGACTGGTTGTGAGAGAGAGAGACTGTGGCTTTCGAAGCTTAAAATATTTACTGTCAGACTGCTGACCTCAGTACTAGATGATGGCATGAAAAATGTATATAAATCTTCGTGTCTGTTTTTAAACTGTATTAAAAGATTAGGACTCATTCCTGGTTTTAAAAAATCAAGCTATTGCTCTGTACTGAAGGGAACAGGGCACATATGTTGGCAATAGTTGGGATCCTTTGAGAGGCAATTTATTCTCTTAATGTGGAGCAGAAATTAAGTGAGCTTTACCTTAACTAGCAGTTATGGATAACCTTAAACAGCAGCCAGAAGTTTCAGTGGTTGAATAAAGGTGACAAACCAGTATCCTTTAAGAAGCTAACAGTTAAATTATACATGACATTCAAAGCAGGTGTTTAGAACTATTTCTTTTCATATTTTATTTTGTAATTTCACAGTCAATAGCAAGTTCTCATTTGTTTTGTGATATAAAAATTAATTTTTAATTTTTTCCTAAAACCTGAGTAAGTCTATTATATGGTGTATCTAGAGAGACTTAGATTTGAATCCTGCTTTCTCCACTTAATAGTTGTGTGGGCAAGGGATTTAACTTCTCTGTGCCCAGGCTTTCTTTTATTTTAACAATTCACTTCAATTATAGTTGATATGCGAGATTATATTAGTTTCAGGTGTATAACGTAGTGATTAGATGTTTATATACCTCACAAAGTGATCACACCAATAAGTTGTGCCCTAGCTTTCTTACCTGTAAATTGGAGACAACAGCCAGACCTACCTCATAGGGCTGTTGGGTTAATACATATAAATGTCAGGTTAGTACAGTGCCTTGTATATTGTAAATGCTTAATGTATGTTGTTGTCAGAATGGTTTGCTTTTATAATATTTTATCGAAGCTCCTCCAGTCACAAGATGACAGCGTCTGTAATTGAAAGCAGTGTGCTTGGATGAAGGTAAAAAAAAAAAAAAATTCACAAGAATTTGCCCTGAAACCCCAGCTCTTTCTGTACTGGCAATAACTGTCAAGTGATGCTATTCATTTGAGATATCAGAGTTGAAAACTAACCAAGTAGCTACATTTCTGAAGTAGAATGAGGTTATCTATGTAGTACAATTCATTTTAATTATTGAGTAACAAATGAATTGAGGCAGGTGTTTCTTTTAATTCCTTGATTGAACTTTTTTCTTTCTGTTGTTTGCCTGCTGCCATTGAAATCTTTTTCTCCACCAGCTGTCCTTGCCAGGGACTCCCTTCTCTCACTCATGTTACACCTTCCCCTTCTAAGCAGCCTACACTGCTTACACTGAGCTAACCCTATTAAGACCGCTAGATAATTTCAAAAGAACTTTGGAGAAAAAGTAGAAAACAAATACTTAGAAGAGACAAACATTGTAAAATAAGCTTTGATATAGGGGTTACTACTCTGAAGAATCCTAGTGAAAGGTGTGGAGAACTTCACTGAGCTTCACATGCCTTTCGTTCTAGCACTTGCGCTGGTATAACTTGCCTGGCTAAACTTCCCCTCCGATCTTTATCTCATGGGTACTTTTTGTCTTATTACCGCCTTGAGGCCACCTCCCTGCTCATTTGCTTCAGGAAGTGGCTACTCCCCAATTTCCTTTGACTATTTCCAGACTCCATAGGATCTCAATTTAGCTTTAAGTGTCTCCCCAAATTCGGTATTTCTTTGTCAATCAAGGGTGATTAATACTCAGAGAATCTTAATAAATTTTAGATTTGCTGCTCCTTTACTTTTCTGGAGCATTCCATTAATATAACTCCCACAAAATGAGTTTTCCTTTTCCTTCCCTTTACTAAGGTCCATATAAGGAAGTATCACAACATAACAGGACTTTGTCTGCATGTTAATTTGTTGTGTAATTGTCATCAGAATTAGATATAGTAGAGCAGTGGTTCTCAACCTTCTGGCCCTTTAAATACAATTCCTCATGTTGTGACCCAACCATAAAATTATTTTCGTTGCTATTTCATAACTGTAATGTTGCTACTGTTATGAATCGTAATGTAAATATCTGATATGCAGGATGGTCTTAGGCGACCCCTGTGAAAGGGTCGTTTGACCGCCAAAGGGGTCTCGACCCACAGGTTGAGAACCGCTGCAATAGAGGAAGGGCAAGGTTGTGCTTTTGACTTGCTACTTCTGGTCCTCGTTATTGTGGATAATTGAGAGCTGCTCAATGACTGTCACTATAAAATGTGCATCTGTACTGGATGTTGAAGGTGTTGCCAGGAACCTGAATGCTGGCAGGGGCCCTTTCTATGTCTCCTGACTAGGGCGAGAGGCCTGTGCTTTTAAGCTATTGTGTCATATTTTTAAAAGTTTCTAAGAAAGACAATTTCACAACCTGTCATGGTAATCTGTCTCAATATTTAATCAACATCATAGTGTTGATTTAAATACATTTCTCCTGTACCACTATCAAGCTGTATTTCACATGAAGTTTCTTTTAAATCGTCTTTTAATGCTGATTGATTAAACTTGTGGTCCATTCTGACTTTGAGATCTTTCATTGCTAGCACCTCTGTGTGACTAGACATCGCCCACAATTGCTCTTTGGGCGTTTATTCTTCTATCCATCAATGGGCTTTATTATATTTCTTGAGTATAGTGATTGATCATTTTTAATTTAGAATTCTCTAGAGCTGCTGATTGATTGCTCTGTCAGCAATTCGCAAGTTACATTCAGCTTCTAGCAACATTATGTCACTATTTCATTAATAAAATTAGTTCTAAGTTCAGCTTGTAAGTTTTAAATACTTCTCCCATCTCTTCCTTTTGTTTTGTCCCTATCTTCTCTCTTCCCTGCATTCACTTCCTCCTCTCACTTATTAGAACGGGGAGGCAGCTAATGCTTGATTTCATGGCTTTTGCTGAGTTTGCCAACAGTGGTATTGACTGGGTTGTAATTTTTAAGAACCAGGGGGACAGCTTTATTTCTGATGAAGAGGATTTGAAATGAGTAAAGGTGTGAAAAACTACATCATCTCTTATAAATCCTTATAAGGTTCCTAAGTCTCTTCCAGAGCATAATGTGATTTGTCAGTGGTCACCTCTTGTGAGCTGCAGATGTCATCAATCATGAGAGAGAAAAATGCCTATTTAAATGTTTGATCATTCATCTTCAGAAAACGTGATTTTCAACTTTCTTAGAGTCACAGAACTTATAAGCAATAATGAGTTGGATTCCCATTGGCAGTACTGACTGCTGAGGAGTGTTATACAGACTGACGTGACTTAGATTGGATGCTGCTTACCCAGCCCTAGGGCCTTCGAGTTGTGTATTAGGCTTGAATGTTGATGTGCAAAGGACCTGTAATGAAATACATTTCTGCATGACACATTTCATGTAAAGGTTTAATCCTTTGTTGTTGTTGTGATAAATAGATTTATTTTACTATTGGCCAAGAATTCGAGTGAAAGAATAAAAACAGGGCATTTCCCCCATAGAGTCTTTTACTTAATTAAATCGCACACGCCCTGAGAGTCTTGTGGGTGTGTATGTACCTAACAAAAGTTCTTTTGTGCACTGGTTTTAAAATTGAAAGAAAGTGTTACTACTTTATTTCTTGTTATTGCAGTTTTTATAGAACATAATTGTACAGATAAGGCATTTTATTTATTTTTTGCTTAGGGGTGAGGTTTTGGGATGCTGTCATTATTTTCCCCACCTTTATTCACTCATTCTTTGTCTTTTTCAATTACTCAGTTTTCACCTGACTCAATTAGTTCTTGCTCAAGATTTCTTTCATACCCTTTGCCTAGCAGAGGTGGAACAATAGAGGTGCAGGAAAATTTTTGGAGGGGAGGGTTAAGATCTAGATTTCATTTTCAGTGTAGAATTTTATGAGATAAAGTTATTGGAAGAGAGATGATTTATACTTTAGCAACTAAAAAAAATCCTTGGGAAGGATTTTAAAATATATTCCTCCCCCAACTCCACTTCCTATTTAAATGGTATTGGATGGTATTAGTCACTAAAATAAGTTAGATGTTTTCCTAACAGCATTTTAAAAATTGGCTTTAAACAGTCTATATTCAGTTTTGAAATATTTTAAATGTAGTCTTTTGCCAAATTATTTTTTTTCTAATATATGACTTGTTCTTTAAGATTTCCCCCCAAACCTTAAGAATGCAAAGATTCTCTTTTTAGTGTTATCAGTGACAAAAGTACTTCCTGCTGAAATGTTCAGATTTACAAGCTTTAATTTACTAATTTGAAATGAAAACCCTTCAGGGGAGGACTAGTTTCAAATACTCTTGAATCTGAGGGAATGTGTGCAGGGATATGAAGAGCAGGAAAATTGTGATTAACAATAATAAGGGAAGTGCTTTACTGGCCCTTACAATGTGAACAAAGAGGAATGGCCTCTAAACTTACCCACCATGCCTGGCCTGCAGTGTAGCTCTCTTTGAGTTTGATGAATATGAGCATATTTTAAAATTAAGGTATTCCAGAAATCAGCATAATTCTGGGTATTAGTGCATAGAAGTTATATTACCTCAAGCATGAAGGAAAATGGAATACATTTAAATGCTCCTTGACAGATTTAGTTTAAAATGATGAGTTTTGTGAAACTTGGAGAATTGTATGGTCTTTAGTTAAAGGCAGTGTTTTGTTTTTTGTTTTGTTTTTTTATCTCCAGGGCAGGGTGGTCCCTGGCTCTCCACGTTTATCCCCCAAGTTAATGAGCTCAGCATCTTGTTTTTGAGAATTTTAAGGAAATGGTGCATGTTAGGATAGACATCATGTAGTCACTATTGGTTTTTTAAGGGAGTTCAGCAGCTATAACTTGGATTTATTATATTGTTTGCATCAGACTCTTTATGTTGTTTTTTATTTTAACTGTGGCCACTTTGGCTTTGGATTTGTGTTGAAGGCTTATAGGTATTTTGTCTTTTCAGTTGAGTTGGCAGTATTGTATGGAAAAAATTACACATTTATTTTAGCTTTTAAAAAACTGCTGACCAGTGTGGCTCAGTGGTTGAACATTGACCTATAAGCCAGAAGATCATGGTTTGATTCCCAGTTAGGGCACATACCTGGGTTGCGGGCTTGATCCCCAGTGTGGGGCATGCAGGAGGCAGCCCATCAATGATTCTCTCTCATCATTGATGTTTCTATCTCTCGCTCCCTTTGCCTTCCTCTCTGAAATCAATGAAAATATAAAATAAATTAATTAATTAGTTAAAAAAACATAAAAGCATGTTCCTAGCCAATTTGGCTCAGTGGATAGAGCATTGTGCCCATTGCTTTCAAGTCCTGGAGGCAATACAGTGATGATGAGAGAGGGTTTCAATTCATGCTGCCTAGGAGAATGGGTTCAAATCCCATGCTCCAACAGTTAAAAAATTATTTTAAATTTTATTTTTAAATTACAGTTTACATTTAATATCATTTTGTATCAGTTTCAGGTATACAGCATAGTGGTTAGACACATTTAATTTACACAGTGAACCTTGGTTTTCAAGTACCCATCTGCACCATACATAGTAATTATAATATTAGAGGCCTGATGCACGAAGATTCATGCAAGAATGGCCTTCCTTCCCCTGGCTGCCAGCACCGCCTTCGCTCTGGCCGGAGCTGCCTTTCCGCCTTCACCTTTTTCACCTAGAACCCCCAACCTCCTTTTACTCTGGCAACCATCTCTCTATTCTCTGTATCTATGAATCTGCTTCTGATTGTTTGTTTGTTATTTTTCATTTATTTTGTTCTTTAGATTCCACATATAAGTGAAATCATATGGTATTTGTTTTTCTCTGACAGACTTATTTCTTTTTTTCTGAACTAGGCAAACCTTTGTCTTTTTCAGAGTTTTCTTCCTGATCAGTAGTTTGAATTATTTTAATTTTTGTCGTACATTGAGAGGCTTAGACTGCCACAGACTTTGAGAACAGATACTTTTTTTTTTTGAGTACTTATGTAAATGCTGTCACTTCATGTGCTTTATTTAAGATTATGGAAAAAATGTTTAAACCAGATTCCAAAATTTTAGTTTCTAATCATCAAATATTGTATAGTTGACGTGTAGAATTTTTTGAAGTATTTTTTTAAAAAGCTAATAAGATTATTAATGAAAAATTTAGGCTTATTTCCTACATTATTTTAAAGTGGAAGACTTTTGAATGATCAATGTTCTTTTAAAAATATTTAAATTTCCACAAATATACATATGTTTATATATGTCTATTTGCTTTTTTTGATGATCAGAGTAATATGTTCCCTTCATAAATTTCAGAGAATACAGAGGAGTGCCAGTAAGAAAATTAAAGTGATTTAGAATACCATCACATGGAAATAACAATTTACATTCTGGGAGAGAGCTTTCCATGGCTTTGTCTAGTTCAAATTGTATCTTATCTTCAGGAGAGTCTGCTAAGCCAATGCTTCCTATTGAGGATTCTGTAAACAATTTTGATTACTTGTTGACAGCAGAGGAGAGATGTAAGAAAAGGAATTAGAGATTAGTACTTGTTTGTAATTATATTCCCCTTTAATTCTCTCTTTTGGAAACAAATTGTAGTTGTTTGTAGGCAGCTGATTTACTTTGAAGCATATACATACATTCCTCCATGTCCTTGACTTAAGAGTTTTCTCTGGGTTGAAGGATATCCCGTACTTTGATTAATCCAGTCTTCATGAAATCTCTTATCATTTAGGGAATACCTTTGACTTTTGACTGGCAGCATTTTGAATGATTCTATCAACTAACAAGGTTTTACAGTAACTGTATTTGTTGACCAAATTAAATTGCTTCCCAATAGCCTCATTTGTTCATTCTCTGTGAAGCTCACTCTGTTTAAATCTACAGAAAAATCTTAAAGTAAGACCTTTCTACTTGCCTTTTAACAGTAAATTCAAATAATACCCTTGTGCAAAATAAGTATAGCAGAACAGAAATCATGCTGGTTGGACATAAACAGCACGAGCCTCTCACTGAACCTAACATTAAGAAGTGTCTGCATCTCTTGGCATCTCAGTGAGAGTGGTTGGAATTACAGGTTGCTATTTATTGTTTGCTGAAGTCAGGAGCATAGTTTGTCATTTAGTAAGAGTCCGTGCTGTTGTGTTGAGTGTATCTGCACAGGTCCCATTGCTCATTAACCAGGTATTTGTATGGGTTTTTCACGTCTCTGTGTACTCGTTCATTCTCAAGCATAATTTAAGGAGAAGCTCACTCAAGAGAACCCCCTGCCAGTTGCCAGAGCTGTGGCTCCCTTGTCTGTGAGTTGTTCATTAATGGTCAACACTTTTCTTCCTAGCTTTTCTGAGCTTACCAGAGAAATTATAACCTAGAGGGTATTATGCACAGTGAATTAAGCCAGTCAGATAAAGAAAAATAACCATATGACTTTACTTATATGTGTAATCTAAACAACAAAATAAATGAACAAACAAAATTGAAACAAACTCATTGACACAGAGTTGACTGATGGTTGCCAGAGGGGACAGGTGTGGGGGGCTGGGTGAAACAGGTGAAGGATGAAGAAATACAAATTGTAAGCTGCCAAACAGTCATGGGGATGTAAAATACAGCATAGGGAATATAGTTAATAACAACTATATATGGTGCCAGCTGGGTACTGAAATTTCAGGGGAATACTGTGTAAAGTACATGATTGTCTAACCACTATTCTGTACTCCTGAAACCAATACAAAATAATATTGAAAGTAAACTGTAATTGAAAAAGAAATTTAAAAATGAAAAAAATTCAATTGGAGAAAATGAAGCAGTACATTAAATTTTTTTATACTGAAAATTATGATTCCTATGAGGGAGACAATAACATGGGATAGTATGTAAATGGTTTTTATTTTCATCAGTACTTTTTTGATCTAAGCAATTAATAATGAGCAGTGTGGTTGCATAAACAGACCCATCATAATTATGTACAGACATGGTTTATGTTTTTATTGTATTAAAGGATAATTTTCTAAAAGTTAAGATATGAAATAAACTTGTAAATATAAAATGAACTTGTCAAAGATTTTATTTAACTCATGAAATTAATGAGGAAATCAGTAAGATGTTATGCTGGCTCAAATAGCATTTGAGATACTATGTATATATAGGCAATTTAGCAAAACAATGTTTCTGAGTTAGATAGAAAATAAATATATATTTCCTATAAGAATCATTGAGTAGAGTTAGAATGATTATCATAGCGTCTAATGCTAAATTTGTTTCTGTTACTTATGGGGATGGCAAAGTTGTGAAAAAAGAGTAGAAGAGTTCATAGATACATGTTCATTTTACAAGGGCATTTTATACTTTAGCTTTAGCAGAAAAGTAAACATTTTGATTGGTATATTTATCAAGGTTATAAGAAGCAAAAGCTAAAATTAATATTTCACAATTCTAATTACTTTTCCTTGACTTCTCTCTGCATGTTATGTGTTCTGGTTTTTAATATTTAAAATTTCATCTCTAGCGTAAAGTGGAAGTGAAATAAGTTAGAGTGGTAGCTTTTTGTCAGTGATAGCCGCTCCCCCCCTCCCCTAAGCAGAGCAATGTTCATGTCATGTCTTTCTAGCATCAACAGGAATTATTTGCTGAGGTGACAACTTCTCTAAGCGCTAACAACATCTAGAGAGTGAACATTTATAATGTGCGACTTCATGTTGTGTGGTAGGCATAATTGATAATTCTGCTTTCTCCTGTTGAATATCTAATATTTTACTGTCATGACATGTATTCCTGAAATATTATTTGCAGTAGGTTTAGGCAGATTGCAGAAAGGTGGATCTCCCAACAATTTAATGCTGGAATGGATTCAGGATGACTTTAGGATATCCCTTTGTATGTTACTTTTGTAACTGAAGAAAATGAGACTTTATCTGGGGATAGGATTGGGATATATATATATTAAAGTTATAAGAAGCATATACACATATATAAACAAATACACACATCCGTATACATTTCTGTATCTTTGTGTGTGTGTATAATGAGATCATGGGTTCTTAATTATACCTTCAGTTCTAACCCAGCATCTCGGAGTTCTTTGTAAATACGTTCTCTGGCAGTGAGGAACACAGCACCTATCATCCTCAGTATATTTTTTTGCTCAACCAAAAATAACTTAATGTACCTAGATCTCCCACTCACATTGTTGTCTTTGCTGCCTACCACCTCCAGGTCACCCCTGCCACTGCCCTGACTGGCTGGCGTCTCTACATAGAACCCCCGCTCTTTCTCACTGCTGTGTCCTTAGCCACCTCAGCCACCGTGCTGACTCCTCCGTGCTGGAAACAGGAAGGGAGGCAAGGTGGAAAGGCAGGTTATAATTCTTTAATATTTCACAGATATTACCCTTAGCCCTGCCACATTTTCTTGAGAATTTCTTTTATTTTCAAGATTCCTCTCTCTGTCGTTTCCTGAGAACTCCCAGGGGCTTACTCATTCCTATAGTTGGTTCTGGTTACTATTTTCACAGAAGGGAAACATGATGATCTCATTATTTTACCAAAGGGGTTGTGTTCCCTGCAGCCCAGTGCAACTTTTGTCCCCTGGTTCTCCCTGCAGCCTAATGCCCCGCAGTAATAGACAAATGTGCTGCCAGTGCTAGTCCAGCACTTATTTCTAATGGTGGAGGGAGGTTCAGGTAGTCTTCCCAGCACTTTAGTTCCAGCTTCTAAGCTTGCACAGACACTCAAAACCGTTCCTTGGTGTTCACACTCAGCCAGGGCTGGGGCCAAGGAGTTGCAGTCCTCGTCAGCGCTGTGTTTGAAAATTCCTCTCATGAAACTTCAACATCTTGACCCTGGAGGATAGAGGAGTCTTTTCTATTCTTAAGCCTACGGTCTTACTCTTTTTTGTGCCTCAAAACAATGAGTGACATTTCTTTTTAGTTGCAGGTAATAGGACACTTGCCTCAGAATAACTTAACGAGGAGAGGGAATGCATTTGTTCCTATTATGATAAAATCCAGAGGAGGGTAGGCTCAACTGTATGTTTTGACAAAATAGTTCTATATATTAATCACTGAAGAAAAATAGTTGGAATGAATAACCATTTGTTTTTGCTATTGTCATAATAGACACAAAAATATTCCCGGGCTTCCAAGCTTAACTTTGGGGGTAGTTGATCTTGAAGTGTTTGAGTATTTGTTTCATTAAGTTTTGGAAAATGCACTACTCCAGTCAGCATTCAGCTTTGTGAAGTGAATTTCAAAGAATTAAAAAATACTGTGTTCAGATGTATAGCAAATATTTCTAAAGTGCACACATCTGACTATTTCCTATCTAATAAAGAAGGAATATGCTGCCAAAACCGGTTTGGCTCAGTGGATAGAGCGTCGGCCTGCGGACTGAAGGGTCCCAGGTTCGATTCCGGTCAAGGGCATGTACCTGGGTTGCAGGCACATCCCTAGTAGGAGATGTGCAGGAGGCAGCTGATCGATGTTTCTCTCTCATCGATGTTTCTAACTCTCTATCTCTCTCCCTTCCGCTCTGTAAAAAATCAATAAAATATATTTAAAAAAAAAAAAAAAAAAAGAAGGAATATGCTAATTGACCCTCAGGCTGTCATAAAGATGGTGGCACCCACAGCCAATAATGAGGGAATATGCTAATTGACTGCCACGCCCTCAAAGGTGGCAGTGTCCACAGCCACAAGATGGCCGACAGGGGAGGGCAGTTGTGGGCAACCAGGCCAGCAGGGGAGGGCAGTTAGGGGCGACCAGGCCAGCAGGGGAGGGCAGTTGGGGGCGACTGGGTCGGCAGGTGAGGGTAGTTGGGGGAGATCGGGCTGGCAGGGGAGTGGTTAGCGGGTGATCAGGCTGGCAGGCAGAAGTGGTCAGGGGCAATCAGGCAGGCAGGCAGGCGAGCGGTTGGGAGCCAGTAGTCCCGGATTGTGAAAGGGATGCCTGACTGCCAGTGGCAGTCGAACATCCCCCGGGGGGTCCCATATTGGAGAGGATGCAGGCTGGCCTGAGAGACATTCCCCCCCCCCCCCCCCCAGTGCACAAATTTTGTGCACCGGGCCTCTAGTATTAAGATAATGATATACAGAAATTTCTATGGAAAAATCTAACTAAGGTGTGTACTTGAAAAGAGATTTTAATCAAAATAGATTAATTTTAAAGCCAATCACTTTTATAAAATATCTATATTTTCAAATCAATGAGAGTTTTGCAATGTCATAAAAATAGAATGTTCACTTAAAATTTATGGTTTCTTTGAGGTAACAGAATACTTTTTGAGAGCAGATTCTGAAGTAGGGTGGAGATTAGATGGGAAGAGGGAGGGAGTTCAAAGGAATGCACTTTTGTTTAACAGTTAACACTTTTGAGAATATGTTTTAATCAAATTGAGGCGTATGCATGTATTTTGATCAACAAGGATTAATTTGGAAAGTTAAAAAATAATTGGCTGACATATATGTAAATTTCTGTCCAAGGGTTGATTGGCAATTTGGCCTTAGGTGCTGAATTTGTATCAAAGAATTATGACCAAATAATTTCTCATTAAACTGGCACACATTTGCTTTAAACAGTCCTCTTGAACAATTAAAATTACTTTGTTGTTCTTATATTTGACTCTAAACTGGAGAAATCAATCTTCTAATTGCCAGGAAGATAAAATGACAAAGTGTGTCAGTTAAGAGTGTTCAATTATTTTACATAAATACAAACCCATTTACTTTAAGGAGAATAATCATACCTTTTAAAATGAAATCAATCAGCACCTTTCTTAGAATTGCGTTCATTGAGCTAATGAATAGATATTCTTATTCTTGAAATATTGCATTTTTATTTTCCTTATTAATGGCCTTCCCTGCACACGAGTAAATAAATTATCTGGCTGCTGGTAGTCTAAGTGATTTTCAAAGAAAATTTAAGGGTTTGTAATCACTAAGCAAAGGAGCACTATAGATTAAATGTATTGTAAGCCACACATGAATGCAGCATTTTTTTTTCATTATCTGTAACATTAATGGAAAGAAGATGTTAATTTAGGGTAATGAAATAGACCTCCAAGGATGATGGGTGAATAGACCATTAGGTTAATTAAAGTGAGGAAATGTATCATTGCTGTGCTGGACTGTCACGTGGAGGAGCCATTCACTTAGTGCTTGAATAGTGAGATTCAGAATGTGTCACTCCCAGACTGGATATACTACACACAGGAACAAGAATGACAACCAGGGTAATTCAGTTTTATTTCATTCACTTTTACTTGTCACATGCCATTCTACATAGCCTGTCACTTAAAGGTGGAAATGAATCCAATCTTTTAAAAATCAATTAAGTATAAATTTTGTTACTCTCCTGTTTGTCCATCATCCTAGCTGAATTAGACACAAAAACAAGATTTAAGGACTAGGTAAGCATACAGATGATAATATAACTATCAAAAAGTTAGGCAATTTAAGTTTATTGATTTGTTAAAATGTAATTGAAACAACTTTTTGGTTATTACTTCATTTCAGTGTCTAAAACCCAAACCTGTTGGAAACTAATTTGTAGTTTGTTGTCTCCTTGGCCAATGTACTGTTTGAATTTACTATAAAGTTCAGTGCTTCAGAACTGTACCATAATTTATAACATATTTTTTATTTATTTTTTATTATTATTTTTAACATTTTTTAGATGTTTTTTTGCTTCTTCTCTATGAAAAGTCTTCCATAAAGTAGCTTTTTAGTCAGTACTTCCTATTTTGATGTAAAAGACTTGGCATGTGATAAACAAAAATTAAGCTCAACATACTAGTACTCTTGAGCTATTCAGTTTCCCCAATTGTATGCCTAATTTATTACATTAATTTCTTTTTAGATTAAAATTATAGCATCTGGCCCAATAGTCAACCATTGTGATCATCACTAATAGCTTTTTGTCTGGGATATGAAATATACATATATGTACTTAGTGATTTATAAAGCAAGCACTTTTCCTAATGATTTATATGATCTGTCAGTCAACCAAGTATTTATTGAATGCCTGGTCTGAGCCCCCTATTACTGTAGGTACTTTCATGTGTTTAAGATTTTCCTTGGGAAGTTGTCCATGATCAGACCGTGTTTATAAAAGAATTAGCTTCTCTCCTTAGCTTTACGAATAATAATTCTTTTTAGGAAGATGAGATTCTCTTTTTCTTTTGTTTTAGCATTTTAATTCTGGGAGAGTATTTTTTTTTATTTTTGCCTTCTCCATTTCCTCAAATTTACCTAGATGATATTTAGTAGGAGATATTTAGTGAGTTTATGTAAGTATATATATTTAACATTTCTTATTATAAGTATTTATTACCTTAACTTGATATCAGTAAAAAATTAATGCTTATATTAGGAAGTGAATCTTTATTCTGTAATTGGATTTACTATATAAATTTTTTTTGGCCCTAAACTGTTTGGCTCAGTGGATAGAGCATCGGCCTGCGGACTCAAGGGTCCCAGGTTTGATTCTGGTCAAGGGCATGTACCTTGGTTGCGGGCACATCCCCAGTTAGGGGGTGTGCAGGAGGCAGCTGATCGATGTTTCTTTCTCATTGATGTTTCTAACTCTCTATCCCTCTCCCTTCCTCTCTGTAAAAAATCAATAAAATATATTAAAAAAAATAAATTTTTTTTGGTTATGCCGTGGTCGGCAAACTGCGGCTCGCGAGCCACATGCGGCTCTTTGGCCCCTTGAGTGTGGCTCTTCCACAAAATACCACGTGTGAGCGCGCGTACAGTGCTATTGAAACTTCGTGGCCCATGCGCAGAAGTTGGTTTTCGGCCTGGACAAGTCTATTTTGAAGTACTGTTGATATTTGGCTCTGTTGAGTAATGAGTTTGCCGACCACTGAAGAGCATCTGAGGTTTCATTTAGTCCTGCCTTTTTTTTCTTTTTTTAATTGAAGACTCACTTGGGCTGTTTAAGAAAAATAGGGTATTGTAATGGTTTGTTCATCCTGAACATGGCCAGAAAACTGTAGTGATAAAGGCAGATCTAGGTTTGGAAATTCATCAATATACTCATGAGCACATGAACTCTCCTGGTGAGTCTCTTTCTTTGTATCTGCTCCATTTTTAGAATTATAACTGCATACTATATTTGTCATCATTTATTTTGTCTCTCTTTTATATCTCAGCTTCTGCTCACTCATAATTTAGTTTTGGCTTGTCATAATGTTGAGGTGACAAAGATGGCCATATAATTTCTTATTCGTTTCATGTGTTCATCATGGATTGGTTTGGGCTCTGTCCCATTATTGTCCTCATTCCAGACTCAAACTGCAGTCATCATTTGAAACATTGTCAGAAAAGAAAGTGCCCAATCATGCACTATCTTATACAGCTTCACCTGGAAGTGACATATCCCCCTGGCTCATATTTCAGTGACCAATGCTAGCTACCCAGCCACCCATGACATTAATGGGATGAGGACATACAATCCTTCCATGTGCCCTGGAAGAGCTGCAATTATTTGGGGGGCAACAATAGTGACTATTGCAAATGGCTTCTCTAGCTATCAGCTATTCACTTTCCTTTTCTTCTTATGTGGAGTAAGGAATTTAAGAATATTATAGGAAATGTGTATCCACATCCTTAGCTATTTGATTTCCGGTAATTTCTAGTAGGCAGAGTGTACTCTGTCCCCTCACAGTAAGGCTTTCATGTGACTTGCTTTGCTTGGTTAGTGGAATGTGAGTCAGCATGATGTATGGCAACTCTGAGCAGAAGCTTTAAGTGTGGTTGTGTGATTTGGCTTGAATTCTTTCCAGATGGGGACTGCTCCTCATGCTTGAGTCCCAGTCTGAGAAGACATGCAAAGTAGACCTGCAGCATAGAGCAGAGCCTGTAATTTTCATTCCACATGAACAAAGAATAAATGATGTGGTAGGTCACTGTGATTTTGGATTTGTTACTACCAGCAAAAGCCAACTTAACCACAGTGGAATTTGGAGTTAAGACAACCTGGGCTTCATGCTAATGCTAGTGGTGTGATTTTGGGTACGTTATTTAAGTTCCCTGAGACTGGGTTTCTTCATCTGTAAAATGAAGATAGTAATGTCTGTCTTACATTTCTGATGTGAGGATTAAATTGAATGACTTGTAAAATATTTTGCATAGCACTCAACATATGAGAATAGTTTAAAAAATGTCATCTCCCTTCCCTTTACCTTGCACCTTGCCTCTTCCATTAGTAGAGTTGTTTAAATATAGGATTATTTGGAAGGAATTAATTAATTGAAAATAATCAATTGTGAGAATAGGGGTTGGAAAAAATGCTTAAGTGGACTCTTTTAGGCCCAATTTAAGCATTTCCTTCTGAGGAGAGCTCAAAATGCTCTTAAAACTGAGCTTTTCCACAAATGATGGGTTCCTTGTCAGTGGTAAGTAACGAGGATTTTATCTGAGCTAAATAGGCCCCTATGCAGCATGCCTACCAAACCTACAACACTTCAGAGGGACACTTCTCTGCCTGTGGAATAGTCAGGTTGCATGAAGAGTCCCACTATCACCACCACCATCGTCCTCCATGCAGATGGACCTACTGCACTGAAGCCAGGAACAGTTAGCCTAATAGCCGGCCAGTGACCTAGGATTCACCTCTGCTCTAGAAGATGAGACATCTGTAAAGAGTTCATGTACGTAGTACACTTGTACTTATAGAGGAAGAGCTAAAACCAAACAGAATGCTAATGGTGTGCATGTTGGCTACTGTTAAAATGAGATGAAGTGTCCAGTTCACAAGTAGGAAAAGAAAGTATATAGAGTCTCCACATTTAGAGACTTGTAGGATGGAAAGAGACAAACTAATTCTCAATTCCAACAGTAGGCTAAAACTAAGAGAAATAAAGACCAATTAAAGCTCAGTGATCAAATCAAGATTATGATTTCACGCCCTATTATGGTTTTAAAATATGTCTAAAAACACTTTGTTCCTGTTCCAGTTAAAAGGTGGAGTGTGGCTGTTTAATGGACAGAATGTAGAAGTGATGGCAGGGGACTTCCAAGACTAGCTCATAATAGGCATGTGGCACCCTCCTTGTTCTTGGATTGCTTGTGTTGAGAGGAACCATCTGCCATAATGTGAGGAAATCAAGCAGCCCTGTGGAAAGTACATGGGAGGAAGAACTTCTGCCAACAGCTAGGGGGAACTCAGGCCACTAGCCAAGGTGAACGAACATTCTTGGAACAGATCTCTGGCCCCACCAGCCCTACTCAGGTCTTCAGATGATTGAAGCTTGTCTGCAACTTAGTGAGAGAGCCTGGGTCAGAACTGCCTAGCTAAGGCACATGTGGATCCCCGACCCTCAGCACTGGTGTGAGATAATAAATTGTAGAGTTATTTATTACACAGCAGTGGATCATTAATGGTTAGTGAAATCTCTGAACACGTAAAGTACTGTATTTTTCCGTGTATAAGATGCCCCCATGTGTAAGATGCCCCCCACTTTTCCAACACAAAATTAAGAAATCAATATTTTAAACATTTTGCTGGTTTTCCTCTTAAGGTCTTCTTTTTTGGCATCTTAAGGAGTTGTTCTTCCTGTTTTCTCCACTGTCTGATCATACACTCAGTGGGAGGAGGTCCAAATTGTCTCTCTGCAGCTCTATTACATTCAGTTTGAATTTTTCAGAATATGACAATTGCTTACTGGTATTTATCTTTTTATTTTTGACATCTTTATGGGCTCAGAACGCTCCGGTTCCTGTTGCATCTGCACACTCTCCACCTCTAATTACGGCATAGCTGATGTCAATAACAATAAGGCTAGTGATTGGAGGAAGCCTGTTTGACAAGGTATGGGTAGCTCTGCACCCACATGGCTCCCTCCTCAGCTGACTTCCGTGTATAAGACGCCCCTCGATTTTCAGTCTAACGATGTTAGAAAAAAATAGCATCTTATACATGGAAAAATACGATATCTTTTCAGTGACACCCAGTATATGCTTTCAATATACTGTATGTCCTTTCAACTGGACAAAATGACTAAAAAAAATAAAAATAAAAAAAGAGAGGGAGAGAGCCTTGGCTGGTGTGGCTCAATAGGTTGAGCATCATCTCAGGCACTGAGAGGTCACCAGTTCGATTGCTTGTCAGGGTTGGGAGCTTGATTCCCAGTGCGGGGTATGCAGGAGGCAATCGATCAGTGTTTCTCTCTGTCTCTCCCTCTCTCTCTCTAGAATGAATAAAAACATTTAAAAAAAGAGAGAAGTCATATCTATAGTTTACACTTCATTTGTTCTGGGTTAAAAATTATGTTTTTAGTAAAACACTAAAAGGGGTACTTGTATGAAAAGCTTAGCCTTTGTTGAAAAAAACATATAAAGTACTTATCTGAAAACTGTTATTGGTGGTTTCTTTTTGTTTGATTTTCTACCCCAGTGATTTTCTGAATATTTCCTAAGCCTGATACTTAAAACAGGTTGTATCATTCCTGACTCTCCACAGAAACAGAATCCATAGGAGATACTAGGAGACAAAAAGGGGGGTGGAATGGAGGAGATGAGAGAAGGGGAGGAGGGACAGAAAGGGGGTGACAGGAGAGAGAAATTAAGGAATTGGCTTATATGATTGGGGAGACTATCAAATCTGACATCTGTGGGGTAAACTTGGAAACTCAGGCAAGAATTCAAGTTGCAGTTTGGAGCCTAAATTTGTAGAGCAAGCCACCATGCTGGAAACTCAGGCAGGAGTTCTATATTACAATCTTGAAGCAGAATTCTTCTTTCTCCAGGAAACTTGTTTTCACTCTTAAGGCCTTTAACTGATTGGATTAGGCTCACCCACACTATTCAGGATAATTTCTTTTACTTAAAGTCTACTGATTGAAAATGTTAATTACTCCTACAAACTGCCTTCACAGCAATACCTAGATTACTGTTTAACCAAACAGTAGGGCACCATAGCTTAGCCAAGTTGGCACATAAAATTAATTGTTGTACAGGCACAAAGGGCTTTCCTGAAGCAGAAGAGGCTGTGAGGGGTGCAGAGACCCGGAGATATCTCTCCCTCAACCCATGTTGTTGCACCTCATCTCCATGCTTTCCTAGTACATTTGATGCCATGTAGTGGGAGCAGCAACATAGGAACCAGTGTGAATGGCTTTTGTATGGTCGCCAAACTTGGGGGTTCTGTTTCTCAAACTTACATTTAAAGAAAAAGAATTTGGTTCACAATTAGAGCTAAAAGTAGCTTGTCAGGTATCAGAGGGAGGATGGGAAAATTTCTTCTGCTGCTGATCAAGTGCTTGCTACCAATAAAAAGGTTGTGAGCATATTCAGTTTGTTGGAGTGCTTAATTCAGTGACAGTTTTGGGTAGCCTTTGTAGAGTGTTCCCAGGTATTCAGGAATATACGTTAGTCTCAGTAAGGGTCTCCTTTCACAATTGAACATTTCTGCAATTTCACAGATTGCAGTACTTCTGAAAACCGCCAGGGGGATATTCTGTAATGCTTGTTAAGTTATAGCATGGTTAACTGTATCTACTGCATTTTAAACCTGTGCCATTTTTAAAGAGTGTCTTTTTAAGATTTTACTGAGTTAAGCCTTTTGATAGACCTGGCTTATGGCTGTCAGCCTGATTTTACTTTTTGAAAAAATGCCTTTAAATTGAACTTTAAGGTTGACTTCTAGGTATAACTTCTGAAATGCCCCCGAGGGTTTGATTTACTGCAAAAGTAATATTAATTTTATAAAACTGCTTCTGAGCCATGTTTTCCTTGCTCTTGGATTTTCCTTATGAAAAATGAAGGACTCCTTAACGACGTTTTATTGGGGTAAGATAAATTTTATGAAGCCTGACGACTTCTTATTCTGAATTTTACCTGAGTGATGTTACAACTCAACTGAATGACCTATAATATCGAGTGACCCTTTTGTCAGCACCTTTACTGATTAATGACACAGAGGAGAAAAATGTGCCTTGCTGCAGGGGGATTAGAATCCAGGAACCCAGTGTCTCTCATCTCATCTTACACCAGTTGGAAGTCTGTGTTTAAGGATGATACGATCCATGAAAGAGAAGGACAGTCACGTGCAGTTAAGCACTGTGGAATGGAGAGGAGGTGAGCAGGGAAGGCTCAGCAAGTGATTCGTTTCTAAAATAGCTTGTGGGAGGAGGAGGAGGAATCACCTGGCAGCCAGCAAAACGTTACATAAAACCTGGTGGGTGGCTTTGCTGACGTGTGGAAGGCGAGCACTGCTCCTCACTGTCTTGTTGTTGAGCTGTCAGAGGGGGTTGCCCTGCTCCCTGCACCTGCCCTCACGTGCTGCCTCACGGCTCCGTCTTCCTGAGATGGATGAACTTGCGGTTTGGGGACTGTCAAGGGCACCGCAATTAGTACTGCATCATTCTTGCTCCGACAAGTTCTGGCAACAGAAGCTTCTGGCAGGTGTGCAAGCGCATTTTCTGTGTTTCTGAATGTCCGAATGGCATCACACACCTCCCAGCTTGCCGGTAGCTTAATCCCATAGTGAATTCTGCGCATCAGCTTTTAGAAGAGGAGACATATTAGGAATCAAGATGGGCTGTTGTGGTTATCTTGTGCTAATCACGATCAACTTTGGTCAATTTTGAGGGTCTATACCTTTAATAACATAACAGAAAATTCATGCAAAAAGAATTTGTATATAAAAATGTTGGTGTAACTCAGATGCAGTCAATGCCTGCTTTTCTAGAATTTAATAAGCCAGTTGTGGAATAGCATGTGTGTAAAATGATAGCAATCACAGTCAGTTTGCATAGAACAGTATCTGGAAAATCAGGAAAGATACCTGAGGAATTAAAACATTAAAGGTTAAAAAAATGCCAGTCTGCCATGGAAGAGAAGCTATAGTGTGATTGGTTAAAGGCTTGTGCTCAGCAGTGGAGCGAGCCAGCCTTCTCGGTGCATCGGTGCACCAAGGCAGTGTTGACTCCTGGGCAGATGAAGGAGATGGGATTTTCTGAGTGGCAGGGGACAGCGCTGAGTTGGAAATCTAGGACTGAGGTCTAGTCCTGGTTTTGTCCCTAATGGCCAGTATGATTTCTTCTCCAGAAAGTGAGGGACATTAGGCTAGATAATGTCTCTATCCTTTCTATCTTTTAAAAAATATATATTTTATTGATTTCAGAGAGGAAGGGAGAGGGAGAGAGAGAGATAGAAACATCAATAATGAGAGAGAATCATTGATCGGCTGTCTCCTGCACGCCCCCTACTGGGGATTGAGCCCTCAACCCCTGAGCCACACCAGCAGGGCATATCCTTTCTATCTTTAATTTATCTTCCTTTGGTTCTATGATTTAAAACACTTTTTTGGGGGAAGTGGAGGGCAGCAGTTCCAACATATGTTTTTTAAAGCATCTTCAGAGATCTTAAACCATTCAGGCCTTCATAACACTGCATGTTAAGTGTTGGGTATTAACAGTATCTTAAACCCACGTAAGCTACTTCACGTGGTGATGACACTCCAGTGTCCCAGGTGGGTCAGAAGGCTGGTTAAGAAGCGAACTGTGGTGCTGTGTCCTACTCACTGGCCTTGGGATCATAAGCATCCCTTATGTGGTTTGGAAGTCTCTTATCATCTGGTCCCTGCCTCTTCTCTTTAGTCACACTGCCCCCCTTCCCCGCTTTAGTTCTCGGAATGCAGTGTTTTCTCAGGACACATGGTTGGCCATTCTCTCTGCTGCCCCACCTTGCTCAGGGGGATTACCTCTCTCAGTTGGCTTACTCCTACTCTCTGGCCTTCCCTCAAGAATCACTTAAAAGGTCAGTCTTCCTCATACGGCCACAGTGCCATATACCTCTCCTTTGTAGCACTTGCCTTCAATGTCATTTATCCGTATGTTATTTGAGTACTCATTTCCTTCTCCTATATACTTACCATAAACTCTATGAGGATGCAGATCATGTGCGTTTTGCTGTCTTTATATTTTTGCTAATGCCTCACTCAGTAATTGGAACCTACTAGGTACTCAATACCTATTTGTTGTGTGACTGCACAGCCAAACTACCTGAGCCTCTTGACTTGGAATAAATAATGATGATAATACTAACCATGGTAGCAGAGGCTATTGATTATGTACTTCCAGAGTGCCAGACACGTTTCCTCTGCTCTTGTCCCCATCCCCGTCTTCCTGATTTCATAATCATCACTACCACGATTTCCTGAGTATTTTAATCCAGGCATGGACCCTGGAATCCCCATCCTCCACAACTGTGCTCCACACTTGGGAATATCATAGGAAGAGATCAGAAGCTCTTCGTGGATTTGTCACCCACATCAAGTCCTGTCTTTTGCTCATAAATCATTTTTCTTCTTTGCTGTATCCACCACTACCACCATAGTGTGGCAGATATCTTGTCGTTTTGTTTGGCTGCCATAACTTTGATTTCCTGGGAAATTCCCGTGTGTGGAAATCCTCTCTCCCGCCCACAGGACAGACCTCTCTCTTTTCACACAAGCAGACAATGTCAGACACCTGCCTTCCCCGCTTTTCTTGTAATGTAGCTAAGGTACAGGAACATGATGCATCTGCCCTAGTTTCCAAGTCAGAAGCTTGTGACACAAAGAGGAAGGTACCAGAGAGAATCCGTTCTGCTGGGGATTAGGTGGGAAGGGTGGCTATATCGGGTTTTCAGAAATAGCACTATCAGTCATTCTAGAGAGCGAGTCCAGGGTGCAGAGCTGGTGGAGTTTGTAGAGTCTGTGCCCAGAAACAGAGCAGTGGTCTCCTCCTGGACTTTGTTCCTGACCTGCTTGTCTGGGAGGCAGCCCGGAGTATAGAATATGGACACGGGTCCAGACTGATTGCATTCGCATCCCTGCTGCACCACCCAGCCCTGTGCCTCTGCTTGAGGAGGTTACTTCATCTCTCTATGCTTCAGTTCCCTCAGACGTGAAAGGGGAAATAATAGCATGGACCTCGTAGAGTTGTGAGGCTTAGATGAGTTAATTAAAGTAAAACTCTTAGAGCAGTGTCTGGCGTATTTACTGTAACGTGTATTAGTGTTTTCTGTCATTGTACTCTGGCCCTCTGGATATTCTCTAAACGTACGTATCTTTTAACAGATTATTTTTCTGTTTATATTTATCAGTTGGAGGATTGTTTACAACTTGGTGCCCTGACTGATACAACATACACTTACGAATGGTAACTGCGCGGGGTATAGTATAATCAGGTGTTTCATTTTCTAGAACAGCGGTTCTCAACCTGTGGGTCTCGACCCCTTTGGGGGTCGAACGACCCTTTCACAGGGGTCGCCTAAGACCATCGGAAAACACATATATAACATATATAATTACATATTGTTTCTGTGATTAATCACTATGCTTTAATTATGTTCACTTTGTAACAATGAAATTGGGGGTCACCACAACATGAGGAACTGTATTAAAGGGTCGTGGCATTAGGAAGGTTGAGAACCACTGTTCTAGAAGGATATATAGAAGAACCATTTTCTTCTGTGTGTCCAGGGCCAAAATTTGTATAATTTTTATTAAAATGCTTAACTCACTTACTCTGGAGTCCCTTTGCGTTAACTTACTTCATCGAAGGCCTCAGGCTGTGATGCCAGGCGTCGTGCAGTATTTGTAAACTCTGGCATAGAGGGTCTCCGTGATGGTGAACAGTTATGAGGAAAGCATCGTGTGTTAGGCTATGCACTGATGTCGGTAGTGATTGCATTATCTCCACCACCCAGATGATCTCGCATACACTATTGCTGCTCATCAGTATTGTCTCTGAAGGGGCTGATGAACGCGCTTCCCACCCGATGGAGTGGAGGCCGGTCCCCATGCTGAGTTTCCCCTGGAGCCCTTTTTACTTGCTGAGGAGCACGCTGCCTCCTGGCACATTCGCTTTCGGTTTGTGAAAGAAGATACTTTCAAATGGGAATATGTCATGCAAGGTGAACTATTGGTATTTTCACAGCAGGCACATTCTTACCATCCTCAGTACGAAAACACTGCTGACGTACATTTATGGTTTTGTCACCATTACAATGAGAACAGACACTGACATTTAAACCTAGGAAAATTCCACCCTGGTACTGACTGTTAATGTGAAAAACTTGAAAAAGCAGGTAGAACACTGTGACCTTAGGGATGTGAATTCTCTAATCAGAGCGTACAGAGCAGTCAAATATTTGACTTATTGATTTCTGGAGAACCAAGCTGTTTTGTATGCAAGGTATGAAAATAGTATGAGTTTTTGGTCCTTGATTTAGAATAAGCAATGAGACCCAGGACCCTATGCAGTAGATTTGAATTTATGTTGAATAGTATACAAACTTTTAATATTTCAACATATATTAACAGAAAGGGTATTCAGTTTTCTCATGTGTTTATAGCTATGTGTTTGAAACACAATAACTTATATTTAAATATTAATGTTTGTTTTGAAAATGGTATTTACTAATAAATATATGCTGTTATTAAGAACGTAGCATAGTATCTTAGAAAGACCCTAGCCACACAGCATTCTAAATTTCCTCTACTCACATTTGAATATATTTCTTTTCTGTGTTCTCATCCTTTTAAATGTTGCTCTTTTGTAAAGTTACCCACCTAGCGCTTTATCTGTCAATTTGTAGTACATTGGAAGCTGACCTGTTAAAGAAGCCTTTCCATTTTAACGTAAGAAACACAGATTGTCTTTTGGACAAATAGTAATCGGTAAATCCCGCTTCCTGAAAGGTTTTTATTTGAGCATTGTGGCATTTTATCAGAAGTGTTTTCCATTTCCCCTTAATCTTTTTAATCACATCTTACAAATATTTGAAGACACCTTGAATTCCTAGGTCTGGGTAACCCTTTTGTCCTTCCCACTCCTTTTCTCCATGGGGCTGTGTTTTGCAGCCGGCTCTTCATGAAAATTCCATCACAAATTAGTTGGCTTGGGTTTAGTGTGCTAGTTGCTTTAAATAAAAGAAGGGGCATTTTTCCCCCCTGATTTTTTTCCCCCCAATAGATAGTCTTTAGGTAATTTCTAGCAAAGCTTAAGACAGGAGCTTTGCTGCTGTAGTAGAATAATGTGCGGAGAGTAAATATGAATCGTCATATTTCAGAATGACTTTTGGAAACCTGAAATCCCAGGATTCTGCCTTAATCTTTAAGTGCCATTCAGAATTTAGACTAGAAAAAGTGTTTACTGAGTAACTGCCGGGAGCCTCACTGTTAGCAGGTACTGATTCTAGTTCGGTAGGATGAATCTACATTGTCTTTTACATCTCACTGGATTCCAGTTACAGCCAGCTTTAGTTACAGCCTATTATCTTGTGCTTCCAATTTATGGTTCAAATAGTTCCTGGATTCTAGGTTTTTATGAACACCTTGCTTTCTTCTTTAGTGCGTGGCATTCCAGTTGTTCTTACCCACTAACTACCCTCATAGGAACTTCAAAGATTGAATAAGGGGAAGCCAGAATGAGTCACAGTAGTAGTTTCCAGGGTACAGTTACAGAGATGAATAAAACTACTTATTTGATTCTATGAGATCAGAATC
>NW_005871128.1:3178990-3191277 GCF_000147115.1 Myotis lucifugus
TGGGTGGGGGCGGGGGTGGTTTGGAAGAGGGAGCATGGAGAAAGAGAGCAGGTTGGAGAGAGCAAGAGTGTGTCTAGAGGAAAATAAGTGGTGAAAACAGTGGAAGTTGAGTGGATTCAAAATAATGTAGAAAAAAGTAGTGATAAAAGAGCAGTTAAGGGAGAGTAGGAGGTACAAAGTCAGGGAAGGTGAGATAGGTTAGAAGGATGGTGAGGAAGGAGAGAGGGACCTTTTGTAGGAGGCAGGAATGTGCCCATGGGTTCAGCAACCTCGGTACTTGAGTTCTGGTTAGGAAAGAATTCAGAGCCAAGACCCAAACTATAAGAGAACGTTTATTTGGTAAATCGCAGAGATAGAAAAAGTCCTAGCAGAAATGGGCTTAGGAAACAAGTGATAGAGGTAAAGAAAGGGCCCTTGGAACTTGGGAGGTAATGATAGGGACTGTGGGTGCTGCGGGGTTGGGGTGGGGGGAAACCAGGGAAGGAAAAGGGAAAGGTGCGGGCATGCTCCTGGGAGGGAGTGCACGCTGGGTCCTCCTCCCAAGGGTTTTAAGGGTGGAGATTTTAGGGGAGGTCCCAGGGGAAGATCTTAATAGAATATTCAGCAACTTTCCAGGTATGTCCTTCAGGTTTGGGGTCTCCACTGATTGGTTGGTTGGTGCCAGGACAGAGGGGTCATCTGGTCCAGTGGCTGGTTTTGTGGCTTTTCTTCTAGGCCTGGAGCTGAAATACAACTGAGACCTAGATGTTATTTCTAGGGAGGAAAGGTCAGGGGGTCCAAACTGCATGACCAGCAGTATGCTAGAGGAGGATATACCCACCCTACAATTGTCCATTGCTGGGCATCTGGGGCTTTCCACCCTGGCGACCTTCTGTACCTGGCCCATTGTCCTTGCTCTGCTCATGTCTGTCTACAACAGACCCTCTATCCAGTGTCCTGCTAAAATAGGTGGGAGGCACTGCTGATGGTTTCTGATGAAGGTAGAATCCCAGCAGGTCCAGTGGTTGTCAGTCCTTCACAGTTCCTGAAGGAGATGTGCATCCCTTCACTTTTGCAAAGTTATAAACTTAAACTGAATTAGGGGAATCATCAATTACTGTACCTTCTTTTCATTTGAAAAAAATGAGCATACTTTTCAGTAAGAGTTTCTTGATAATAATAATAGTTTATTACATACATAAAAGCTGAATTTTCCATATTTCATTCAAGATATGAAAGAACAGAAAACTCATTTTTAATGATGCAAGTCATTCCATATGGCTTTGGTAGAATTTATTCTGGAGCCCTTGTTTTGAGGTATGCATTTTTTTTTTTTTTTTTTTAGAACTGTCATCATTGACCAGGTGGTACTTTAAAATTAAATAAGGCCTACCTTCAACGGGAGTAATTCTGGAGCCAGTGACCAGTGAGATGACTTGGATGTGGGATAGTGGCAGAGATTTTTAGGATATAACGGAGTTTTGCTAAGGAGGGCTGACAGGGTTCTCTCTAAAGAGGCCCCTTGTGCATTAAAGCAAAGTTCTGCCTAGGGTTGCCCTTTCCTAAATTAAGGTCAGGTGTGGAGTAGGGATTGCCTGTCTGTTACCAGTTAATGGGTTCCTAGTGGGGTACCCTGGATGCTTGCTGCATCGTAAGGATGTCTTTCAAATCCTTTTTGATTTGCATTTTTATGTTGGGGCAATTTTACCAAAAATATCCTTCTATTAGAAGAATACAGGAATTTAATCAGTACGAAATGTTGGAATGTTCAAGTCTCAGAATAACTAATTAAATATATAATAGGCAAATGTGACAATTTGGCCTTGCTATTCTATTAGATTGAATATAAAAAGGCATAGCTGAAGAAAATTTATTTAGCTTAGAATAAAAGCATACATTTTAAAGTTGGCTTTGGAGAGCTGGAAGCAATTGTATTGTAAGTGTGTGTAATTATCTGCATTCCTTTCCAACCTCTTTGGGATCAAATTGGTTTTCTCCAAGAAGGGCAATTATATGCGGGAGGCCACTTTTTGTTGAATTACTGTGCGGTGCACCCAGTGCATCCCACAAACCTGAAATCATAGATCCGGCTGCTATGATTTATAATACCCATTAATTACAGCTTTGTATTAAAGGCTTTTAGTTTTCTGCTTCAGTAAACCTAAATTCTCCTTTTGAAGAAGAATTGCTTACATTAGGTCTTATGCTAAATAGTGAAAGTCCTGTCTTTTAGAATCTCATCAGAGGACTTGATGCAGTGAGAACTTCTCAGTTGGCTTTAAATGTGCATTGCTGAAGCTGTTTAACTTTGGAGAGTGATGGATACCTGGAAGAGATACTGGTTCTTGATGAGGAGGTGGCCCGCATCACGGTCCAAAAGGGAAAACTACAAAGCATTCATCAGAAAGTATTTATCCACCAGATGTTTGTCATCCTTACAGCATCATGCCAGGCTTTATACTGCACCTGGCACGCACTCTGCAGCTAGCCCAGTGGTTCTCAACCCTGGCTGTTCTTTACATACACCCACCCCCCCACCTGCCAATTAAATACTGGGTGTGGATTTTTTTAAAGGGCTCCTTGTTGAATCTAATGTGTAGCCAAGCATGAAAACACAATCTATTCAGTCCTATCTGGTAGCTTTTCCCTTCTTTCCTTTGTTTTTGGCCCCATATTCCCATATTCCTCTACAAGGAGAAAATATGATCAAGCGAAACAAATGAACAAAGCCAGGTTGCATTATTTTCTCCTGGGCCTCTTCCATAGTATAATTCTATTCAGAGGCAAACACTTCCCTGGCAACTCCTTTCAGTTTTGTAATTCACTTTATTTTCACCCATGTGAAGAATGTCTCAATCTAAGGTTTCTTTGCTAAACTTGACTATTTTCTAGCCAGTTCAGGGACCTGCTTTTCAGTGAGGCTTTGCCATTTGTGTGTGTGTGTGTGTGTGTGTGTGTGTGTGTATTTAAAATCACATTTTGACCTAGGAAAGTTTTAAAATAAGGATTGATAGTATTTTTCATGACCACTTTCTTGCAAATTACTCATTAAACTCCATTTTGTTTAAATTTCACACGCCTGAGGAATTAATACGTATTATCTATTCTTTTTTAAGCAGAGGAGCCCAAGAGCAGATTCATCTTACACAACATCAGGTTGTCCATTTGAAAATGGGGTTAGTGTCTATTATCTAATGATGCTACTTACTGTGCTATCTTTTATTTGAATACTAGAGGCCCAGTGCACGAAATTTGTGCACTGGGGGGGGGGGGTGTTCCCCTCAGCCAGGCATGCACCCTCTCCCAGTCTGGGAGCCCTTGGGGGATGTCCAACTGCTGACTTAGGCCTGCTTGTGAGCTCGGCTTCTGGCTGAGTGGCGCTCCCCTTGTGGGAGCCCACTGACCACCAGGGGGCAGCTCCTGCATTGAGCGTCTTCCCCCTGGTGGTCAGTGCATGTCATAGCGACCGGTTGTTTCGCTGTTGGGCCAAAACTGGCTCTCTGACATCCCTTGAGGGGTCCCAGATTGCAAGAGGGCGCAGGCGAGGCCGAGGGACCCCACTGGTGCATGATCGGGGCTGGGGAGGGATGCGGGAGGTTGGCCAGCCAGAGAGGGACCGCGGGAGGGCTCCAGGTGTGTCCGGCCTATCTCGCTCAATATTGATCAGCCGGACCCCAGCAGCAAGCTAATCTACCCATCATGGTTTGCCCGCTGGTGGTCAGTGCACATCATAGCACTGGTTGACTGGTTGACTGTCTGCCCCCTGGTGGTCAGTGCATGTCATAGTGACTGGTCGACCAGTCGATTGCCCCCTGGTGGTCAGTGCACATCATAGCAAGTGGTTGAGCGGCCTTAGCATATAATTAGCATATTACAGTTTGATTGGTTGAATGGACAACTGGACGACTGGACACTTAGCATATTAGGCTTTTATTATATAGGATATAATAAATTGCACATACCATACAATTCAACCATTTAAAGTATACAATTCAATGGTTTTTAGTATATTCATGAAGGTGTACAACCATCACCTCAGTCAATTTTAGAACATGTTCATCACCCCCAAAAGAAGCCTTATAATGTTTAGCTTTCACCCTCAATCCATCTATCTCCGTACTCTATGGATTTGACTACTCTGGGTATTCTATGTAAATGGAATCATACAATATGTGATCTTTGTGACTGGCTTCTCTCACTTAGCATAGTATTTTCAGGGTTCATCCATGCTGTAGCATGAGTTAGTACTCCATTCCTCTTTATTGCCTAATGTTATTTCATTGTGTGGATGTAGCAGATGGGTGAGTTATTATATGGAAGTAGCACATTGGTGATTTTATTCTGACTTCTGTATCTTTCTCCTCTGACTCCCAAAATTGTTTTGGTGACAACTGCCAAAGCCATGCCTCTCAGTAGCACAGGAGAGAACAGACGCAGTTGCACTGTTAGGGGTAGAATGGAACCACTCATTCTTTAGTGCATTTATCACATTTATATTGAGTGCCTAACGTGTGCACAGCACTGTGCTAGATTTTGTAGTATATATAAACTTATAAAGGACATGGCATAATGTATGACCTATGCTGTAAGTATGTTTGCTGCAAGCAAAATCAGGTTCAGAAGAAGGAAATAATTGTTTTTGTTTGTAATTTGAGGTTGCCAGTTCTCCTGGCTCCTAGGTTGTTTTTTTCTTTTTGTCATTACCTTATCTTCCACTGAAGTGGCAATGGTCTCCTATATAGGAGCTCTGTTCAACAAGTTCATTCTCCTACCCCCATACATTTAAATATTAAAACATGAATCTGAGTCATTTTGGAATTTTTCCAGTTTAAAATCAATAAACATTTTTTTTTTTTTAGTCTTGAAGGTCGTAGGTTATAATGGATCTAAAAATGTAGAGTATCATTTAGTACCAAGTTATTCAGAAATGTTCGGAAATGGCAAAGTACATTCAGCCACCAAAATTGCACAGTGATAATATCCTATTTAATTCAGCTGAAATTCAAGTTAAAGGCAGGTTTAATGGATGGGAAACCTTGTAGCTTCTGGGTACCCCGATAAGCATTGCATAAATACCAGTTGTAGCCACTTGAGTGAACTTCAGATCCACAAGAGAAATTCTCTTTAGGATATTTTGAAATGCCGTTCATCTGCTTCACTTAGATTTTATAGCTAGGATATCATCCTTTCCTGTTGTTAATGCTGTGTAGTTTTATATCATATAAAAATATTCACAACGTCACTGTGTTTATAATTAGCTATGAAAGATGAATGTTTCTCTGTACTTATCTTGCTGTCTGCTAAAACTCTGTAGGCCATCTCGATTCATTGATTTTATTATTATTATTTAAATATATTTTTATTTATTTCAGAGAGGAAAGGAGAGGGAGAGATAGAAACATTAATGATGAGAGAGAATCATTGATCAGCTAGCTGCCTCCTACACAACCCCTACTGGGGATCAAGGCCACAACCCAGGCATATGCTCAGACCTGGAATTGAACTGTGACCTGCTGGTTCATAGGTTGATACTCAACCATTGAGCCACACTGGCTGGGCTTGAATCATTTATTTTAAATACCATGTAGCGTATGTAATATGATTATGTGATTTAAAACATTATAATAAACTGTAAGAACCGGGAAAAGATTTTATTTACTAATTTTGTAAATGAGTTGGATTTTAAGAATTTTGTAAAATTTTACTCCTAGTTTTTGAAGGTATGTTAGCATTACAAATAATACTGAATAGTTCTAATTTGAAGCATATGTATTCATTTCAAAGTAGTGTAAAGATATCTTCAGAATTAATAGCATCAAGTATAAAAAGTGTTTCTTTAAAACTTGAAATGCAAAGAAAATAGCCTTTTCCTCCACTCTTCTAAGGTAACTAAAATGCATTCTATTTGTATAGCCTTTGTTTAAAAAAATTTAAATGAGTGTTTATGCTACATTCACATGTAATTTTTCACATTTACATGTCTCTAAGCTGTATACTATTATCAGCAACAACAACAATAGATATTTTAGTTAAATAGTAAAAGACTAGATTTTTATGGGCAGAATAATAGACAGGAAGCTATAGCAGTGAGAGCGAATGGTGATAGGGGATAGGAGACTCTCCTGAGCAAAGACACTTTTGTTTAAAATCAGATAATAACTTATATGGAAGGAGTCAGCATAAACCAAGTAGCATGTATGTGTGATTAGAGGCAGTATTTTTTAAAGTAAGTTTATAGTAAATTTAGATGGCACAGTATCCCTTGTTTATAGTCATTATACTCAGTGTATCAGCGATAATACAAAATCATGCACTGCAGTAAAATGTAAGTTATAAAATAACAATAGTAGTGGCTAGTATTGATTGTTTACTATAAGCCAGACAATGTGCATATATTTAACACCCGAAATCCTGTGAGGTGTAGTGATTTCTTGAAGAAACTGAGATACAGAGAGATTAAGTAACTTGCCAAAGATAATTTAATATTGACTAATCCCATTATCTGTGTTCTTGACCACTTTGATACTGCCATTTTTTGTTATTTTTCTATTGGATTTTTTTTCTTGTGGTGAAATGCTATATATTCATTATAACAAGTTGAGCAAATTAGAGTATATTGCCTCTTCCTTGTATGTTTCCTGATACATACAAAAACATATATGAGATATTTGGAGGTTAACATACATTAATATTATTTAACTTTTATCTTTCTAAGAATGTATATTTTCTTAGCTGGAAATTAGGAAATGAACTTTAGCTGGTGGGAGTATTAGAATTTATATCTGCTTTGGGTCAGACAGACCTGGGTTTGAAGCTTAGCAATGCCAGTCTACCAACTGTTCCCTTGAGCAAGCTTCTTACATCTCTGAGCCCGAGTTTCCCCATCTGTGAAGTGATTATCCTCATTTCCATGGTTCTGTAACTGACTGTCCTAGAGTGAAGAGAATAGGTTGAACTATATTCTAGGTTAAACATTTATTTCAGTCTTTCTATATAATTTTAGTAGCTGGCCTAAAATGAAAATAAATCCTCTGAATTAAATCATCTGAACTGATTTACTTGAGTGTTAATTGATAACTGTGAGCATTATGCAGATGTCTTTCTTATACGGTAGTGCATGTGGAATTGCTTGATTGGCCATATTTACTTGGTTAATGTATTGTGGATTGCTAAAAAAATGCTTCAGAACTTAAAATAATTCTTTCAGAAAAAACAGGATTAGGAAAAGTTATATGCTGACTGCTTTTATTCATACCCTTTTTATGATTCATCTTGTTTCTCTGGTCTTAAGTCGAGAAGAACTAATGATTTTTCCTGTTTGAGTAGGGGATGATTTGCAGCTGGTCCATGGAGATTTCTGAAAGATAGGCTTTTAAGCATAATCTAACATGTTCTTATTACTGTCTTACAAGGGAAAAAAGCTTTTTCTCTCTGTCTGTCTCTCTTGCCTCCGGATATATAGCCCCATACACATGTGGCCTTTAAGGAACACTGTCCTCATTATGTGCTTAGATGGCTAAAGGAATGCTAGATAAAGACCTGGCAAATTACACCTATTCTCTCTTCTTCACTGCCATGCTATTGCTGGCAAACACTAATTTTTTCTTTATTTCTATAATTTTATTATTTTAAGAATGTTATATAAATGGAATATATTATGTAGCCCTTTTTTAAAAAACAAACAAACACTTGTATTTTCAAATAATCTTAGATTCATAGGAAGTTTAAAATACATTATAGAGGTCCCTTCTATGTACTCTTTACTCAATTGGCCTCAGTGGCTGCATCTTGCACAACCATATTATAATATCAAATTCAGAAAATTGACATTGGTACAGTGTATGTGTATAGTTCTGTGGATTCATGTAACCACCACTGACATCAAGATACAGAACTGTTCAGTCAATACAAAGATCCCCCTCATTCTACCCTTTATGGTCACACCCACATCCTTCCTGCCTCTATTCCACCCTAATTCCTGGCAGCCACCAATTTTTTTTTCATATAATTTTTTCATTTCAAGATTATTATTTACTAGGGGCCCAGTGCATGAAATCCATGCACGGTAGGGGAGGGGGGTTCCTCAGCCCAACCTTCATCATCTCCAATCCAGGACCCCTTGGGGATGTCCAACCAGCAGTTGGACATCCCTCTCGCAATCTGGGACTGCTGGCTCCTAACCACTCACCTGCCTGCCTGCCTGATTGCTCCTAACTGCTCTGCCTGCTGGCCTGCTCTCTCCTAACTACTCTTGCCTGCCAGCCTGATCACCCCTAACTGCTTTCCCCTGCCAACCTGATCACCCCTAACTGCTCTCCCTTGCCAGCCTGATCGCCCCTAATTGCTTTTCCCTGCCAGCCTGATTGCACCTAACTGCTCTCCCCTGCCTGCCTGATCGCCCCTAACCACCTCTGCCTTGGCCCCACCACCGTGGCTTTGTCCAGAAGGATGTCCGGTCTATCTGGTCTAATTAGCATATTACCCTGTTATTAGTATAGATAGGGACTCATGCAGTATATGACCTTTTAACGTTGACTTTTTTCTTGGTCAGCATAATACCCTTGAGACCCACCCAATTTGTTGCATGTTCTAGTAGTTCCTTTTTATCACTGCGTGGTTTGTTTAACCAGTCATCTGTGGGAGAACATTTGGACTATTGCCATTTTGAGCTATCATGAATGAAGCTGCCACTAACATTTGTGTATAGGTTTTTGTGTGAACATAGGTTTTATTTTTTCCTTTGTGATGAATGCCCATGAGTTCAATTACTGACTTACGTGGTAATTTCATGTTTAGTTTTTTAAGAAGCTACTCCCCAGAGTGGCTATTCCATTTACATTTCTACTAGCAATGTAAGAGTGGTCTAGGTTTTTTCCATTTTATCTATCATTTGGTGTCATCACTATTTTTTATTTTCTTCATTCTGATAGGTGTGTAGGGTTATTTCATTGTGATTTTAATTTGCTTTTTCCTCATGGCTAATGATATTGAACATTTTTCTCCCCATCAAATACTGTTTGAGTTAGAAACCGACATGTTTCAAGAAGTTTTTGTTTTTGCTTTTGTTTTCTTTTTTCCTGGGTTGGACAGGTAAGAAGAGAAAGAGACAGAAAGATGAATTTGGAAGCTATTGAACTAGTGTAAGTGGGAAATTCAGAAGGCTTTTTGGCTGGCTAAGGAAAGCAGAGAAAGAATGGCACAAATGTCTGCATAGATATGAAGAGGTAAGGATAATGGAGAGAGAAAGTAAATGAAAATTTGGGTATTGATGTTTGATGACTGAAAGTTCAGGGTATAATTGACAAAAATAGATAATTTTGAACTTTTTAATTTGGATATTCATTTGGCTCACATTTTGCTTGGATATAAGCAATAGTAAGCAAAAGAAATATATAAATCAGAGATCTGGAAGGGGGAATGCAGGAGGGACCAATTTAATAGGCATTGGTGGTCAGCAGAGTCTCATCCGGTAGAAGATTGAGGAAGATAAGGGTGAAGAAAGGTGTTGGGGGCACTTTCAGTCCACTGGTACGTGCAAATGCCAGATCTGAAGGGATTGAGGTGTAAATGTGCCCAATAAGTTTGGAATATTGTTTTTTTAAACACAGGAGAAGTAAGCATAGTTATAGAAAGAGAAAAGAGGGACCAAGAGAACCATTAAAGGTTTAAGATACATGTGAGAACGGGTTGTCTCAAAGCTGCGAGCAAAGCTTCTTGATGGAAGCAGGATGTGAGGGGCATGTTAGGGACAGTATCAAGAGGCAGGAGAAAGCATCCTCTCTGTCAGGGAAAGTAAATATATCTTTCACGGCCCAAGAGGGAAGAGAGAGAAGGATGTGACGAACAGAGAGTTTTGAGGAGGGAGACTGAGGACAAGCATCAGATGGCTTCTTTGATCTTAGGAAAGTAGACTGTTTTTTATCAGACATTTTGGATGATTCCAGGTTATTTATTTTTAAAACAATTGCTTTGATTAGAGCCCCAGGATATGAGTTCAATACAATCTTTCATTAAATGTTTAAACAGCAGCAGCAGCAGCAGCAGTAGTGAAAAGAAGTGCCAGCAGCGTAAACAATATATCTTACAATCCTGTCAGTGGGTTTGTTTAAAAGGGACACATTCGTGTCTACCTGTATATCATGCCAGAAAGAAACTGTATTTAAAATTTAATGGTGAACATGAAAATACACTAATCACATATGATAGTTAGAAACAAAATAAAACACCCAACACAAAATTGATGACTCTCAGGTTAACCAGAAGCTAGGATTTTTTTTTTTTTTTTAGTGATGCAGGGAAGATGAAAGGTTCGATGGACAAGGCATTGTAATACTGATTGTTCATTCAGCGCAGATTATGATAATCTGTAGGCCTAGAAGGCGGAAGAAGGAAAAGACTCACTCAGATGGAAGGGAATGGGAAAGTGAAGGAAAAGCCATTTGTTGTATTGCACATAGGGTTTCTGATTGGGAGGTGGTGGTGGTGTGTTATACGATCATTAATCACTAAGAATTAGGATTTCATCTAAAACGTTTCATCTAAATATTTAATAAAAAGTAAAGTAAAATATTTATTTCTTGGCAATGTAAGGTTATGTAACTTGCAGTGAAATGTAAGCCAGTATTGGCACAAGAAGACAAATTGTAATGTAGAAGTAGTAAAAAAATAAATAAATTAAGTGACCTTAGTTTGGTGCTAAAATGATTAAGATATCAAATAGTTCTGATATTCTTGCAATAGTACGAGGCTTTGTATCATCTTATTCATTGATTTAATGGTACTTTATGCCATGTCAAATACTTGATCCTATGATTATTAGGTACTATTCATAGTTGAAATTTATTTACTTTGTCTCGCTTATTCACAAATATTATTTGATCTTGCTTGAGCTTCATAGACTTAAAAGCTTTAGCACATGGGAAATAAAAATGGTGTTTTTCACTTGGATAATTACATAAAATCTCTTTATAACTGATTCTAAAACCCGATGCACAATAGTATTTACACAGGTGTTTGGAAAGTAAATAATAGTGGTGGGGATTGTTGTAGGGATTATGGTGTCATTAGCAGTTGTAGTTGATTTTTTTCACCCTAGAATAAGAAGGCATAGACATAAGTGTATGGAATGAGAAAAAATGCACATGGTTTCTTGTCAACTCAGAATAAAAAATCCTTGCCTGTCTGTCCAGTTGTATTTTGTGAAACCACTCTTTCCTTACTCTCCTCTAGCTGTACCTTGTTTTTCTGTCTCAGGGCCTTTGTGTAGTCTCCCTTCACAGGGACTATTCTTTTTCCAGATTTCTGTGGTTCCCTTGAACACTTGCACTTTAGACCCTTACATTTGTTTTGCCCTCATCCTGGCAGGCTCTCCACCCAGATATTCATATAGTTTGTGTCCTCACTTTATTCTGGTCTCTCTCCTCAAATGTCATCTTCTAAGGGAAAATGTTCCTGTCTAAAATACTAGTACTCTTGCCTTCCCCAACCGTCCTTCTCGTGTCCTGTCCCCTTAACGTGTTGTTTTTATTATAGCACTTAATCTCACAATACATTAAATTTTACATTTGTTTACTGTCTCCACCAAAGGGCAGGGATTTTTTTTGCCTTGCTCATATTTGTGTCCTTAGCATCTAGAACTGTGATTGTCTAGGTCGGGGAGGTACTCAAATAAGTATTGATGAATGGATAGATACTTGCTTAATTAAGTTGTGATGTTCAGCTGAAACTAATATAATAATAAATGTCAGCTGTAATTCGAAAAAAAACACAGTTTCTTAAAAGTTGTAGAGACAAGTGACTTTGGAGCTGGTATTTTGGAGATACTTGAATAGGGGGTTAACTGCATGGGGTGATTAGTAGAGGGACAGATAAATATCCACACTGCAGGTCCAGATTCTGTGACCATGTGACATAGGCTAGGAAATCATAATTTCACATCCTTCTGGCCATGGTGGTTAGTCTAGGACGTCTTGACCCAAACTGAGCTGGAGGGCAGAAAACCTGGCTCTATTCTGTGAGACCTTGCCATTCCTGCTTTCTGTCGCTCTTCCTTAGATTCTGTGAGCTACTCCAGCCTGGACTCCTTTTAATAACTGCTGGTTTCCCCTTTGGATAGTTAAAGTTTTGTGTCTGTTCTTTGGCCCCTAAGAGTTCTGCCTAATACAGGTGGGCAGAGATGGGTCATGCGAATTAGTTCAGATTTTTCTATTATAAGATCTGAGCTGGTGTTAGTCTATGGTAAGGGTTGATGAGTATAGCCCTGTGTTTTCCTGTTTTTATTTTAGGTCTCTAAGGCAGAGTAAGAGATG
>NW_005871128.1:3191566-3348765 GCF_000147115.1 Myotis lucifugus
AGAGACACCAAGGAGGGAGTCACCAGCTGTAAGATTAAGGCGTGGGACAGATAGAGGTTTCCAGGAAGGCCCTTAAGGAATGGAAAAGATGAATAGGTGTTTGCCAGAGAGACACATGAGGAGTGTAAAAGGAGAAGAGGACTCCAAAGAGCAGAGGTGTTGGAACTGCTGGGTCAATGGGAAGAGCTGCTTTGGAGCATCTAGCCTAAGGGGAGGAAGGCTTGGGTGAGGGATGGGACTGAATGAAGATGAGGCAAAGGGAGGTAGAACAGGCGAAGGGTTGAGACTCTATCTTGAAAGCAGTGAGGATTCACTGACAGGATTTAAGTGTAAGGGAACAGCAGAGCAGGTTTGTATTTAGCAGGATCCCTGGCATGATAGAGTGGAGTGTAGGCAGGAGGTATATAAGACGAGGCAGGAAGACCTTAGAGAGCAGACTCTGAAGCCTCATGTTCTTAGACACAGGTTGTCTTTAGGGAAAGAAGAGGATCAAGAGACCTTAATTGGTCAGAGGCAGTAGATTCAGCCTCCAGAGGGCACTGGGCAGAGCAGACACATTCCTGATACATCTAGTATACACACCATGTTCAACTTCCTAACAGTTTATTGTCTTCCTAACTCAACTGCCATATTTCATATTAAATGACAAACCTAGAAATCAGAAATGAGATGTTGGAAAACAGTTGGATAACCAGTATTGACCAGTATTTATTGTGAAACAACTTGGTCTTGTGAAATGATGTCTGGGAGAAATGGATCAAAATTGAGTAGACACACAGCAAATATTTCTGTGGTTAGTTATTTTATAAAACTTACTGGAGCCATAATCTTGTGTTCCCTCAGAGCATACATTTGTTTTTTTCTAGTGTGAAGCATAAAGGTTTTTATTCATATTCCTTAAAAAAGCAGTTCAGAAAAATGTGTGTGCTGAGTACAAATCCATTTAATGTTTATTTGTAGTGGCTTTTATTGAGCCCTTGAATTTTACATTTTTGCATTAGAAAAACAATTTAAAAAATCACTATTCCCCTAGAAAATTACAACAAAGAAATGTCTTCTAATAAGCTTGTTTAATATTAACTTTTAATTGGAACAAACACTCAACTTGGTTTTGAATCAGTGTCTACAAAATATTCATGTAGTAAAGACAGACAAGAAGGTGGAAACTAGTGTAAAAGACATATATCTAACTTGTGTCCCAAGGTGTTTGTATATATGAATGTATATATATTATTTTGTAAAGAATTGTCTACTTTTGGATTAAAATGTAGCAATGTCTATCATGGTTGGAGCTGAGAATAATTGATCAATAAAATTTGGAACCTTAAAGTCATTATTTTTATGGTACAACAAACACTATATTTAGAAATAATGAGAAGTAAACACATTCACTAACTTGTGGAGGAGACATTTTACTAAAAACCACATAGTGGTAATAGTTTCATTTTACTTTTTTAGAAGCAGATTGGATCCACTGGGAATTGACATAATTTGAGAATTCAGTAAATGTATTCTTAGGGTAATTACTTCAAGGGTAAGCTTGTGAATTCTGAGAAAAGCTTAGTCAAGATGTTTGAATTAACAGAACTAATAGTAATGGTGATGGTGCTAGCTGAATAGTGGTTAGTACTAGCAACAGCGAGTAGCTCTTAGCACAGAGCCCGTTGTTTTTGCACAACACATATTTGCTGAATAAATAAGTAAAGGCATATTATGTGTATGTTTCATTTATTATTCTTAGTTCTTACAGTAGGCATGTAAAATAGGAACGGGTCCCCTCATTTTACAGATGAGGAATTTGAAGCACTAAAGGAATTAACTCTTTATTTCAAGGTCATATTGCTAGGAAGGATTAGGATTTGGATCCAGGCATGTCTGACTTCAAGTTCAGGGTGGCATCATTCATTACTGTGTTCTTTCTGCCTGATTTCTCACTTCCTCTTCCAGTCTTATATTAAAATCCTAGTAAGTAGCTCTGGCTACAGTGAGATGATACACAATATTGGTTTTGTGTTGTAGGTGGCTGGAAAGGAGAATTTCACTGGAACAGACAGCCACAAATGGTGTGGTGTTTGCTGGTGGTGTTGGTTGGAATCCCAGTACGTAGGTCAGATTTCCCAGGATTACTGCCTCAGCAGCATTTCCTGAGCAACACCACCCCCATCATCTGCAATCTAATGTGAATCAGGAACATGCTCCTGGGGAAACTGTAGAGTTTACACAGGGCAGTTTGAAAGCTGTGCAGGTTTAACAGTGGAAAAGGGGGGTGGGGGTGGATTAGAACAACAGTAGAAAGTAGGGTTAGCGGTCACTCAGAATTTCACTGAAAAATATGTGATTCTGAGAATGTGTTTTTTTTTTAAATATTGAAAAGAATTTTAATTGATCCATCGCAAAGACATTGAACAAGCAAATAATGTTAATAAAAATTTTAAAATAAAATATTTAAGACAAAACAGCAGCGCAGAAAATAAGATGTTTGCATAATTATGCACATTTTAACACTTCCACATTCTTTCGGGAACTCAAGCCTTTAAATTTTGGAACCATGTTAACTTACAGGCAAATAAAAGAATGTAATGAACATGTTCTACATAAAGTTATAACCTGGAAAACTACTGCCCTAGATTATTATTGCCAGATAGCAATTAATTGTTTTTTAGAAACAACAATCTGAATAATTCTTTGCTTTTCAAAATATCCAAGAATTATACTAGAAAACTGTGATTTTTAGAGAGATTAAAATGTTTAGGTGTATCTACATAATGTCATGTTCTCTGGCCCATCAACCTAGATATATTTATTCACTAACCCTGGTTCTGATACTATACATTTTGTTAGATGTCTCAGAACAAGTAAGATGTATTTTAGATATGTAAAAATTTTAAAATGTAATAATATGAATCATCTAGTCCTAATTGGGCATCCATTTTGTTGATGATTTCAATTAACAGTAATAAGTATGCCAAAGATAAGTAGCGCAATTAACATATTCATACATCAAAAATTAAATGACAGTAGTGCAATTACTAAATTTAATTTTAATTAAATCTGGTTAGAATTTCTTTTGAGTAAACATTTTTTAGAAAGATTAAAACATTAAGCTATAGAATTCTGTTCTACACGTAAATCTTATTCTTTATCATCTTACTCTATTACAAACTAGAAATTTAGAATACCTTCTGAATATCTTCAACTGAGCTGTTACCTATAACGTGAGAATTCTGTGTACAGAATTCAGGAATTACCTTTAAAAATTGGGCATCGAAATTATTTGTCTTTACATTTTCCTGTTTGCTTCTGAGTAAGCATGAGATAATCCTGGTTCAAAAGTGCTTAATAAAATGTAAGTGGTCACATTTCTGTGAAAAACATGTCAGTGTTCCTATGTAAGGGGCAAGTAATTTTCCAGTTATATCTGCAAAGTTCATAATTAAGGATTCAGAGTGTTAGTCAGTATACATCATCCAAAGGTTTTTCCTTTCTTTGAATCTCCACATAATTTTCAACAAATCTATTCATAAAGAATTAAACAGCCAGGTTGTGTGTGTGGGTGCGTTTTAGTATTTTTATTTTGACATTTGCTAAGTAGTTATTATATGATAAGAAACTGTCTTAACTCATTCATATAGTAACTATTCTATAGTTGAAATTGGCTTTAACTATTAAAATTGTATACAAGGAAATTAGAGGTGTTGTAGTACTTGGCTGCGAATAACTTGCCATCTGGTGTTGGGTCAGAAAATGCTATTTCATTAGTGCTGAGAAAACAGCCAAACATGAAGTGATTCCTGAGTGTATCTACCAGTTGTCTTGTAATGCGCTTTCTTCTCTTAAATCTGAAGACCCAGATTCTACTTACTCCACAGACTGCAGGTACTGGTACATTTGAACATCGCCAAGCCCTATGACATTCTTCAGAACTTGGAAGTTCTGGACTAGTTGGTTCAGACAGGACATGGAAGGCCTGTTGGATGGGCTCTGCAATTAAACATCCAACTAACTACTCTCTTTTCATCATATATAAAGAGAAATATTTTGGTTTTGTTTGGACATCTGGGAACAACTTGCTGAAAGCCCAGTTCATTATCAACAAGTTCTTGCACTTCTTCTACCTTTTTGATAGCATAACTTGGATCATGTGGAAGAACCAACACAATTTTCCCATCCCCAAACTCTGCTACTACACATTCTTTATTTTTTAAAATATATATTTTATTGATTTCAGAGAGAAAGGAAGAGGGAGGGAGGGAGAGAGAAACATCAGCGATAAGAGAGAATCATTGATCAGCCTTCTGCACACCTCCCACTAGGGGTCGAGCCCACAACCCGGACATGTGCCCTGACTGGGAATCGAACCATGACCTCCTGGTTCATAGGTTGATGCTCAACCACTGAGCCACGCCAGCTGAGCACGTTCTTTTTTCCAGCCTGTGTATTTAATTCCTTCCAGAAATCTGTGGTGATGCTGAACATGCTTCAGTTCATCTTCAGGGTTGGAGGCAGTATAGATCATGCCACAAGGCTTACACATGGGATCCAAAAGGTTTCTGACCTGCGTCAATGATGAGCTGTTTTTTTGTTTCTTGATTTACATCTCTGGCATTAATACTTTTCTGTGTATTCGTCTGTTTCAAAAAGTTAGTAGATGGATGCCACAGAAGGCTCTTCTCCAACTAGAGTTCTTTTTGTATTGACTGAAGACACACTGAAAATGGGATAGACAGTGGACTCAGAAGAAACTGCCTTGTTTTCACTGTCAGAATCTTCTGAAGAAAAACACGTATTTTCTTCAGGTTTATGCTCCCTGGATGAAACTACTCCACTTGATGAATTCTTTATTAATTTCTCTTCATTTTTGCTTTTTTTTTAAAATATATTTTATTGATTTTTTACAGAGAGGAAGGGAGAGAGATAGAGAGTTAGAAACATCGATGAGAGAGAAACATCGATCAGCTGCCTCCTGCACATCTCCTACTGGGGATGTGCCCGCAACCCAGGTACATGCCCTTGACCGGAATCGAACCTGGGACCTTTCAGTCCGCAGGCCGACGCTCTATCCACTGAGCCAAACCGGTTTCGGCCATTTTTGCTTCTTATACCCAGCAGCTCAATGTTCAGTTCATTTTCTAGCAACAAGCACTTTGAACTTGCCTTGTCTCAAAACTTTTTCTTTCATTGACAGTCTCTACATCAGAATCTTTAATCACTTCTGATTTATTCTCTTGAGTGAGTCCCAGTAATGGCTTATTTTCCAGAGACAATTTTCTAAGAGAGGATTTTTTTCCTAACAAAAAAATGCTGCTCCACCCTGCAGTGTTACTTGTGGTTTGACTTTTTGGCTTAGAACTCAAGGAGCATTTAAATTATTTTCAGCTGAATAACAACTATTTTCTTCCTCTGCAGTTGGTTTGCAGGCCACTTGATTTTGCTTGGAATTTTTAGAATTCTTTGATACAGGCTTGCTGCACTTATCAACTTGATTGACATTTAGCAGTTAAACTCTTCTGTGGTTTTTTCTTCATCTTCTTGGAGCAGATTGGTTTTTCCTGAATTTTTTTCTGTCACACGGGGAAAAGAGGTATCTTCATTATTAGTTTTTAGACAAATGGGTCTACTCTACTTATCATCTTTCTCTCTAATGGATTGAGGGTAACACTTATTTTTGTTATAAAAGGATATAGTAGACACACAAGATTTAAAAGGTGGACCTTGATTTGCAGATGCTAATCCATCTTTTGTAGTTGTTTTGAGCAGACTTGAAATGACCTTGTTGAGAGCAACGCACATTTTCTTTTCATCATTACCTTGGCAAATGTGTTTTTTATTAGGTGATGAAAATATATTTTCAGTAAAGTCCAAAATTAATTTCTTTGATGGAATCAGATAATAGGTTGTCACAGTTCAAAGAATGCTACTTCCTTTTCCTTGGAGTAAAAGCTGACATCTTCTTAATTGAACCCCTGCACCTCAGAGCCTGTGAGCTCTCCTCAGCCAAGCCAGTTGCTCTGCCCCTGAGAATGTTTTTGTATTTGTTGAGCAAGTGACACCTGTTGCTCCTCCAGAGGAGGAGTCCCACTCTGGAGCATAGCGTAGGCAGTGATGGCAAACCTATGACACACGTGTCAGAGGTGACACGCGAACTCATTTTTTTGGTTGATTTTTCTTTGTTAAATGGCATTTAAATATATAAAATAAATATCAAAAATATAAGCCTTTGTTTTACTATGGTTGCAAATATCAAAAAATTTCTATATGTGACACGGCACCAGAGTTAAGTTAGGGTTTTTCAAAATGCTGACACGCCGAGCTCAAATGGTTCGCCATCATCACTGGCCTAGGGCATGACAATGCCTACCGCCATGGTGTGGATTGTAGGTATCCAAGTCACCAGGAAAGGCATGACTCACACACAGACACTAGATGGAACAGTGCTCTCCTCACATAGAGAAGAGGCAGAACAAGGTCAACTTCAGCCAAGAACGTGGTTCCCTGTGGCTAGACAATGCCACAGGGGGATGGTCTGCAGACGCCCTCTGTGCTGCAGGTGAAGGAGCCCATTCCCTCCCTGCCCAGAACAGAGAGAGCAGTGGGCTTGGCCAGGTGCCACATGACACAGAGGCTTAAGTAGAACGACAAAGGTCAAACCTAGAACACGTAAAGATATTCCCAAACAAAGAGATATGACCAGTACAGGGTGTAAGAGCGCTTTACCTCTTTGTAAGAAAATCTGGGCCCCAACCCTTTTCTAATGCCGCACATGACTGCCTCTCCCAATACTTATACTGAGCGGCCAGATTATTATGACCACCCCATCAGTACTTCGTTGGGCCACCTTTTGCCTTCAATACTGTGGCGATTCTTCTTGGCATTGACTCCACGAGATGTTGAAAGGTGATGTGAGGAATCTGACACCATGCCTGATGAATAGCACTGTCCAGTTCTGTGAGATTTGATGGTTGTGAAACCAGCTGCCTGATGGCTCTTTTAACTTCGTCCCACAAATGCTCAATTGGATTGAGATCTGGTGATTGTGGGGGCCACCTAAGCAAGGTAGAGTCTCCCTCATGTTCTTGAAAGCACTCCTGCACAATACGAGCACCATGGCATGGCGCATTGTCTTGTTGGAAGAAGCCATCTCCATTGGGATACGCCATCAACATGATAGGATGAACTTGATCAGCAACGATACTTAGGTATGTTGTGTTATTCAGACGTTCCACACGAATTAAAGGGCCCAAATCATGCCAGGAAAACATGCCCCAAACCATAACACTGCCCCGACCAGCTTGAAGGGTTGTACTCATGCATGTGGGGTGCATGCTTTCATGCTGTTTCCCCCAAATTCTCACTCTGCTATCTTCATGATGCAACTGGAAACATGATTCATCGGACCACATGACTTTTTTCCAATGCTCGACTGTCCAATCCTTGTGTTCCTGTGCAAATTGGAGACATGTTATCTTAGTAACTGCAGACAGCAAAGGTGTTTGAACAGGCCTTCGGCTTCCATATCCCATACAATGCCGTGTACGGCTAATTTGCCTACAAACGTCAGGTGGTCATAATAATCTGGCCACTCAGTGTATGTGTATATATATATATAAAATCTCCCTCGTTCAAAGGCTGTTAAATCGCGTTGTTTACCCATATCTTCAGAAGAAAATCACTTCTACTGTCATGGTAAACAACCTGCTTCCCAATTTATAATGGTCTGGCGCTCTAGCAACTTTAGTGCGAAATTATAGCTATTTTGCCTACAAACGTCAGGTGGTCATAATAATCTGGCCACTCAGTGTATGTTGTACCAGAAATATCTCAGGTTAGGAGTTCGGCTCTATTTTAGGAAATATTTTTAATTGTTGGTATTAGTCTGACAATTGGAGTACAAGTTTGTTTGTGTTTTTAAGTGTACATGTGGTACTTATAAAGTGCTAGATTATTTACACTTAGTGTTGTCTATGAATCCTTACAGGATTTTCTCATGTTTTACCAGCTTCCTAAGCTATAGCACAGGGATCTCATTCCTTTGCTAAGTGATCTGGAATTGTGTGAATATAGTTAATGGGGACTGTTGGCTCTTTTCTCCAAAGCTAACCATGGAGAGGAAAGAGGAAAGCATGGACCAGAGGAAACAACCAAAGTAACTGTAAAGAACCCCAGGGGTGACCAAGGTGGTTGAGAGGTGGTGTAGGTGTGTGGGTAGTCTAGCCTATGGCACGGGGTTGCCTGAGGAATCAGATCATACATTAGTTTAAGTTTCTTTCCTTTTAAGTTTTGTGTTGACCTGATTTTCTCCAGTTGCCTTGAAATGATCATTGCTGCCCCTCTGTTACAGAAATTGATGTCAATAGGGTGCATTTAGGGCGGTGTGACAGCCCTGCTGGGGTGTGAGCTGAGAACTGGCACATGTTAACCAGCAGACCAGGCTTTTTTCTCCCAGGGCTCGCAGATCATACTTCACAGAAATGCCTTCCCCCACTGCTGCCGCTTTAAGAGATTAAGGGCTAAAAGGAGTTGCCAGGTGGCACACAGCAAAAGAAGTGGTCAAGAGTGGTTATTTGGCGCCCTGGCTCATCCCCTCCATCTTTCTCAAATATATCAGTAGGGATAATAGTAGGACTTGGGTTTTGGCCATTTTTCACACAGGTTTCCAGATCTGTTAGCTCATATCCTTTGGTGAATATGGTCACCTAGGCCAAAATAATTGAATGCATGAAGAGTACAACCACTATTGAAAGCATAAAGGGATAAACTGAATAGTATATACCTCATGAAGCAGAGTTATGAGAACAGAGGGATCAGTAATTTAAAATAAACATAATTATATATATTCTGTGATAAAGGAGGATAGTAGTAGTATTAAGAAGGAAGAAGTGAAAAAGAACAAAACGGAAATATTAGATAGACAAATGTAGCTGAAGTAAAGAACTGAATAAATCAGATAAATAGGATGGATACAAGAGAAAAATAAGTTGATGAACTTGAAGATGATGTAGAATTCTGAAGGCAGAGGAAAAGCAGAGATAAGAAATATCAAGAAGGCTAAGAGAGATGATGGAGAGAGATATTAGTGCTGACATTAGAATAGTAGGATTCCCAGAAGGGAGAAAAGAAATTGGAGGAGAGAAAAATATTGAAAGAAATAATGATGATAAATTACTTAAAATTAAGAAAGAGCAACGACTACAGATCGAAAGGGCTAATAGAATACCAAGGAGGAAAGATACGAAAACCTACATCTTGGTAGTGAAATTGAAGAATATCATAGCCAAAGAAATCTAAAAAGTTTTGGAACACAAGAATAGATTATCCATAAATGAACATAAATCAGACTAAGTTATCTTTTCAACCCTGAGGTTCTCAGTTATTCTGCATATTCTTAAGGTTAGGGAAATCATCTGTATAATATATAATTCAAACCTTGACAAATAAATTTATTAAATCACATTGTATTTACTAAAGTATTTCTCCATGGAATAAGGAACATACTTGCTTTTATAAACGTCCTGCTTGAAAAAAATTTAGAGTGGCTGATCACAATATATAATTTTATGATTTTATATAAATGGGAAAAGTTGTTATCATTTTTATTAAAGGGATACATCTCTCCTTATTTTCTTATTTTATTTTTTTAGTTCTACTTGACCTCATATTGGAGCATATACTTTTTAGAAATGTGTTTTTGTAGCCATAGATGTAAAATGGATAATTTTCTACTTCTAGTAATTATATATGACACAAGTGATTTTCAGTTGCTCTTCTTCATGCTCCTGGATTTTCAGTTATTTAAATAGCATGATAACACTGCTTATGTACCAGAAAAGAAACCATATTCATCTTTCGTTCAGAAATTCTCTGTCCAGTAAAAATATGTTACACATGTAATTTAAAAATGTCTATATTCACATTTAAAATGTTTTATAAGGATGAAATTAATTTTACTGTATTTTATTTACCCAATACACACTAAATATTATCAGTCAAACATGTAATCAGTATACATAATTTTAAATGAGATATTTTACATTCCTTTCTGCATACGAAGTCTCTGAAATTTGGTGTGTATTTTCCAGCACATCTCCATTTGGACTAGCCAAGTTCCAAGAACTCAGTACCACAAGCGGCTAGTAGCCAACGCACTGTGAGTGCAGCTCTAAAGCAAATAAATAATGGTTCAGTATTCTGAGAAGTGTTGGGTGGCTAAAGAGTTTCTTGTAAGAAGGGATCTTCTTGAATTCAGGGACCTTAGGAATGAGTGGTCCTGTAGCAACTGGTACTTCTATCTATTAGTTGTAGCTAATCATGAAAAGAGTGTAAGACATTATTTGATTGCTATCGTTTTCAGGGTAGAACTAATGTTAAACACGTAAATCTACAGAATGTTCTGAGATTGGCTGATTTTATAGTTTTATTTCTTCAGTACATATAGTTCTTCCTGGATTTTTAAAAGGCAATTCAGATTTAACCTGGACAAAACGGAATTTCTGATCTTTCCTTCCAGATCTTTTTCTGCCCACATTAGTGAGTTGCAGCTCTGTTCTTTCCCACCACAGGGCCAAAAATTCTTTCTTTGACTGCCAGCGAGCACGGGAAAAGTCACAGGCTGCTGTTGCAAATGTCCAGTTCCCTTAAGTCCTTAGTTGCCCATACTTTTGCTGTGATGTATCTTTAATGAAAAAAGTCTGCTGAGTACTTTTAAGTAATGTTAATGTCACTTTAAAAAAACTCAGTAGAGATTTAGGCCAAACCTGTGTGTTTTTCAGTACTTGACTTTAAAATTCTGTCAACTGTTTGATAGTTCACATGCCAACACTGTTGAAGCATCTTGGTAGGACTGATTTTACTGGTAGTTCCTGCTGGCATTCATTTACATCTGATTGAAAGGAGCAAACTGAGGGGCGAGTATAAGGCAGGCAGAAGGGCAGAGCAGGAAAAGCCAAGCTTTGCATTTGGTGTACTGTGCTTTGGGACATCCTGTGGTCATGTGAGCAAACGTTTTATTAGGGAAAGCAAACTTTAACTCCGATACAGATCTCTCTCTCTTCCCAATTTTATAACTGTTGACGATTCTTTAGTTGCAACAAAATTTTTATTTAAAGATTGGTTGCTTCAAAATAATACTGATTTGGGCCTTTCTGTGTGCAGTGAGATCTTTTGGAACTCACACTGCCTAACTAATAGAAAAGGGTTTTTGTTCCTTTTCCCTTTTTTCTAAAATAGGGAGATGTCAGATATAAAGGATGGCTATTACTCAGACTTGTCCTTTGCTTGTCTGGTTATCCATCAAACACTACCAACTCGATTGTGCCAGAAAGGAAGAAATAATGTCATTAGAAAGCAATCAGTCACATGTGTATCAAGGTCTTTTAAAAGGCTCAACTAACTGTTCTGATATCAAAGGATGTTTTACAAATATGATTTGCTAAAATGGTTACTCTTTTTAAAAAAAAATATTATTTTTTACAGAGAGGAAGGAGAGGGATAGAGAGTTAGAAACATCGATGAGAGAGAAACATCAATCAGCTGCTTCCTGCACACCTCCTACTGGGGATGTGCCCGCAACCAAGGTACATGCCCTTGACCGGAATCGAACCTGGGACCTCTTGGTCCACAGGCCGACGCTCTATCCACTGAGCCAAACCAGTTAGGGCTAAAATGGTTACTCTTAGGAACTGTCTTTGACAGGCTTGCTTTACCCCCCTCTCTCTTTTAAAAAAATATATGTTTTTATTGATTTCAGAGAGAGGAAGGAAGAGGGAGAGAGAGAGAGAGAGAGAGAGAGAGAGAGAGAGAGAGAGAGAGACAGACATAATGATGAGAATCATTGATTGGCTGCCTCCTGCAGGCCCCACACTGGGGTTGGAGCCTGCAACCCTGGCATGTGCCATAACTAGGAATTGAATGGTGATCTCCTGGTTCATAGGTCAATGGTCAACCACACCAGCTGGCCCCTCTCTTGATTTCATACCTTAGTACTTTGAGCCAGATGGGCTAGGTGCACTTAGTATTATGTCACAGTGGTGCAGCTTGCAGGAAAGTGTCAGCTAGGGTCCATCCCCTCACTAAAGTGGCAGCTCCTAATTTCAGGCAGTCAAAACAATAGGCAATTGTTATTATAATAATAATCATAGCCACATTATTTTCTAAAAATCTTTCCAGCTAAGCAAGGAAGGATTCTTTCAGACCACTATCGCTTCTTTACCATAGAATTTAGTTATTGTCTACATTACAGGCATGTTAAACTTGCGACCGACGGGCCGCATGTTTGACATGCTTGGCAACTTTAAAAATAATAGAAAAGGCCATAACCTGAAGGATATAAGGAATAAGAAAAGTATCTATTTTTCTCAGGAAAATAGAACTTTGCATGCAATTTTAACTTCTAAGGTCATCTAAATGAACAATGAACAGATTTATTCCTTTATGTTAATAAATTCAGAAACTTGAGTCTGTGTTCTTAAGGGGATTGTATGTTATTTGAAACCTCCATGAGTTTATTATGATTGCCAGGGGGTGAGAAGTGAGGAGAGGTGGAGGAGGGTTTAGGGAGGATAAATGGTGATGGAAGGAGACGACTTGGGGTGGTGAACACACAATGCAGTATACAGATGATATGTTGTGGAATAGCGCATCTGAAACCTGTATAATTTTGTTCACCAGTGTCACCCCAATAAATTCAATAAAAATAAGAGAAATGTCCATAAGTTTGGAAATGAGAAGACAGCAGGGATCCAGGGAACTACTTATGCTAATTTCTAATTTGGGCGGAAAAAAAGGCAAGAAAGAAAAGAAGAGGCTTTGTGGGAACCCTGCTGTGTTTGTTGAAATATTTAAAAATACATTAATTTTATTTTTCTGCATATTTCTTTAGTTGTCTTAAATGAGTTTTATCTCTAAATTTATGATGCAGTAAAACCTTTTGGAAAATGCATCTTATCTGATGTTAGAATGTGCAATGAAAAGTCCAGTGTTGTTTAAATGTTCCTGTCACAGCAAAGATATTTTACTTCTCTGTTTCCTTTTCATAATGAACGGTTGTTAATGAATGGTTGGGTTTTATGTCCTAGTAATGGAAATTATTTATTATTGTCAGTTCTGATTTGTTTTAAATACATTCAGATGTTTTATAATTAATCACAAGGCTCTACTTTGAGCAGGCAGAACAAGCTTCTCTGCGTGTAACTGAAAGCTGGTCAAATATTGTAGGAAGCTTCTTTTAGAAGCTTAAATATAAAAATTCTTTAGTGGAGGAACAAAGTTATATAATAGTCTATATTTTTAAAGGAAAACTGTAGGACTACTTCATGAACAGAGAAGATTGCTTAAATTTCAACTAAACTTAATTGAACCTAAAAATAGTATACTGTCTGATTATTTCAGGTTAGAGACATAGACTGTGAAATGTGGAGGCGCATTGAGCCATTTTACACTTAACTAAAAGCATATTCTACATCTACGAAGGGTCTCTGCCAAGGAAGAAATCAAGGTGCTCTGAGACAGCAGGGAAAATTAAGTCACAGAGGCAAGGAAAGGCAGGAAGCAAATGAATACTTTCTGCAGCATCTGTTAGCATAACCATTAGAGGTATGTTGTTAGCCATCTGGGGCCGCCTTCCTTGAATGATAAATCTGGATCAGTGGTTTGAAGTTCAGTGGCTGCATTTCCCTGTGGAGGGAAATGGAAGTCTCTATATGTCCTTGTTGATCAGTTGTTTCTGATCACCAAGGGCCCTCCGGTTCTGCAAGGGCATCCCCAAGGACAGCTTGTTTTGTCACACAGCAGATCACTGTCACAGACGCTTTAGTAAGAATCCTATTCACCCTTCACTCCGCTCCCCATTGCTCTACACTTCCAAGTCCCAATCAAGGGAAAAAGAGTTCTTGTAAAAAAAAAATGAAAGTATGAACTCATCCACACAGATCTTTTGTGTCTCTTCACTTCGGTAATTAAATATAATTGTGAATTCTTTGATGCGAATTTCAGCTTATTTAATAAACAGATTTTAAGTGTGTAAGTGTAGTGTAGAATAGATTATATTGAATTTAGTTTCCAGCATTGGAAGTGGTACACCAGTTGGTAATATTTAGAAAGGAGATAAGATCGCCACTGTAATGAGAGGTTTATGTCTGACATTTATAATAGGAAATAGACTCAGCAGGAAGTTGAAGACTTTTGGATGATGCTACTTAAAGAAGATAAATAACCTGCACTGCGAAAGCCACTAGTCTGCCTGGGCAGTCCTTTAAACATTTCCTGGAAGCCTATCGATACAGGTGGCAACTCCCGTGCACAGAGTGGAATTTATGTGCATATTTAGGAAGCTTTATGAGAAACTTCCACATAATAAGATTTTGTTCAAGATTCATGCTTACAACAAACAGTGAAAGAACAGTTGGGTTCTGGAAAACCCAGATAAGAGTATTTCTTACATTAAATAGGAAATTGACAAATGTAAACTTAGGTAAATATGATACAGGTGTTTTGGAAGACAAACATGATAAGTGAAAATATGATAATGAATAAGGAACGCTAGAACTTCAGTTATTGCCTCACAAATTTATTAAGTGAGTGAAACATCCAGGAAAGTAAATGAGTTTTAGAGTCTTCGCATATGAAGATTATGACTGAAACAAATGGGAGTTGTATTCTGTCTGTAATTGTGAGGGTCACAGGACATGGCCCGTGAAATCTGGCAAGACTCAGAACCATCTCAACCAGCTCCCCAACACCCAATGTATATAGAGACTTCAGAGAAACTTTACGGAGTAAAGATGTGCTAACATGTTTTCTAAAGCTATCATATGGCCAAAATATATGGGACTAGGTGTACTAGGGTGTAATAAAGTACATATAGGACAATAATGGCAATGGTAAAATAATTAAACATCTTGTTAGTAAGACCAAGAAGAACATGTTGTAGAATGAAATGCACATTTTGGATACATTTTAAACATAATTTCCTGAGGCTAAAAGAACTAGGTGCTTAGGGCATAAAAGGTTACCTATTCACTCTATGTGGGTGTTCCAGATAGATTTGGCTGAATGAACAGTGTGCGAAGCCCTGGGGTGCCTCAGAGATAATATCACTTTTAGGGATGTTGTGAGGATTAGTCCATATAGAACTCCCAGTAGAATACCCTGCATGTAGTAAAAAGATGAGGAATGCCAGCTGTGTTGCTGCTGCTCTTATTTCTACTCCACAAGAGCAATCCTTTAAGAGGACAAACAAATCATTGACGATTTAATCTCTTGGGTGCCAACATGAAAGACAAAACATATTGCATTGTACTTGCCAGATCTTTGCTTTGCTTATGGGAAGTCTAATTATAAAATTACTTGCTGTAGTGGCTTAAGAATTTTGAACCAAAATTAGCAGGCATTCTAGAGGTAAAATGATTTTATAGGTGTTTTACTCTAAGGGAGAAAATTCAGCGATTCATGTGTATTTATTATGCACATTTCTTAGTATCTTTTTTCTTGCTCAAGCAATTGTTTTACATTTCTAAATGATACAGAGTGTCAGTAAGGCGCTTAGGTTAGCCTTTGAATAACAAGCTTCTTTTCACACCATCGGTTTCATGATCAAAAATCAGCACTGGGATGTCTGCTTGCACTATTCCCAGGTTTACTCTCCCAGTTCTTCATATCATCCAGCCCCCTGAACTGGAAATATCTTGTTAAGTCTGCACTGTTTAATATTCTTTGGAAATTAAACTACTTGGGCATGTTTAGAGCTCAAATGGAATCTATGCGTTTTGCTTGACAAGGTCGTTGGTTGGCTTTTAGAGCCCACATATTGAAAATTGTGTTTGTGGCCAGCTGATAGAGAAATGCCCATGTACTGGAGCATCGTGCGGATGAAACCACCACTGTCGTGAAGATCAGTGAGATAATGTGTGTCAGAGCCCTGTGAACACTGGGAAATGCTTTGGGCGTCTGAGCAGGAGCCTGTTAGGATTAGTGGCCAACCGCGTCCCAGTCAGCCTCCAGAGAACATGAAACCGGGAAGCAACTTTGGTTCCAGGAGCAAGATGGAAGATAATGTGGAGCCTCACAGTTTGGGATTTGTAATTGGGATCCATTGCTCTTATAAGAAAATGTAGTTCAAAAGACACAGGATTTTCCGTCGTTAAAATCAATGAAATTAAAAGAGCAGCTGCTTGTAAAAGTTAATTTTACTTGACATCTGTCCTGGTCCCAGTAATAAAAGTGATAGTTCTGTAGAGCAACCTGTTCTCTCTATAGCTGTATCTTTTTTTTCTGTGTGGTCTCTGTTTAAATTGTTGCCTTTTGATTTCACAAATTATTTTTTGGACCTATAAATTGTGTGTCTCTTAGAATATATGCATAAGTATAATCTGTGCATCTTCAACTCAGTAGAAAAGCGTTAGAAAAGGGTTGGTATTCTAGATTTTGAGTTGGTATCTTGGTGATTTATAAGGTGCAGTAGGAGCCATTTCAACCTTTTTTTACTCCTATTTAGAAAAGTTTATTGAATGTTATTTCTGCATCATACTTATTAAAAGAAAAAACAATTTTCCCTGAAAGCATCCTGTCATTTCTTATGATCTATATACCCTAATGTGTTTTTTTGTATTAACAGGTTAAGCCTGGCTAGTGTGGCTCAATGGTTGAGTGTGGACCCAGGAACCAGAAGAGCAGGGTTTGATTCCTGGTTGGGGCACATGTCTGGGTAGCAGGTTCAATCCCCCTTGGGGGGCATACAGGAGGTGGCCAATTAATGATTCTCTTTCATCATTGATATTTCTGTCCCTCTCTCCTTCTCCCTTCCTCTCTCTGAAATCAATAGAAACAGTAAAACCATAAAAAAATACAGTTAAATATGAAATCAGTAAAATGAAGCATTTGAAAGGAGGAGAATGTAAAGACATTTTGAAAAGCATTCTCTATTTGTTTTTCATTTAAAAAGACACCTGTTGGGAACTCGTGGCCACACAAAAACCTGCACACGTATATTTATAGCAGCTTTATTTATAACTGCCCATACTTGTTAGCATCAGAGATGTACTTCGGTGGTGAATGGATAAATAAACTGTGGTACCTCCAGATGATGGAATGCTAAAAAGAAATGAGCTGTCAAATCATGAAAAGACATGGAAGAACCATAAATGCATAGTGCCAAGTTAAAGAAGCCAATCTGAAAGCGTACATACTGTATCATTCCAACCATGTGACCTTTTAGAAAAGGCGAAAGATCAGTGGTGGCCAGGAATTGCGGGGGAGGAAGGAGTGAATGGGTAGAGGAGTTTTAGGACAGTGAAACTATTCTGTACAATACTATAATGGTGGATACATGTCATTATACATTTGTCCAAACTCATAGGACATACAACACCAAGAGTGAACCCTAATGTAAACTATGGGCTTTGGGTGATAATGACGTGTCAGTGTAGATTCATCAATTATAATAAATGTACCACTTTCACAGGGGATGTCAATAATGGAGGAGGCTGTGCATGTATATGGCAGAAGGTATATGGGAAATCTCTGTATCTTAATCACAATTATGCTGTGAACCTAAAACGGCTCTAAAAAGTAAATCTATTAGAAATAAAAAAAAAAAACCTGAACAAAACCCACCTAAATTTGGTCTGTCATTTGTAAGTGTACCTAAGTGGCACTACCCTGCTCTCACTGGAAGAGAGCACGTCTTGTGTCTCGAGGAGATCAAGATTGTGTGAAAAGAAAGGTTTAACTTGTGCTGATTACCCACCTTGGATTTCTTTTAAGGTACAACTCTGGTATTCGTGCATATTGTAGTTTATCTTGAGTTTTGTAAGGAAACTGAAGTGACTGGTAGAGGGTAAAAACACCAGAGAACAGAATTGAGCAATATTTTCCAAGTGAGCATTGTTCTCCTGTCATTTTTATGTGTTTTAATTTAGCCCGTGTTGGGTGAGTAGTACAGAGAGAAGGGATTTATTCTTTTAAAATGAAGCCATCCTCTAGTTCTTCATTTTCAACTGATCGAGTCACGTTTGTTTTCCAAATGTTGACTCTTTAAGGACCATTTACCGTATTTATTTATGTAGCTACCTCCTTGTGTATTCCTGTTTCCTCACTTCATACCCATCATGTGAAGAAGAAAACCATGAAAAAAATTTCTTTCCCTATGGGCCCCTTGAAAAAAATTCTGCTTCAAAATAGCAACGGGTTGGCAGCACAATCTCCTTTAGGATTTTAAGAGCATCAGTCAGCTTCATAGCTGGAGACAGAATGCTTTCCTCAGGGAATAACCTCCCCCACCCCCCAAAGTGAAATTCATTCATTCTAGGTGTGCAACAATAGTTAAATTAAAGGAGCTATTGGTTGTATTCTCTCTCTCTCTCTCTTTCTCATAAACCTGTGGTTGCTTACAATCAGCGTTATAAAACTTTTAAGTCTGTTGGCTAAATTCTTTATTTCTTTTTATGATCTCACTAGAGTCCGAGGGACCCTACCAGAGCATGATCGGGGCCAGGCCTGATCAGCTGGACCCCAGCAGCAAGCTAACCTACTGGTGGGAGCGTCTGCCCCCTGGTGGTCAGTGTGCATCATAGCGACTGGTCGAACGGTCAGAGAGACAATTAGCATATTAGGCTTTCATATATGTAGACTAGAGGCCCGATGCACGAAATTCATGCAAGGGTCTTGGCCCTCGCAGCTGTGGCAGCTTGCCTTGGCCCTCGCAGCCCCGGCTTCGTCCGGAAGGTCGTCTGGAAGGTCGTTCGGCTGTCCAGTCTAATTAGCATATTATGCTTTTATTATTATAGATTCCCAGTAAGGATAGCACACATCTGGCAGATATCTCTAATCACCCAATCCATATTCAGAGCATGTTGGTAATCAGTCCTGCTCCTTCCCAGATGTGGCTGGGAACGAACCTACAACACAGTGCCCTAGTCAGCTACTACTAGTGAATAACAATTGGACATCCCTGCTTTCTGCATAAGTCCTGGGAATTTTTAGCCATTCCATGGCTTTACCTGCCACTTCTTTGCTGATAACAGTTAACTATAAATCTATAACTCCATAGCCTCTCCTTTTCTTTACAACCATAAATATTCATGTGCCTTTTGGATATTGAAAAACACCTCAAATTCAGCATGCTTAAAACTAATAATTTTCTTTCATCTCCCCAACCTCCTCTTCCTGTAGCTGCTGTATTGCAGTTAATAGAAACAACTACCTACCCACCTGGATGTCCTCTCTTATTCTCCTTCTGTTTTAGACATGAAGCCATGTAGAGTATACCCTCTTCATATTTCTATTTTTTTAAAATATGTTTTTATTGATTTTAGAGAGAGGTAGGGAGAGGGAGAGAGAGAGAGAAACATCAATCAGCTTCCTTCTGCATACCCCTACTGGGGATTGAGCCCACAACCCTGGGCTAGTGCCCTCACCAGGAATTGAATTGGCAACCTGTACGTGTATAGGACAACACTCAACCAACTGAGTCACACTGGCCAGGGTTCTTCATATTTCTTAGTCATGTCTTCTTTTCTGTTGCTACTGCCTCTGCCACAATTTGGTTCTTTATTTTGGATCGCTGGATCACTCTCCTCCAACCCATTCTTCATGTCGCTAGAAAAATCAGTCAGCCAGCCCTCCTGCCCTCCCTCCCTCTCTTGAACTATTTCAAACACAAATGTATGCAAAAGAATATAACAAACACCCATACCTGCAGGATCATAATTCTGAAAACTACTTTTTCCTTGATGATTGAATTTAAGTAAAAAGTCTAAGGATAAATTATCTTCTGTGCTTGCCTTGCTCTTAAGAAGATATGAGCACCAAGCATGCTTTATATCCAGGTTTTACCATTCTTGAATAAATTAATCTTCTAATTGATATTTGGATTTCAGTGTTCTTGAAACTTTATGTCCTTTAGGGGTTGGAGTGTTTTGAGACAAATGTTTTGGATTCCCTTTCAAAATAACTTCCCTGCCAGAAACAACAACCCATTTATTTAACAATAGTATCTTGAAAAGTGTTTAACACAGCACTTTAATTTTTTTATTGTTATATAAATGTTTCTTTACATCTGTCTAAGTGAGTCTTATTTGAATAGTCACATTTCCACTGTCTGTTCCTTATTCCCTTCCTATAAATTTTTGAGGCAGTTTCAGTCCTGCCAGGTTAAATTGTGTGTTTTTTTTAAAGGATGTTCACTGTAAAAGACTTTGAACTTTGCACATGTTAAGGTTTCAGTAATGTTAGAAAAATATATATTTAGCTGACATTTCTGCTTTATTTATAGCTATCATTTAATGACCAAAAACATGCACAAAAAGCAGAAAGACATAGATTAGAAGGAACTATGTCATGATTACTTTTTTGGTAGGGCCTGTTATAGCATATGCATCATTTGGGTTTCTGACTGTTTTGAGCTACTTGTTTCCTTTGAACCAGGGAGCCATAGTTTAAACTGCATTGAGTGGTAGAGCATTTGGCCTCCTTGTAAAGGGAGGACTTCAGATACTCCATCTGCTAGAAGTGGAAAGAGAAATGTGTGTGCCCTGTAGTTCTTAGGTCATGTTCACTTATGAAAACTTTAGAAATGCAGGACCAAAAGGGTCAGTGTCTAGGGCAGATTTTTCTAAACTCATACTTCTGTTGGAAATATTTGAGAGAGGTGAACCTTTTATTCACCCTACAATATTTATTGAGTGCCTACCGCTACTGTTCTTGCCAGCATGTGGGGGGAAAGTGGTGGGCGAGGCAGAAAAGGTTCCTTCCCTGAATGGCTTTATATTCTCGTGGGGAGAGAAAGACAGAAGTGAGCAATCTAATAAGTAATTTCAGATCATGATAAATGTGAGGTACCTGCAACAGAATACCTGCAGCGAGGTGGCCAGGGAAGGCCTGGGAAAGAGGTTCCATTTGAGTCAAATCCCAAATGGTGTGCAGGAACCTTCAATGCAGAAATTTGGAAATCTTTAAAACAAAGTCCAAGGGTTTGTGACTCTTGAAGGGCACTGCCCTGTGTGAAAAGTGAAAGGACTAAGAGGAGACAGAAGCTTGCTGCGATGAAGCAAAGGCCTTTGCCTGGTGCATATGCGGACAGCTGCATTGCTGCCCTGCAAAGTGCCCTGTGCTGTGGGGCCCGGTCTCAGTGGCTGCAGTAGCTGCTCATGATCTGAAGAACCCAGTTTCCTCAGGGTAATACGACAGGGTTGGCCCAGACCCTCCCAGATCTTGTTTTTATGTGCTTTTAAATCTATTGGCAATAAAAGGAGAATCATTAGTTGGCAAAATGCATTATTATTTTCCCCCAAATATATGGCGAACTGCATGATTCACCAATGATACTAATCTTTAAGATGAGATTTGTTTAAGAATTAGTAATCTGTTATACGGAACAAACCTTGCATTAGTTAATGCAGTGTGCTACATATTTTATATAATAAAAGGGTAATATGCAAATTGACTCTAATGGGAACAACCAGGAATAACGGGTCGCTATGATGCGCACTGACCACCAGGGGCCAGACACTCAATGCAGGAGCTGCCCCCTGATGGTCAGTGTGCTCCCACAGGGGGAGCTCCGCTCAGCCACAAGCCGGGCTGACAGCTGCGAGCATGGTGGTGGTGGCAGGAGCCTCTCCCACCTCGTCGGCAGCGCTAAGGATGTCCGACTGTGGCTTAGGCCCACTCCCCTAAGTCGCAGTCAGACATCCCCCGAGGGCTCCTGGGCTGCCAGAGGGATGTCTGACTGCCAGCTTAAGCCTGATTCCCTGGGGAGTGGGCCTAAGCTGGCAGGTGGACATTCCCCGAGGGGTCCCGGACTGCGAGAGGGTGCAGGCTGGGCTGAGGGACCCCCCCCATAGTGCACGAGTTTTTGTGAACCAGGCCTCTAGTCTACATATATAAAAGCCTAAGCGACCTTTATGACGGAACGACTGGTCACCCAGTCACTATGATGCACACTGACCACCAGGGGGCAGACGCTCAACACAGGAGCTGCTCCCTGGTCAGTACGCTCCCACAGGGGGAGTGCCACTCAGCCAGAAGCCAGGCTCATGGCTGGTGAGTGCAGCTGCGATGGTGGGAGCCTCTCCCGACTCCGCGGCAGCACTACTGAGTGGCGGCAGCAGGCACAGAGGGCCCAGATGAGCAGGCACAGCGGGTTGGGTTCCTCCCTGGCTGCCTGCCACTTGGTGCACTGCTACATCCCCTGAGGGGTCCCGGATTGCAAGAGGGTGCAAACTGGGCTGAGGGCCCCCATGCTCCTGCCCCATGCACGAAATTCGTGCACTGGGCCTCTAGTATTCTTAATAATGAAAGGACATCTTAACAGCTCACCTCTGACCTCTCAACCATAAGAAATGAACATAAATTATGCCGACTTTATTATGGTTCCTTAACTCAAACAACCCATTAAGGTTTTGCAGATGTTAACTAGGATAGATCTTTCTCTTTCATTCTTGGTGATTTATATGTCAAGGACATTGTTGTTTTAGAAAAAACAAACAACTAAAACGTGGAAACAAAAGTCTATTTCAACCAGGCAGTTATTCATGTTGGTGTGTAGAAAAAAGTCCTAAAAGCTGAAAATCTCGTTATGATAGTGTATTGCTTTCTTGGAAGGCTGACAATTGTGATTTAGTTTAGTTTTGATTTGGATTTAGTTTTGCTCAAAGCAGGAATTGGAAACACTTTAACTATGAAATGTAGATGTACTTTTGTTTTCATCAGTGAATAGAATTACACAGTTGCGAGTTTTTTGATTTGTCACACATTTAATAAGTATTTATTGAACACCTGTTACGTTGCAAAAGCTAGGGCTGCGGTGCCCCTAAGAGTCCAGTGGAACTAGTAGTAACTGGTTGGGCTCAGAGAGACTTTTGGGAGAAGCGATGGAGCCAGCAGCCTCTAAAAGAAAGCTTACATCCTGCCAGCAAAAGGTCAGCCGATGGCTTTGCCTCTGAGAGCTGTGGAATGCAAGCTTTATAACTCATCTCCTTAACATGAAGAGATGTGTGCTCTTTCTGAAAATATTGTTTTAAAAGTTGAAAGCAATGCTTTTGTAAAACTAAAAATCTCCCTTGAAATTATTTTACTTGGAGCATTGACCCACGGTTTAGGAATTCTTGTCAGTGATTCAAACTTGAAAATACGTTGTGGGTTGGGGAGGGAGTGGGGAGGGAATCCGTTGTTGTGCACATGTGTTCCAGAAGCTGGAGTCATGGCAGGTTTCCACCTGGTATGCTCTCGGCTCCCGGCGTGTCTGGTGGAGTGGGCAGAAGTGGACCGTCCGTCATACTCATCCTGTGCCCAGTGTTTCCACAATGTGGCCCAAGGGAGTATTCCAGGAGAATGTCTGATGAAAGAACAGACTTTAGCCTGGGAGCCTAAGGGAATTATTAAATGGTTTTAATTAGGGGAGTGGTTAACTTGCATTTTGAACATTTCAGTCTGGCCTTGGTGTGGAGAATAAATTAGGGAAGAGGCACATTTGGAAGCAGAAACAACAGTGGGATGGAGACGTGTAGTTTAGGAAAAAGGAAATGAAGACTGAGAATAAGATAGGAGTGAGTTGAGAAAAATTTCCTATGGAGCAGACACTTAAAGGTAGTTTGCTATTACTGAGGTGTTTTTATTCATTTGTTTTCATTTAGAAAAGATGGTTTGATTAGAAAGCATGCTATATAGATTGACAGAAATAACTAAAAAAAACCCCAGTCTGTGTGTTCCATCTGTTTTCAGAAAATTGACTTTTGAAATATCTAGATAAATTATTTTAATCTTTTCAGAGCATAGCATTGGTTCTGAGACATGAAATTTCTTAAACAATGAAAATGACATTTTGTAAAGGGATTTGACATTAGCAGGTGTAGGGTATATGAAAGTGTTTTGTTTGTAAAACCTTGATTTTATAAAATTTCTTAGGGATACCGAGAATCTTTTGGTTGTGCTACAATCACAGTTGACTAATTGTCTGACTTAATTGTATTTTAAATTAGTCTATAACTTTGCTGACTTGCATAAAATTGGGAATATTTCTTCAGTATTGTTATTAGATATGATTTAATAAAAATGACTTCACATGTGGCATTTTGATCAACATTGTATTTATTAGATGTTTTAAAGGGCATGGTTTTATTTTATTTGCATAATATTGAAAATTAGGCTTGATGAATTAAATGTCTGTTTTTAGATAATTTTAATTAATGTATGAAATAGTTATAGAGTACAGACACCCTATATAAAACCAAAGGATATCTTTCAGTTTGTTGCTTGTCTAAAGGAAAGTTCTCTTTCATGAATTGTCAAGTGATTTGTTAGTAGAATACAAGAACTATTTTGGCAATTGAATCCAGAAGAAATTTATCTTTTATTTTTGTTTTGGTATTTTATTAAGGTTACTTCAAGCTATCTAATTACTTTAGGTGAATATTTTTAATTTCTTTGGGTCAAATTCTTATAGCACAAGATGACCTTTTTAAGAATGGAGAGAAAAATAGATATAGGTAGAGATATACTTAATATTATTGCAAAGAAGTCCACCAGAGGCTCACAGTCCGTGATTCTACTGCGAACCTGATGTACAGCGTTTAAGAATAAGGCTTTGGCTCTCACATTTTGTCTCCTAGGACAATTTGGCTTCGTATGTCAACATTAAATATTTTGAGTTGTCTTTTTTCTGTTTAAAAGCTATTCTTAGATTCTTATAGTAATGTGGTTGTCAAAACGGAGGAATGGATGGTAGCATGTGTGCTTCTGCACGTAACCAATTTCACAGTGGCTTAGCTAGAAATGAATGTCTCTCTCCCCCATTTTTTCATCATCCCAGGGTTCAGTGCTACAAGATTGGTTGCTATAAATTTAGGAGTTTTTCCATTTTTATTTACCAAGATAATATTTTCATGACTAGAGGCCTTTTCATGAACTCCGATGATAGTCTTTGTTTTATCTCCTTTTTCTTTACTTGTAAACTCAATGACATACCCTACAAACTTAGAACCATAGAGCTAGCCTGAATTACATAATGTATCAGCTTTCTATACAATTCTCCGATTTTAAAAAAGAAAAAGGTCCTTACATTTTAAGTGCTCCGTCTCCCTCTGTCTCCCCACCCCTATTTTGCATCCAGTGTTCAGACGTGTTTATATTTGGCCTTTGCTGTTCTGACTAACCCTGTTCTCTGCTTCTAGTTAACAGCCCGGTCCTTGCCTGCTGTGCAGTCCGATGAGAGACTACAGCCTCTGCTTAACCACCTCAGGTAAATGAGGGCGCCACCCTGTCATGCTTATAATAGTAAATGAGAGGGCATTACAGTGAGTAAAGCATATTAGAGTAGGTGAAACCCCTTCAGTTCCCAAAAGCTTCGTTCTTTTCTTGGCTTAATTTATTGATTTAAGTTGAATTTTTAATACAATACACTTGCTACTCTTGACTTTTAGGTACTATAGAAAGCTCCTTTAATTTAATAAAAGGATATAGAACTAGTTGGTAAGTTTAAGTTAAAATGAGTAGGGATGACCAGCTACAAGAAAATCACAAAGGAATAAGCTATTTACTTAAATACAAGGCCAACACATACTTTCAGACCTCCACATATTTTATGGGGGATAGAAGAAATAGGGATTTGCTTTCCAAATACAACAATAATGTATCTTAATTTAAAAACAATAACACAAACTTAGAAAATACAAGAGGGTAAAGAGAAAACCCATCAGTACTACTCAGAATAATTCTTTTATAATGTTTTAAAACCCAGTTTGAAATTATACTTTTGTATAATTTGCTGTTTTTTCCTTTTAAAATAAACATTTTAAGACTTTTTTAGTTACTCGAATCTCTCCAAAAACGTATTTTTTAGTGACTGCATGAAGTTTTCTTGTATTGATGTACTGTAGTGTATTTATCTCCCTTAGGGGGGGGCATTTAGACAATTTCCAATTCTTTTCATTAGCATAAAAAATGTCATATGTATACCTTTATTTGTGTTTTTGACCATTTCTTTAATATAGATTTTCAGAGGCAGAATTACTTTGTCAAACCATATGAACCATTTTAAAGACTTAAGTATATATTTTTTTGTTTTGTTTTTTTCAAAAACCTTATTCTAGCCCTTTCCAGTGTGGCTTAGTTGGTTGGGTGTCATCCCATGTACTGAAAGGTTGCTGGTTCAATTCTCAGGGCACAATCCCTGGTAGGACGTGTAGGAGGCAGCTGATCGATGTTTCTCTCTTTCCCTTTCCCTTCCTCTCTCTCTAAAAAATCAACAAAAACAAGTTAAAAAAAAAAACCTTTAAACAATAAAGATTAAAAAAACCAAACTCATTCTTTAAAAACACACACCTATTCTGCTTGTATAGGTGGTACTTTCATATTGTACCAGATTGCCCATGTTGCTGTACCCTAAACTAGTTGGGGCAGCCAAAACATTGCTAACTTAATAGTTAATCATAGAGATACTATTGTGATCATGTACATTTCATTTATTATTAATAATTTTAAAACATTATCATCTTAAAACTTTTTTTTGGGGTGGGATTAACTATTTATTTTTGCCCCATTTATTGATAGTATCTCTTGATTTTTATTTGACTTTAAGTACTTTAGATATAAAGGATATTATCTCTTCATTGTATTTGTTACAAACTTTATTTTTCTGCAAATTTTTTATTATGTTGCATTATCCAGCATACCTACATTTTTAAGTTTTATGTAGCCAAGCACCAGTAGTGTTTTCTCTTTATTCTTTTAAAAAAATATATATTTTATTGAGTTTTTACAGAGAGGAAGGGAGAGGGATAGAGAGTTAGAAACATTGATGAGAGAGAAACATCGATCAGCTGCCTCCTGCACACTCCCTACTGGGGATGTGCCTGCAACCAAGGTACATGCCCTTGACTGGAATCGAACGTGGGACCCTTGAGTCTGCAGGCTGACGCTCTGTCCACTGAGCCAAACCGGTTAGGGCTCTCTTTATTCTTTTAAAACTGAGAATGCCATTTCTCATTTATAAATTTGGATGGATACTAATTTCCAGTATCTTTTAGTGTTCTTTATTTTTTCTCCTTCCCTCCCTTCCCCCTTTTCTTCCTCTCCTATCCTTCTCTCTAGTAGCTTTTCCTTTTCAGACAGATACTTTTCATTCTGTATAACTGTTTTTTGGGGGGATGGTGGTGGTCAGACTAACATTTTATCAGGGCTGAGTATCATAAATATTATACCTAGTTGTTAAATTTTCTAGAGCATTGTAGTAGGGAATCATGTTTGAGTCACTTCCCTAACCCCCTCTCCTGCTTGTTCTAATCTGTTGATGATTTTATCTCCCCAGTATCTGTCTTCCTATAGTAGCTTCTTATCTGTTCTCCTTGACACCAGTTTTGCTTTCTCTAAAATATATCACATCAGTGCCAGAGTGATTATATTATTCCTTGGCTTAAAACCGTTCTGTCTCCTCAGTTTCATTTTGGATGAAGTCTGAACTTCTTAGCCTGACCTATGAGGTTCTTGTGGAAGGAGCCTGGCTTGTTTCTTTGGACTCTTCGTTTAGTACCAGTACCCCAACTTCTAGTGCCACTAAATGCCTTGAAGTTTTTCTAAGACAGCACACTCTTACTCACCTTTGTGCCCTTGTAAATATTTTCCTTCTGCCTGGAATATTCCCTCCCCTTCACCACTTTTATAATTTGACTAACTTTTGCTTGTCCTTTAAGACTTGGCTCGTGTCCCCATTTAGTCCCCATCCCCTTCCCCTCAGTCAGCATTTGATGTTTTTTGTATGTATTTCCACAATCCCCATGGCTACTGGTATATCTGTATTACAGAACTTATGATGTTGTAATTGTCTGTTTACTTGTCTGATTACTCGGTTAAAATGAGCTGCTTGAGAGCTTGGGAAGTGACTTTCCTATTTGTGTTTCCAGTGGCTGGGACACGATAGGCATTTAATACGTGTTTTGTTGAGTGAATGAATGTGCCTTTTAGCATTAATGTTTTGCTTTTACTTATGCATAGTTTTATAATTTATAAGTCACAGTATTTCCTATAAAACCACTGATATAGAAGGTATAAACCTAAAAGGGCTGAATCGTACTTCTAGTTAATGCTCAATTCTGTGCGATAATGATGGATTTTCCGGCCTCCACCTCAGTATGGTAATTGTCAACTAGAATTTAGATTAACTACTGACATGTCTCTTTGAGTCCTTGAAACTTGCACAAACTGTACATTCGTTTGGGCGTTCATTCTCCATGCAGTTCACTCAGGACTGGTTGCTAGGCAACCAGGGCTAGATGCTACATGTAATATGCACCAACTGGTGTTGCTTTTTTATTATTATTAAACCAAATGGTTTCTCATTTTATTACCATGTCAGAGACATCTGTATGGAGGGTGACAGTTGATGTGCATAGTTTGACATTACCTGTTGTACAAAGTAACCTTGTGATATGGCTTTCAATCATGTTGAATTGTCTCTTTCAGCTGTCTGAGTATAGTGTTTTTCTTTTACCTTCCTTTTGCTTAGGTCAAAATAGGAATGCACACTATTTGGTTTGAGAAATTCTAATGATAATCTTGTTAGGGAAAAATAATCATCATTGATTTGCATGAACTGTAATGTTTAATGTTACCTAGAGGGGATGGACAGGAGGTTGAGACTCAAATCATTATTAGATCTAATTTTGTTCAGTGCCCTAATGATCAAAGTGGAATGATGAATAGCATTTTAATTAAATTTGTCAATAAAACTAATTTAGGATGATAGTACAAATACCTGTAAAAATTGAAGTAGCAATACAGAGAAATTCTCAAATCATTTTACAGGATTTAAAGGCTCAAAGATATAACATTTTGCCACCCTAAAAATCTTAGATATTGCTTAATAATATATATTATTTCCAGAATGTAGAGACAATAGTTCTCTAGTCAAAAGTTAAATTAAGCACAGAAAACACTTGGCTTTAATATCTTACGGAAATACAAGCTTAATTTTATTCATTAGTAGCATCCATCCATTCATCAGTAAAAGCGAGCCTATTATTTGGTTGGAATTTAAAAAGTAGACAATTTCCGTTTTCACGGAATTTACAGTTTTGATTTTATTTGAAAGATAGACACATTACAAAGTTTGTAAACATTTCTATTAATAATTAAGCAAAAGCACTTAATTTTATTAATTGAACTGAGTCCTCCTGGAATTATTTCCATAAGCAATGGGGCTATAACTTCCTGGTTTAGGATTCCATACTCCTAGCACTGCAGTGTCTTCCAGTGGGTATGCAGATTGGCCTGAACTTTCATCTCACTTGGGTGATGATGTTGTCTTAACTAAGAAGGAGAATAAAGGAAGACAAGGGATTAGGGAATGAATGTGACTGCTGAGATGATAAATTTAGTAGTTTCAGACATTTTAAACTTGAGTTGCCTGTGGAGCATATGCGGGGGGCAAGGAATGTTTAGTAAGTAGCTGAATATAAACCACTAGAGGCCCGGTGCACAAAATTCATGCACTCTGGGGGTGTCCCTCAGCCCAGCCTGCACCCTCTTACAGTCTGGGAGTCCTCAGGGGATGTCCAACTGCCACCTTAGGCCCGCTCCCCAGAACGGGCCAAAGCCGGCAGTCAAACATCCTTAGTGCTGCCATGGAGGCGGGAGAAGTTTCCGCCACCGCCACTGCGCTCACCAGCCATGAGGCCAGCTTCTGGATGAATGGCGCTCCCCCTGTGGGAGTGCACTGACCAACAGGGGCAGTTCCTGCGTTGAGTGTCTTGCCCCCCAGTAGTCAGTGCACATTATAGTGACTGGTCATTCCACCTTCAGTCGATTTGCATATTAGCTTTTTATTATATAGGATAGTTTAAGAATGAGGTTTATACCAGAGAGAGACATTTGCTAACCATCAGTATAGGGGTGCTGGTTAAAATCGGGAATGGTTGACATCACTGAGGGAGAGAGTATAGAGTGACAAGCAAAGGGGAAGTGTCTCTGAATAGAACCCATAGAATACCAGTGTTTAAGTGACTTGTGATGGGCAGCAATGGAAGGAAGAGACGAGTTAAAAGAGAAAACCCAGTAGAAATACCAGGGAGGAATCTTGGAGACAGGAACATAGCAAGGGATAGTGGTGTCAAAAATACTAAGGGAAAGATTTAAAAAAGGAAAGGTAAACACTGTCAAATGCCCTAGGAAAGTCAGGTCAGAACTACAAGATGTCAGTTGGATTAGGCACACGGGAGCCATTGGTGGCTTAGTCACAACATTGTGATGGTACAGATGCAAGTCTGATTCCCTTGAGGAGTCCAGAAGTAAATGAGAATCGAGGCTGTGATGACACAGGGCGTGTAGGCTACTCTTGGTAGAGCAGGGAAGGTAAGAGGACTATATCCTCTTTCAATGAGCTTCATGGTTGGAGAAGTGGTTTATTTTTCCTTAAGATTGGAAAGATGAGCTATAGATTAAATAGAAAATGGTGTCTCTGAGAGTAAGATGAAATAATTGAAGAGGGAAGTTGCTAGAAGTGGTAAAAGGAGATAGGACCAAGAAGTCAAACTGGCAAGAGTGTACAAAGTATTTTAGTTTATATTCAGAAAAACCCAGTGAGGGCAATAGATGGTAATTTATCATCATCCCTATTTTAAAGTTTGTTGCTGGAGTCTCAGGAAGTTCATGTTAAAATCTGATTTTTCAAATGAACTATACTTCCTCAAAAGAGATGCATGGATTATTTTATAAGACTTGACTACTTTTGAAAATTTATGCCAAGAACTTCTCCATTGGAAAAAATAAATTTGCTTAGACTTACCCCAAAATGTTAAATTCTGAAGTACCAGAGAGAATTTGTGTAAACCATTGTTTCTGCTTTCAAGTCACATATAATTAGATATGTTATCTAATGAGTCTGCATCTCAGTGTGACTTTATTGTCATTCTCACTGCATTTTCTAGGATGAACTGTATAGTGTGCTGATTTTTTAATGTAGAGATATATAAAGGTGTTGGGATATGTTTCTGAGTAGAAGTTTATTGTTCATAGATATCTTTGCTACCTTAAGGAGGATATCCCCAGATACTTTTTATATAATGGTATTAGACTCTCAAGGTGTATGTTAAAGATTATTATTTTTATGTATTATATCACTTACAAATGCCAGGTATAATCAAGTGAGACTAGAGAGGAAAACTTGTAGCCTACATTCCACATGTGATAACTTCAGTTGTGTGATTAAGATTTCTTCCCTTAAAAATAACACCATTTCCCATAGTGACGCAGCCCTCCTCACACCTCTGCTTCAAGTACTGAAATGAATGGGGGACAGAAGTCACTTTAATTGTTGCTTTTATTTATTTTTTCCCCCTCAATTAAGAATAATTTCAAAAACATGTATTTGTTATACTATTTCTCCTAATTATATTAGCACGTTTTAGCCCAACAATGAAGTGGAAATAAAGGATAAAACAAACTAGCAATGAGAAGGATTGCCCATAGTAAATACATGGACTGTTTCGCATGGATTAACTTGTGATGCATCCTGAATTTGTAAGCAGATGTTTATATTGACCTTTAATTTAAAATCATTAAAAATGATGAAAGCATCTTCATTCAGTTGGTATTATGTTATTACAGACTGTTTTTGTGACTGTTTTTCTAATGCAGTACATTTGGTTAATATGTACACGTTTCTCTCTATTCCTGTAAAGAATATGCTCTGAAAGATTTTTTTTTTTTATCAGAAATGAAACCTCTGTAAGAAAGCTTTTGCCAGTATCCATAGTGGTACAGTTCTCAATATTCTCTTTTTGAATTAGTGCTCATTTTGAAATCAGAAAATCATGTGGGCATTCCTGTGGGAGAAAAAGGTTCAGTAGACAGGGACTTCCACCGATTGAGGGCTGAAATGAAAGCCTCGTTAACATGGTCCACAGGCTTCGGGTGTTTGTCAGCTCTTCCTCATCACCTGTGTCCAGCCTCTTGGCAGTCCCTTCAACCATTTATTTTCCATGTGCAGCGATAACAAGCGTGATCATTGTGAGGGTTTTTCAGGTAACTTATAAGATATTAATACATTAGAAATAATATATTTTTCCATTATTTATTGTCTTTGAATTACTCCCCCCCCCGGCCCCCTCCCGCATCTGTATGGAAAATGTGCATGCCTTCTTAGAGATGTACTTGTCAAGAGTCAGCAATTTGTTAAAATCAACCCATTGTGTTAAGGGCACTATATGTATACTCTGATTAAGTACAAAGGATTTGATAGATGTTGCCCCTTAATTTGAGACGTTTATACCTGTATTCTAACACACACACACACACACACACACACACACACACACACACACACACACCTGCCCCACCCCACAAAGCTGCCCTGCATTAATGCTCCAGCTTAATCATGTAAAGAAAGAGGTGGGAAATCTTTCATGAGAGGTAGTACCTATATGTGATTTTGTTACCAATTTAATGTCATGTTATTGTTTCTGATAAAATTTATAGGCACAATATGTGAAATTGAAAAAATAGAAGAAACGAATCCTACCTCACTAATACAACTGCTGCTAGGCATTTGTTGTAATCTCTATGTATATTTTATGTAATTATAATTAAAGTGGGTAAACTTTTAAAAACTTTTTTTACTTAATATATCATAACTATGTAATAAAGTAAAAAATTGGTTTTCATGGCTTTAATTATAAGTGACTTTATAATATTCAGCTGAGAATGGATAGATCTACTTCTACTTAGCCAGTCCCATTTTATTGGGTATTTAGGCTTCTTTGGTTGAATTAAACCTGTGAAGAAAAATTGTAGCATAGATGTTTTCCAGCAAATGGAGATAAGAACAAAGAGCAGTAGCAAACTAGGTGATGCATAGCTTTGAAGATACAAGAGAGTTCATGATTCTTTTAAAAAAAATAATCATCAAAGACTTTATTTTTTTTTCTTTCATTGACTTTTTTTTTTTTTTAGAGAGAGTGGAAGAGTGAGGGAAAGACAGAGAGAAACATCGATGTGATAGACACACATCGATTGGTTGCCTCCTGCACTCCTAAACAGGGCCCAGGCCAGGGAGGAGCCTGCAATGGAAGTACATGCCCTTGACCATAATCGAACTTTGGGACCCTTGGGTCCGCAGGCCAATGCTCTATTCACTGAGCCAAACTGGGTAGGGCCAAGAGAGTTCATTATTCTAATGGTCTCATGTTGCCCAGGTGAGAAGATGGCAGAGTTTTTAACAAGTGAACCAGTGACGTGAAAAATACAGAATCAGGAAGCTGAAATTTAAACCTTATTAGTGCATCTAGATTGGAATCTTCTGTTGGAGCCATAAGATGTGACCACAGATTTAGTGGAGTAAAACAACACTAATTTATTTTCATATAGTTCTATAGGTTAGACATCTGACATGGGTCTCACTGAGCTAAACTCAGGATGTCAGCAGGGCTGTGGTCCTTACTGGAGACTCAGGAAGAATCTGCTCCCAGGCTCATTCATGTTATTGGCTGATTTTCGTTCCTTGCAGTTGTAGGACCGAGTTCCTATTTCCTTGCTGGCTGTCACGCAGGAACCATCTTTGCCCCGAGAGGCTGCCCACATTCCTTCTGTGCTTCCCATGTGCCCCGAGGATCCTTGCACGTGGGTTCCCTCTCAGAGCAGCAACAGAGCATCAGTCCTGCTCATGCTCCGAATCTCTCTGACCTCCCCTTCTGCTATATCGTTCTGCTTCCACCGGGAACGTTTTCTGCTGTCAGGCTCATGCGATTAGATTGATCCACATGAATATCCTGGATAATCTCCTGTCTCAAGGTCCTTAATCTTAATCACATCTGCACAGTCCCTTTTGCCATGTGACCTAACATATTCACAGGTTCCAGGGATTAGTGTGGACATTTTTAAAGGGCCATTGATCTGCTTAACAGGGAGGGTTTTCTTCTGGGGTGTTTAAAACAGATTGTTGCATCACTTTTCTTCAGTTTTTCAAGTAAACCACCACTCTTAAATTTCCCTAGAGTTTTGTGGTTATCTTAATTCATGTTGCTAGCTTAACATGTTTTAGAGTTAATGAAAGGGCTAACAAATGATTTTCACAGAAATATAAATAAGTTACTGATTTTCTTTTTAATGGCATAGAAAGAAGGCAGGAAAATCTTTCCTATCTCTTTGACTGGCTAGCTAGCCAAGGCAAATATATACCTTTGCAAACAGTAGACTTTGTAATGAAGTTGAATTATGTCGTGGCTGCAACTTGTGGAGGTACTTTGGTATAAGAGGTATTTAGTAAATATATGGTCACAAACTTTTTAGCCTCCTAAGAGTTTATATTATTTATCATTCACTTCACACATATTAACGGAACTCCTACTTGATGCTAGACATGGTGTATGTTCTAGGGATATGTATTTATGTGTGCCCTTATAGGACTTTCTGATCACAGAAAAGAAGAATTTTAGCTCAAGTAATTATAGTAAATTATGATGATTTAGCATAATAGAGGTACATGACTCTGGGACCACAGCATCCAGGCGATAACGAGGCCTCATGTGTCACGGTACTCTTGCAGCTTGTCCCCAATTAGACATTCTAGATTTCCGTTAGCCTTCTGACTCCAGAGTTTCTTCAGGGATTTCTGGGATGTGGATACTGGCAGTCTTCCTGGAAAGCAAAATCTGTGATTATACTTTCCAGCAGTTTTTTTTTTTTTTAAATCTGCAGTTTCCTATTCTTCACTCATTGGATTTCTTTAAAACTTTGATTGTCCTCTAGATAATAATAAAGAAAATTAGTTATTTTATACTGTGTTATGCCTAACGTGCCAACAAAATGTAAAATGATGCTGCTGATACAGGGAATAACTTTCTTAAAAAGCCCGAGAAAGCACTGTGGTAGTTACTATGACAGGTTAGAGGCTGAAAGGTAACTTGTTGAGTGCTGTGCAGTGGAACCTTCCAGGCTGATGGAAATGTTCTTTACCTGTGCCGCTCCATCCAACAGCCAGTAACCACATAGCTCTTGAAATATGGCTAATGTGTTTTTAAGTTTTAATTAATTAAAATTAAAATTTCAATAGCCAGTGGTAGCTAATGAGTACTTGATTAGATAGCATAGACCTGTGTCATATTTGAAATACATTTAGATAATCATATTTTTTTCTTATTTAAAAACCACAATAATGGTTTTTAGATTAATGGACTCCAGAGTTCCAGCTCTGAGGTGGCCCTGGAAGTTATACCTATGGAGGTGTCATTAGAAACTGTGGCTGTTGAGAGTCATGAGGCTCCTACACCAGGGCAGCTCCTGCCCTTGCTGGTGTGGATTTTGCCTCCTTGCACACGAGCTGTCCACCTGGATAGGACAGTAGCAAGAAACCCCAGAGACTAGGGAAGCTTGGAGCTGCCGGCCAGCTGTGATTCGAGTGCTGCACCTCTCGGAGATGCCATGTGTGGCCTGTGGTAATCTCGCGAGTCTAAATGTTTAATCTAAGAAGACTTCCTGGCGTTCCTGACACAGTTGACCTTTATTCACTCAGAGTAAAAACAAACAAAATTTGATAAATTGGGCTGAGAAAAGACAGACTACCAAGACTCAATAAAGGTTTAATGCCCCCTCAATTGTTTACAACTACTATTTAGAAAATAGTTCTATAAAAGATAATATAAAATAAATTAAAAAGTCAGTTTTTACTTAAGCTACCTTACCTTGGTCCTTGACATACTGCATACATACAGTGTAAAGGGGGCCCATGGGCATGGTCATCCCACGAGTATAAGAGCGTGTCTTCCCAGATCTTACGGAGGTCGGCTCCAAATACCCAACGTGAAGTCACCCCCAGTGCTTTGATATTACCTAACTCCGTTTTCTTCACAAGCAACATCACTAGCCAAAATGATCATCTTTATTTGTTCATTTGTTTATTTATTTTATCTATTTGTTTGTTTGATTTCTCTCTCTCCCCAAGTCCCCACCAAAACCCTAAAGACATCGTGTCCTTGATTCTGTTCTGTATTAGAGAGCAAATGTGAGGAGGTAATCCTAGAATATCATAAACTTGGGCTAACTGATCAGACGCACTCCACACTCTGTAGATTATTTGTGGGGGAATGAGATGCCCATCAATTTAATGTATTAATTCTCCTGGATGTTAGAACTTTGTTTCTTGCTCCCCACTCTCCTCGATTTTTCATTACCACTCTCATATTGTAATTATTTGAGTATCCTGGGTCAAAAGCAAATAAAAAACAGCCCCCATTTAGGCAGTCATTAAACTACTAGAATATATGCTAAGAATGCAAAGGAATATGCAAAGCTTACTTATGAAATGGAGGCATTTGTTGGAGGCTTTAAATGTGTGTAGTGAAAATACCTTTGTAGGTCTGTAGTTTGAATACATCGTGCACATATGTATGTATTTTATTTTTTTAAATCAGTTTTATTGAGGTATAATTTATATACTGTAAACTGTACTTATTTTAAAGGTGCAGTTCAATGACTTTTGGCAAATGTAAGGTACAGATGTTTTTGATAGAACAATGAGATACTCCTTTTAGTTCATTGGATTGGTGCAGTTTAGAAATTGGAATGAATAGGAAAGTGTGGACCACCTGGAGCAAGACGAGGCCAACCTTAGATAAAGAAAAGTAGCAAGTGTGCTGAATATAGTTCTTACCTGATACGGAAACCCATATGATCCTGGTTTTTATTGGATATGTGAGCCTCTTGGTATCAGCATTTGTCCCAGTTGTAAAGAAACATAGATTATCACACTGCATATTGTCTGATGGTAGTTGTTAGGGAGATTTTAAAAAAATGCAACTTCTGACTTTATGCTTGTGGAAAATAATTTACATTCAATTTATAATAGAATTTTATTGATTGTGTTCTTATTTGGAATAACTGCAGGGAAAATCACCTGGGCCAACACAAGTCAGATACCATTTACTAGAGGTTTAGTTGTAAAAGGAAAGTAATTTCAATTTCAGCACTGACAGCTGTTGAGTGAATGTTCCTGTGATATCCTTCACAGCAGGAAATGATATATTGTAACTTCTGCTCCCCTGATTTCCTACACACCCAACAAATGCAAACTGCAGGGATTGTGCTTTCTAAATGTCTGAATAGCCTAGCTCGTGTGGACAGACTGTTTTGTGTGTGTGTGTGTTTTGTATTTTTTTAACATCCAAAGTGGGTAAAATTGTGATTGCAAAAGTGGATATATGGGTGATACACAAAACCTTGGTTTCCTCCTCCTGAAATTGTTTTTCCATTTGTGCCATGATTACACCTGGCTTTATGTGGAAAGGTCGCATTGGAGCTCTGCATTCTTTCATAGAATGATGTAGGAGATTGCATCTCATTTGAAAGATGTATTAGTTTACTTTTTAATGCTCCAAATAGATATGTTTCCTTTATGCAGAGATCAGTTTTGGTTACTTGTGATACTTTCTTCACTGCTTTTTAAATTTTATTTTATACTAGTTTTTAAGATATGATAAACTATAGCCTGCCACATAGAAAGGAGTAGTTTTAACCTCCTTAGGTTCAAGAGTACTGGGAAATTCTTGACAAAGAAGGGAAATATGTTTTATGTGTTACTGTTTGGGAGCCTCAGAATCTGTTGCTCTGGTGGGTGGCAGAGTGACACTCCCCAAGAATGGGAGAGGAATTCCTTCCAGTCTGGCTCAGGGTCTTGCTGCCGTCCACAGTCCTGTCCCACCTATCATGGCTTCTTGCAAATGACAGAGGAGTGGACGATTGCAATTAGGTGTTGAGGCAGGCCAAGCCGCCCCAAAGATTCCCAAATAGAAATGTGTCACAGCTTTATTTTCCCCCAAAGAAACGATTCAGTTTACCTCCAAACTAATAAGAATTCAAGATTGCTTCCCTAATAGTATACATGGCAAACTGTGGCTCAAGTTTAAAACTTGATTCCCAAGTAAAATGCTGTGAAAATAAGCATATTTGCAGTAGACTTGAGGCACTTTCTTTAGTGGTTCAATTGCAGCTTATATTCTGCTTTCAACTAGCAGAGCCTGATCTTAACTTGGCAAACAGAAGTCAGGTGGTCAGTTGGCTCTTCTACAGATATACCTCGTCCTTGAGAATCATGTGATTGTCTTGTGTCATTATGTCCTCTTCCCTGTACAGCAGTGCTGTTCGGTAGAAACATAATGAGAACCACAAATGTGGGCCACATATGTAATTTTAAATTATTTAAGTAAATTAATTTTAATCTTATTTAACTTCTTTCCAAAAGATCATTTTAAGATGTAATTGATATGAAAAAAATCATTAACGAATTGTTTTACATTTTTTTTTCATCCTAAGTCTTGGAAATCCAGTTCATGCTTTACATTTATTGAATATCTGGATTCAGACTAAGCTATGTTTCAGGTGCTCAGTGGTCACATTTGGCTAGTGGCTGCTGTATTGGACAGCGCAGCTCTACAAAATGGGCTTCCATTGAAATGGAGATGGAAATTGAGACTGAAATATTTGATGTTGAATGTTTGTACTTTGGAAACTTCCTGAGAGTGTAAGTGTGGATAAAACCTTTCTGGTCATCAGGTTATTTAGGGACACCTAAATCCTCCAACTTCAAGATTAAATATTTTATGTGATAGTATAAAGTAGGTAGGACAGAAATACATTTCTCCCATAATATTCAAGGAAAGAAACTGGTAAATGTTAAGAATAAAGAAAAACAACCAAACCTTTAAATGCAATAAATTTAGGCTCAGGTGATGATGATGATTGCAATTTGAGTGAAAAATACTGTGAAAAAAATACTCTTTTATGGACATCTGCTTTGGTCCCGGAGACAACCCTTTGAGGGAGGTTCTACTCCCTGTTTGCCAGTGAGCACACTGGAAAAGATTTAGAGGTTTCTGCCAAGTCACACAGTGAGTGTGCCAACCCCTGACCAGTGGATTCCGAAACCTGTGCTCTCAATCACTGTCTGACTCCCTTATTCTGCCTTGCCTCCAGGATTGCCTTGGGTCACTTGGACTTGGAAAAAAATTATGCAAATGAAGAACAGTTACCGCTGACTCCTAAACTGTTGCAATTATCCCTGTGCTCCTTGTTTATTTCCTCACATTTTCCTCAGTGGTCAGAAAAGGAGATGATTGGGGAAGTAATCACCCTTGAAACGCTGACCCATGCCCTCTCATTTCTCAGTTACACCCTGTGGCATTTATGTTTCTGTAGTGGAGCTCGGCTACCACTCTCCAGCCCAGGTGTGATGATACATCTGCTGAGGATCAGTGCCACAGCATGAAAAGGTTATTATTTTTTCTTAACCAGCTAATCTTGCTGTGAGACCCACAAATCCACCTTCTCATGATTTCTTCCCTTTGTTTTGAATTCTCAGTTGCTCAAAAACAATTCCCTGCTGAGTACCTAAGTGCTCCTATTGATATTGTGGTGCATTGAACAGGACTTAAATTTCCGTCCTTTCTGCAAAGACCAGGAGTAGCTCTGCCTTGTGATTCACAGATCAGACGTGTGCAGATATATCTGTTTCAGATTTACCTGTTCAGATGGCCACTGTGTTTTTATTCTGTAAATTAGATGTTTGTGTTGTAATGTTTGGGGAAAATTCTGGTTCCCTGGGCCTGTGATGAATTACACTTTCCTGTCTCAGTTATCCCTCAACCTCCTCACCCCTTTGGATTGATTTGATTGGATTTCAAATAGGATCGTTTTAATTTGATTACATAAATATGTTATGGATATTTTGAAAGTCTTCTTTTCCTTTTGGTTTTTAATATTATATTGAAGCTGTTAGCCTTATCATTTTCTGTTTACTGTTATTTATTTATTTATTTATTTTGCTGTATTTGAAACCTAGTTGTGCTTACCTCTTACTGTTTAATGAGCAAGATAATCTGAGAGAAAAAAGTTCCTCAGATGTGGCTGAGTTTTAATTAAGTTGCATGTAAGTTTATTGAACAAATGCTGCAGTAAGAAGATGCTTTTATATGTTCTGTGTATTCCTAGCTCTCTCAGCGTAGGTTAGATAACTTAGGACCAGCTCCTCCAAACAAAAACATAATCAAGGACAAAGACTGAATTACTTCAGTGTCAGCAAAGGGTTCGTTATCCACAATTGCACAGTTCTGTTTTCTTAGAGACTGCTATTATGCATACATTTACGTCTTTAAAGGCTTTAAACTTGACAAAGCCTCAAATTTTTATTAAAATGGCAGCTTAGCACTAGTTATTGCAAAAGGAGATAGGATTTAAAGTTTGCTTTTTATCTTACTGTTGTTGTTTTTTTTGTATACAAATCTGGCTTTCAGGACCTACCTATCCAATTTCAGAGTTTCCCCATAGCCACTGCTTGTTTTTGTGATTTGTTTTTTTATGCCATCTATCCCAACTTCATCTATACACTGTGCTTTAGAAATTTTCTTGGTTTTACTTCTCTCTTTCTGCCTATCTGATATGTGCTAACTCTTCAGATTCTGAGAAAAATAGTCTTTTTTTATTATTCCAAAATGCCATCTCCTTATCACAGGCTTATGTTTACACCCCTACAACAACCTTAATAAACTCAAACCACTTACTTTTATGAACCTGGTCAAAATTTAAGAACGTTTAATGCCTATGAAATTGTTAAACTACAATGATAAAAATACTAAAACAAGCAGGCCTTTGACTTTTATGTGATCATCACATCCTACTTCCAAGCCTTCAAATTCAAATCATTTTCTGACTGTAATCTCCTGCTTTTCCACTTTACTCCCAGCCTCTCATTCTCACTGATTGTCATCTTATTTCAGCCTTCCCTGCTCGTCCCCCAAGTCACCTATCCTTTCTGGCTAAACAGGCTTCTCTATTCAGTAGGCTCTGGTGTCAGTCATTCCAAAGCATTCTAATAACAGTCTAGAATCCTGTAGCCTGTAACTTTCTAAAGCTTGTAACTCTCTATTCAGTGCCATTTCATTGTTTAAGAACTTAATGCTGCACATTGCTCTGTCCTCCCCCCACCCTTCTTTTAGAAGTGACCTTATTCTCTGGGCTCGGGGACATTTGAACACGTGGTGGCACTCATCACAGGTACTTCTGCATCATCTCTGGATTCTTCACTACTCTGTGACTCTTCCTTGGTTACAGAGGTGCTTAATGATTGTATGCTGAGCGATTCAGGAGTCAAACAGGGACGCCTGAATACATTTTGGTTGGTTTTGTTGTTTTCTTGGTAATTAGAATCTGTTATATCCAGATAAGGACAGCAACTGGGGAAAAGTCTGTTATAGAGAGTCTGACAATCTGATGACTTTTATCCTGGGTTTTATGCATTTACAGCATTGTTTGGGTAGTGAAGGTGTTAATTTTACTGGTACAGTGTAATAATTATTACCTTTTAGCAAAAGTACATTATAATAATTACAGCCTAGTCTCTTCAGAGAGTATCCTAATGTAATTGACTATTCACTGAACACATCTTTATTTTCACTACTTTTCTGGCTTTTTGGTAACTTGAGAAAACTCTGTGTAACACTCACCTTTGGTGCCTTTCACCTGATTATCTGGCAAATAAAAGACAAATTATGCATAAAGAATTATGCATATACCACTGCAGTCCTTTACCACTGTATTTATGGATGAACAGACTGATGCATAGTTTGACTTGTCTTTTCTTTTTCTTTTTTTTTTTTTTTACTTATGGCTAATTAGTGGCTAAACTAAGAATTAAATTCATATCTTGATTTTTTTTAGGCTTCTCTGATTATTCCTCTGTATATTTGGCAAAATAGTGATTAATGACATCATTGGATTTTTGTGGCCCATTAAAATATGTTGGTCTGCTATATTGAAAAAATGGAACTTGTGATACATCTCAATTTATTCTTTTCTGAAAGGTTAGAGGCAGGAAAACTTATACCTCCTGAATCCCTCTTTTTTAAAAACTGTACATAAGTGACAATGGATGTTTCTCAAAATAACATTATTTGAAATGGACAGAAAACAGTATTTTCTGCTGGTCTTACATGTGTTTATATATATATCTATATTTGTATCTATCTGTCTATCTCTTGAACCAAGTAGAAATGATTTTGCTGTTAAAAATTACTATTTCTGTGTTTCCCCAATATAAGAAATGCTCATTCATAAAATTGATTTTTTTAAAAAATCATGAAAATAAGACTGTATTTTGACAGTTCATTGATGTAGCAGCTGCATTCATGCGGGAGAAGTGTGATGTAAAGCTGACACTAAGCTCTGCTTGTGGTAGGAAGTGCCTTGCCCCTGGGTACCCGTTAGGAGTCTCATTTAGTAACATCCCTTGGCACCTCTGAGTAAAAGCCAAAGATCCAGTTTCGTGAGCTAATATGAATTGTTCTTAAGGATTTTTATTCTTTTATGGCAGCATTACTTGTTCCTTCATCCCACCCACCCCCACCTTGATTGCCTTTCTTTCTTCATCTGTGGGCACTACTATATTTAGGATCTCACCTTCTCTTGTCTGGAGTATTGCGATATTCTGACAACTGATTTTCTATTGCCCTTTCCAGTCGTTCCTCCATTCTGCTTGCTTTCTCAAATGTAAACTTGATTATGTGACTTCTCGCCTGAAAAATCTTTTCATGGTTCTTTAGTATTGGATACAATGTTTTCCATGACTTGTCTTTCTATGTTATATCCAAAAATTCCCCCCACCTAAGCCTCATCTATCCATAACTAGTTCAAAGATGTATGAAATAGCTGTGACGTACCAACTCTTCTCACCAAAACATAAGTTATCCCTTCTGGTCATAAGTAGAGGAGAAGTCTATTTCCTAATTCTGAAGCTTAACATCTTCATTTCTGTCATTTTCCCTCCCATGGGCTCCATGCTTGTCCTCACTGGGTTGGCTGATGGCCATTTTCCTGTCTATTAATAATAATTTTAGAAATATGATGTCTATATAGTTTCCTTATATCCTCTCGGTAGTTATTTATATCCATTAAAGTCTTTGCACTAATCATTGCTACCATTCTGTTTCTTTTTTACTTTTTCCCCTTGGAATTTAGCCCTTTTGCCTATTCCATCAAAGTATGGAGGAATAGGATTTACACTACCATTCAGGCAAATGTGTGGGTCCTTTTTATATATCTCCTCTTTGTACTTAGTATACTACATTAATCTGGGCTGAGAGAAGCTTCCTTGTGCTCACCACTGGCACTATTTACTCAATAACTATAGTCATGTTCGTACATCGTTTTACCATTTTTAGAGGACTTTTGTATTTCTTAATCAGTTGATCTGAACAGTCTTGTTAGAGGATTACACTCACTTTATAGACTACGAGGCTAAAGGTCATATGGGTCATTGGAGTGGCCCTGTACCTCCCAACTGGGTGGGGGCTCCTCTGTAGGATTGCGCCCCCCCCCCCTTCCAGCCTGTTTTCTCTATACTCATTGGTCAAGGCTGCCATGGCTCTGTGTACTGGAATATGATTCACTGACTTTTAATTAGTACTTTGAATATATTATTTCACTTGATTACCAGCATTCCTGGCAGTGGGCATGCCTGGCATTATTAATGCCATTTTACAGATGAGGTTAATGCAAATCAGGACGGTCAAGAGACTCACCCTGGTTTGCCAGCTAGTGACTTAGGAAACAAAAACCAGGGCAGGTCTTCGGACACCGAGCCCATTGCTGTTTCCATTGGCCATGCTGCCTCTTTGCTCCACTGTAAGATATATTGGAAACAGAAACACGTTTTTATTTTTGGGATTTCATTGACACAATTACCTGGTTTTGCTCTATACTAAAGGGGGTCCTAATAGATCATGACAGGAGATTTGACATTGGGTGTTGGGCACACAGTGCAATATACTGATCTTGTAACATAGAAACCCACACCTGAAACCTATGTGTTCATGTTGACTGACCAATGTCACCCCAATAAATTTAATTAAATGGCAACTGTTGATTTAACTAAGCATGAGTTTTATATGCCATGGAACCACTGTGATGAAAGGAATGGTTATAATTTAATGATACATTATCAGAAACTTGTTACTTAAGGGAGAAATAGACCAGAGGCAGGAAGATGTGTTTCAGGTAAGGGATCATTCTGTATCACTCCTTGGCATTCCACTCATCTTGCTCTCTGTAATTTTCAGGCCATTCTTAGCCCGTGGAAGGACGATAGGGAGGGGAAATCTACACTCCTAATAGTCTCCTAGCCAGTGGCTGCAGCATCCCCAGCAGTACTGTAGTTTTGCTTCATCATTCATTCCCATTGTTTAGTCAGTACAATTGATTGATTGTAGGAACAGCAGCCTTTCTACAGAGCCTCTTGAGTGTGTATATTTATATTGTTCAGCAGCAAGAATCTTTACTGACCTGGTAGAATGTGGAGGACACAATGATGCTTTACTCCAGGTTTCCCCTTACTGGTGGAGTCTGCATAGATCATGGTCTGATTGCGGTATTCTATGTAAGCCAGCAGCTGGTTTTCACTGTGTCAGTGTCTGAATGTCCGCATCTGAGTCACCGTTTATGAAGTTAGGCATGGGTGTGGTGCTTTGTAAGGACATAAAAAATTACAAAAGTATATACATAACAAGTTAAAAATCCTAATTTATGAATAATATTACAGGGAAATGTGTTATGGTATGTGAAGAGGTAGGGAATCGGGAGTCAAAAGGTCTGAGTTCCTTACTGCACTGTGGGCTTGCTTTCTGATCTAACAAGTTTCCAACTCCTCTGAGCTTCCATTTTCTCATTTGTCCAATGTAAAATAAAAATGCTCTGTCAGGGCTGTGAGGATGTTATTTACAGGATATAGATAACTCTGCATATCTAAAATGTCATATAGAATGTTATTTATTTTAGTAAACAGTGATTACTATATGTCAGGTCTTTTTAAATAATTTTTTAAAATTTTTCAATTATAGTTGACATAACAATACTATGTTATACACATAGTGATTAGACATTTACATACCTCATGAAGCGATCACCCCGATAAGTCTAGTACCCATCTGACACCATACATAATTACTGCAGTGTTACTGACGATATTCCCTATGTGGTACTTGATGGAAAGTTATTTCGATTCAGACCTCCTGTCAACACTGCAAAGGAGGCATTATTATCTCCATTCGACAGATAAGGAACCAGGGATATAGAGTGTCTAAGGAATTGGCTGAGGGACTTACCACTAGTGCATAGTCCTGATTTAAGCTCCAGTTTCTCCTTTGCTGTGCTGACTGCTGTTAATTAAGGATCAGCAGTCGAGGTTTGAACTTTAACAATTTGCATTATGCTTCTAAGAATGGAAGTGACATGCTAGACTAGACATGAGGGAGAGCCAGACTGTCACTATAGTTTTGCACTGTTTTAGGGAAGTTACTACTTAAATGGATTCTACTAAATGCCTTTAAAACACTTAGCTATGTTTCTGCTAAGATTTATGTATAAAATGTTTTCTCATTCTGACTTAACATCTGCATAAAAAATTCCCTTTGATGTGACTAAAATGTCTTACAAATCTTATCTTAATAATTTTTCTTTTTCCCCCTTAGTCATTCCTACACTGGTCAAGATTACAGTACACTGGGCAGTGCTGGGAAGATTTCTTTGGATCAGATTGACTCGGTAAGCATCACATCCTTTAAATTTAGATCTTTGTCAATGGAGGAAGCACAGATTTTCTTCAACCAAAGATGATTTTGGGGTCGGAATATTGGGAGAGAATATTATTCCTCTGTCTGCCAATCATTTTAAAAGAAATCCTATTTGCTATAAAAATATTTTTAAATCATAAAAATACCAAAATTAATCAGAAAATTGTTTGTATTCTGATGAAAACAGGATTTAATTAATTAGTGTAATGGGGAATTCTTTTATAGCTAAGTGGTGTTCATGTATTTATATTTAGATAACATGTGCATTTAGAAAAGCAGAAATGGAAAATACTAAATGTATCTGTTTGCTAGGCTGTAACAAAATAACACAGACTGGGTGCATTAAACAACAGAAATTTATTTTCTCCTAGTTCTGGAGGCTAGAATTCCAAGATCAAGGTGTTAGCACATTTGATTTCTTGTGGGGCTCTTCTCACTGTGTTCCCACGTAGTCTTTCCACTGTGCACCCATCCCTGCTGTCTCTTCCTCTTCTTAGGAATTGGACCAGGGCCCCACCCCCATGATCCCATTAACTTTACCTTTTTAAAGGCCCCATATCCAAATACAGTCACATTCTGAGGTACTGGGGGTTAAGACTTTACCATGAATTTCGGGAGGATGAAATTTTTTCTATAACACTAAGTATAGGCTCCCATCCTTGGGTTGCCACTAGATTACTGGCCAGCTCGTTACAACTCCACTTTGTGGTTCCATTGTAGAATGAAAGAGTAGCATACTTTACTATATAGTCTGTAGGATTTCTCTTTAACACATAATTGATTTTCCACTTTATACAAAAAAAACTGGAAAATAAACCAGCCATAAGTTATGATCAACACTGGCGGTTAATATGTCTAGACATAACAATAGGATTGCCCATCTTATATAGTTGATTTGAAATCTCTAACACAGGGGTCCTCAAACTACGGCCCGCGGGCCACATGCAAATACAAATATTGTATTTGTTCCCGTTTTGTTTTTTTACTTCAAAATAAGATATGTGCAGTGTGCATAGGAATTTGTTCATAGTTTTTTTTTAAACTATAGTCCGGCCCTCCAACGGTCTGAGGGACAGTGAACTGGCCCCCTGTTTAAAAAGTTTGAGGACCCCTGCTCTAACACTTCCTCCTGCCTAATGATTGTGTTTATGTTATGAGAATGGTTAGAAGTTAATTCTATTTCTAATTCTATCATATTCATTCAAGCAAATGTGAAATTGGTTGGATACTGTAGGAAGATACAGAAATATAGTCATTAATTCACTTAGTGAGTATATATTGAGCCCATCAGTTAGATACCAGCCACTGTGATGTGGATACAGAGGTGAATAAAACAAGAATAACCTATTCCTTCATTGACCTTACTTTAGGGAGGTAGACAACATATAATAAAAGGCCAATATACAAATTGTCCCCTCGGGAGTTCGACCGACTGGGAGTTCGACCACTTGCTATGATATGCACTGACCACCGGGGGTGGCATGGAACTAAGAAAGGCCCCTGCTGGCAGCAAGCAGCTGGGGAAGGAGGGCCCCAGCCAGCAGCCAGAAGGCCCCAATTGGCCCTGATCGCCAGCCAGTCCTAGGGACCCTACTCATGCATAAATTTCATGCACCGGGCCTCTAGTAGTAAATAATAAGTAAGCAATATCATGATAAATTACATTAAGTGCTGTGATGGTCATTTCTGTCCGTGGGTCTGTGACAGATCCTGTGCTGGGTGATAGATACACCCTTATCTGGATCTCTTCCTAACTCATGTCATTAGCACAGCCCTCAATGTTCTCCATTTCTTTTCTAAATGTTTCCTTTAGATTTCTAACTGAAGTCTGGCTCCCTCAATGACACCGTTTGCCCTCTAGCCTCTTTCAAGTAGAAGCTGCTTTTTTCTCCCCACACTCTACGTTAGGTTATGGGATGTGTCTTCCTTGGTCCACATCACCACTTCCAAACTGTTTCTCTGCCTCCATTGTCAGAACTCCAACTCCTTTCAAGCCCTGTGATTCTCTTGTACCACCTTGTTACTTACTGTTCTTGGCCTCCACAACACCCATGTTGATAATTCACCCCGTACCCTGGCCTCGTAATCCCTTGTCTGCTTAATATCCACAATCATTTCTCTGTGCCACTTTGGCCCAACCTAGATGACCTCAGCTTTTCCATTTCCATTTTTGGATTACTGCCAAAATCTCTTAAACATCCTTCCTGCCTCTGTACAGTCTGTTCACTACATAACAGCCAGAATTCTCTTTGTTTATCAGGTCATGTCAGTCTTCTGGTTGCAACCCTCTGTTGGGTTTCACCACCTTTAGACTACAATCCAAACTCATGACTATGGCCTGTAAAGCCGTATGTACTTATCATTTCAATTTCGTCGTCTCCATTCTGGCTCACTCACTGTGCTCTGGCCATAGGGACCTCTTTGCTCGTTCTTGAGCAACCAAGATCATTCCTTCTCAGGACCTTTGCTTGCGTGTCCTTCACTGGAACAGTATTCTTGGATCTTTATTGGACTGGAATCCTACTTACGCTGTACGTCTTAGCTGCAATGCCATCTCCTCGGAGGGGCTTCTCTGGCCACTCAAGTTGAAATACTCCTCTCCCATTTATATTTGACCCTATTATCCTACTTTATTTCCAGTGCTTTTGGAATCAGATATTATCTTTTTTTTTTTAAATTTATGTCTGTTTATTGACTGTCTCCTCCCATTAGACTATAGCTTCTTTAATGATAGGGTGTTTGGTTCATTGCTGGTTGCCCAGAACTGTACACACAGTAGCATTCAATAGATATTTGGTGATTAAATAAGTAATCAAGGAATTGTGCCACAAGCTGTTGAAGTTGTACTGGGTCTTGCCACATGGCTTGGTTTGGGCTAGATAGCATGGGGAGTGCCAAGACTATACCAGACAGGGTTGGTGGAGTGAGAAAAGTGAGAAGGTACAAAACATGACTTGTGATCATGGGATAACCCAGCTAGCTGGAGCAAAGTGTTCGTGATGGTATAGTATCAGACTGGGCCTTCTGACCCTCCCTGTCACAGTGCTTCCATGGCACTTGATTTATGCCCTTGTTGGAGTCCTTATTATGTAATTTATTATATGAATTTAACATATATAACATTGAATGTAATAGTGACTGTTTCTTTTTTTAACTGAATTACAGGGAGATTTATGTTTTATTCACCTTGTTACCTAAAACATCTAATAAATGTTTGTTTTGTGACATATAATTGAAAAGTGGTTCATTATAGACGTTGAGGGAATCTTGCATGTTCGAACTAAGGATGTTGAATATTCATTGAACTAGAACAATAGTTAAGAAAAATAATTTTGTAATAATATGAAGGAACACAGAAATCTTTCCAGTAGTGCTGCCAAGGGAGGATAGAGACCTGACTGAACTAGGGATGGAAAATTCAGTTGTTACTATGAAAGGACAAAGAAACTGGTGGCCACTAGAGGGAGCAGTAACCTCAAGCAAAGTGAGACCTGCTCCTGTTTACAGGTAAAGTTGAGCTTGCCAAGGAATACATGAGGGGGTGAGAATTTGTCTTGAGAGGAGGCTATTTGAGGAAGTCAGAGAGAATGCAGTTAAGACCATAAATGAAAAAGTTGAATTGAAAGTGGGCAATGATAGTTTATGTTTGACACCAAAGGAAAGACCTATAATTTTCTTCTTGTAACTGTTGATTTCTTTAACACTTTTTTTTTTTTTTTAGGATTTCTTTTGAGAACCATTTCTCTTATTTTTGTGTGCTACTTTGTATTTGGGTTATTTTAAAAGTTCATCTGTGATTCAGCCACTGTACTTTTGAACATTTATCCCAGGGAAATGAAATCTTATGTTCACACAAAAACCTGTACATTCTTTTTATTTGAGATAGCCCCAAACAGTATGAAATAGCCCAAGTGTCCTTCAGCAAGTGAATGGTTAAACAAATTGTGGTTCATCCGTACTGTGGAATATTACTCAGCAATAAAAAAGGAACGAGCTACTGATATCTGCAGCAATTAACACCTTTCATACTGCATAGAAATCTCTAAGACATACGCCAGGGACCACACGTTTTCGGGCAAACTGCAAGTTATTTAAATCATCATAATGCACTTTAGGTGTCGTTTTTCAATAATTATAACATTTTTATTTACAAAAACAATTAAACAAAGTTCCTAGTACTTTTTTAACGTATGGTACTGCGTAAAACATTTTCCTCTATGAAGAGGAACCAAACAAAATTTACGTAAGTATCTAGATTCGCTCCTTTTTCCATGGGCGTGAAAAACGAGAGAACTCGTGAGCGGTCCTTAACAGATCGCGCGCAAAACAGGAGAAAACTCGTGAGTGGTACGAAAGGTGTTAAGATGAATTTTGTGGGAATTATGCTGAATTAAAAAAAACCTAATCCCAAAACATTACATACTATCTGATTCTGTTTACATAACACAGCTGAAATGACAAAATCATAGGGCTAGAGAACAGATTCATAGTTGCCCAGGGTGAGGGGCTGGGAAGGGTGCAGAAGGTACGTGGGGTGGTTATAAAAGGGAAGTACGAAGGATCCTTGTGGTGATAGAACTGTTTTGCACCTTGACTGTGATGGTGGATGCAGGAACCTGCATGTGATAAAATTACGTAAAGCTACATAAATATAGAAATGGGCACATAAGTGCAACTGAGGAAATCTGAGACTGGTGGATTATTAAAATCCAGCATCTTGGATGAGATAATATACTATAGTTTTGCAAGCTATTACCTCTGGGGGAAACTAGTCATCTGATAGCTCTTTGTATTATTTCTTACAGCTGCTTGTGAATCTATAGTTTCTCAAATGAAAAAAAATTAATTTAAAATTTTTAAATAAATAGATGAAATACATTTTTGTAATATATTTTATTTAACCCCCAAAGCAGAATATTTATAATTTCAACATGTAATCAATATAAAATATTAATAAGAAAGTTCATCTGTAATCTCAGTAAGATAGTAATCCTTATCATTTTTGTTTTTACACCAATTAGACTGAATTTGCTAATTAAATTGAGTTTGCAACAAATATTGTGAGTGACTTGGTAAGTCTTTCATATAACCGAAAACTCTTTTTCTCTTGTAGCTTTGTACCAAATCCTTCCCACCGTGCATGCGTCAGTTACACAAAGCTTTGCGGGACACTCACCATCTCCGCCACGGGGGCCGCATGCAGTACGGCCTCTTCCTGAAGGGCATTGGCTTAACGCTGGAGCAGGCACTGCAGTTCTGGAAGCAAGAATTTATCAGAGGAAAGATGGATCCAGACAAGGTAATTTTGAAAAACCAGAGCAGTAACTGGAATTTTACTTTGGTTCGAAACTAAAAGGTCTGATTTTCAATATGCCCCTGAAATGTAGTTGACAGTTCTAAAATATAAACATGTCTATAGTTTCTTTTAGGTAAAAAGGAAACTCATGTACTAATGTAATAGATACTAAACAAAAGATTGGGAGAGTTAAGTTAATTCCAAGGGGAAGGTTAAAACAGCAGGGCCAGGTATAAACTGATGCTTAAATAAAGAGTCTTCTCCTCTGTGGGTATACTGGCAGCAGCTGTGATAAGATGGCAATTTCTCTCTGAGTTATATTTCTGTGGGAATGTATATGTCCGTGTAATATACAAATGTACGTGTGTGTGCGTGCAGCTGAGTCAGCTCTGATTCCTGGCCACCCTGCGAATGAGTGATGTCCACAATGTTGTGTCCTCAGTCTTTAAGTCATTGTTTTGTTTTCCATATTTGTTGACATATCCTTGTTCGGAGTGTAACAGACGGATTCCGTGTCTGTGGGTTGAAATAACTCTCTTGGTATCCCAGCCACCCCTGGTGGTTTGTTTCTTCCCAATACTGTGAAGGCAGCTTTCACTTCACTTTCTAGAATTACAGGTTCATCCTCCTAGGACTCTTCTTCCAAGGTGCCCGCCATCCCTTTGTCTGTTCTGTATAGATTTTCAGCATATTGTTTCCACCTTCCCTTCACTTTCTCCTGGTCAGATAATGTGCTTCTTTGTCTACTTGCAGTTCTTGAATCTTCTGGTAGCAGTTTCTGCTTTTCCATTGCCATTGTTCTCTTCTCTCTCCTTATATTGACATTGTAATGGTTCTCTTTATTTCTACATGATCATTGTTTAAAAAGTGAGTTCAGGAGTTCAGGATTCTAACCTTGGCTTTGTCACCTTTTACTTTTGCCTCTGGTCTTGCCTCTAACAATTTTTAGTGTTTCTTCTGTCATCCATCTCAATTTGTCTTTTCTTTTTGCTTCTGAATTTTTATTTTTATTTTTTTGCATTCTTCCTCCATAATATTTCTAGTTTCAGTTCCTCTGGTTCTTGTTCAGTTAAGTTCCACAGTGCAATCTGCTTTTACGTGGGCTTTAAAGCCATCAGGAATGTTAACGTTATATTTTGGCGCTACGATTCCTTTGGTGCTGTTCTTCAGCTTGACTCTAATGTTTGATGCTAACAGTTCATGGTCAGTACACAACCTGCTCCCGCTCTCATTTGCAGAGCGAGCACAGCTTCTCCGTCTCCTGCTTCCAGGAACACAGTCTGTTGGATTTCTGCATTGGCCGCCTGGTGATGTCCATGTGGACAGTTGCTTGGTCACTTGTTTGAAGCATGTGTTTACAATCGACAAGTTGCTAGCTTCGCCCAAATCTATGAGCCACTCTCCTGCTTTATTTCTGACCCCTACTTCAAGTTTTGTAATGACACTTGATTCTGCTTATTTCCTACTTTTGTGTATCAGTTTTTTATTTATCAGCATGTCTTGTTTGGGTGTGTGATCAGTTTCTTCTTGGATACCTGTGTAAAAGTTTTCCGTTTTTTCTTCTCCAGTCTCTGTAGTTGGAATTTGAAAGATGGTTACATTAACAGGTTTTCCTAGAGGTCTGATTACTTACATGCACATGTCATGTCATTCAAGCTGAAAACTATTTAAAATGTTTTCTATTGTATTATGCTAAGTTACATCGTGGAGCATTTTTAGGTAAACATTAAAAAACGGCTTTTTTTTGTTCATCAGTTTATGTTGTTCATTAGATTCCACATATAAGTGAGATCATGTGATACTTATCTTTCTCTGATTGGAGAGGACAATGGGGGAAAGAGGGGATATATATAATATTTTCAGTAATAAAGATTTAAAAAAGAACTGCTTTTAAGTCTATTAATAGTACTCAGATTCCCACTCCTATTCCTTATTTAAAAGTGCTAGCTAATAACATTTTATTTTGGAAATATGTTTTTTTATCCCTTCAAAGCCATGACACTGGTACAAAGTAAAATTTTTTATTGTTTATTTCTTAGTTTTCTTCTTCCCAGTAAAGATAAATGATAAAACCAAGAATATTTACCAAGTACATTGTATGACACTGTATTATGTCTTATATTAGTCCCCTAGGGCTAATACAGCATAGACGGGTGCTTTAAACAACAAGAATGTATTTTCTCCAGTTCTGGAGGCTGGAAGTCCAAGGTCATGGTGTGGGCGGATTTGTTTTCTTCTCAAGCCTCTCTCCCCAGCTTCCATCAGCCACCCTCTTGCTGTGTTCTCATCTGGCCTTCCCTCTGCTTTCACTTCCCTGATGTCTTTTCCTCTTATAAGGACACAGTCATAAGGGATTGGAGCCCACCTTTACCACCCTACTTAGCCTTCAGGACCTCTTTAAATGCCGTATCTCCAAATGCAGTCACTTGGTGAGTTAGGGCTTCAACATGTGCATTTCAGCCCGTAACATGTCCCTAGCTTTATATATTTTTAAAGTTCAAGATTCTTTTATAACATCTAAAAAGCTCTTATAATTTTTACAGATTTGTTTTAAAAACCGCTTCCATTGATAAATTTTTAATTTATCATTTAATAGGGTCTTCTTTAAACACAATTTTGGGCAATGTTTTTAGACTTCTAATATATATGTTAAAGGTAACATTCTGATTATAGAAAATATGAAAAATACAAAAAAAAGACCTGCCATTTCCCCATTCAGAAATAATTATTGTGAAAATTTTAGCCTTTCCTCTGTAATCTAGATAGCTAGACACCACTATGTCCCCACCTTTTAAAAACTGACTTTCTGTTATCATTTCCCCGTGTTGCTGAGTCATTTTTGAAAATATCATTTGGATTAGCTGCATGACAGCACATCCTTTGAAAGTGATTTAATTGGGTCAATCATTCCCCTATTATTGGACATATAGCTGTGTCTGTCTGACTCTGCCATCAATGGTATTGCATCGATATCCTGAGCACATAAATCTTTGATTATAGTTCTGATTATGTCCTTTGTATATATTCATCAGGTAATAAAATTACCTGGTGAAAACTGTAGACAGGTTTAAAGTTTTGATGCATGCTAGGAAATGATGGTTCAGGAGGGTTTTAAATTAGACTCTTATCAAGCTGTGTATCTTGCCTTGTCATTGGAATTATGTATTATTACTTTAAAATGTTTTCCGATATTTTATTAGGAGTTTGATATATTAAGGAGGTAGGTGTATTAGGGTTTTCCAGAGGAATAGAGCCAATAGAATGGGTGTGTATGAAAAGAGATTTATTATAAGGAATGGCTCCTGTGATTATGGAGGCTGACAAGTCCCAAGGTCTGCAGTCAGCATGCTGGGGACTCAGGAGTGCGCTAGTGTACTTCCAGTTCAAGTGCAGGAGACGTGAGACCAAGGAAGAGCTTGAGCTTGAGTCCGCGAGCAGGGAGAGCCCACGGTCCAGCATAAGGCAGTCGGGCAGGAGGAAGTGCCCTGTTACTCACTGAAGAGTCAGCCTTTTTGTTCTATTGGTATCTTCAAAGGGTTGGCTTGGTCCCCCCACCACCAGGGAGGGTGATCTGTCATACCAGTCTCCCAATTCAGATGTCACTGTCATCCAGAATCACCCTCACAGACACACCAGAATAATGTCCGACCATAGTCTAGGCCAGTGATGGCGAACCTATGACACGCAAACTCATTTTTGTGGTTGATTTTTCTTTGTTAAATGGCATTTAAATATATAAAATAAATATCAAAAATATAAGTCTTTGTTTTACTATGGTTGCAAATATCAAAAAATTTCTATATGTGACACGGCACCAGAGTTAAGTTAGGGTTTTTCAAAATGCTGACATGCTGAGCTCAAAAGGTTCGCCATTACTGGTCTAGGCACTCCTGGCCCAGTCAAGTTAACACAGAATTAATCATCACAGTAGATAAATTTTTATGGACTGTAGTTCTGAAGTGAAAAGAGAGAAGTTGAGTTAGCAGTCTAGCTTGGTTTGTTCTGTACACTGAGAGGGGGAAGAGGAAAGTGAGAGGAGGGAAAACTTGCTCTGAATACAAGCCTTTGATTTGTACACCTGTTCCCTGACCCACCCTTTTTAGGTGTATCTGTGATGGCCTATGTATAAATGTACTTAGTTATTTAAAAACACACACAGTCGTTTATTGATGAAAGAGAGAGAGAGAGAAACATTGATGTGAGACTACAACATCGATTGGCTGCCTTCTGCATGCCCTTCACCTGGGATCGAGCCTGCAACCTAGGCATGTGCCCTTGACCAGGAGTCAAACCAGCAAACTCCTGGTGCATGGGACAATGCCCAATCAACTGAGCCATACTGGCCAGGGCAGTATTTAGTTATTTTTAAACCTGTGTATATGAAAATATTTTTTGAATGGGATTTTTATTTTGCATTGTAAAAGTTTTCTTCAAAAATTATTGCAAAAGGAAATCAATAAATAATTTGTACCTTTCTAGATAATATATAGCAATCTATATATTCATTAGCTTATTATTGATTACAGCAAATATATTATTTTGACAAAAAGACTATAAATTATGCATATGATTTATGGTGTCTGTCTAGTGTTCTATTGTTAGAGTCTGTATTTGTAAATACATGTTCATGCTTTTCTTAGTTGCATCTCTTACATATTTTGCAATGAAATATTATAAGTATCTTTTAGTTTATTAAAATATTCTCTTCAGTTTAATAATTGTACCTTTTTGTTAATTCTACATACAATTAAAAATACTCTGAAGAGATGAAGAAAATAGATGGCTTCAGTACTGTTTGTAAAGAGTGATTATGGAGGATGTATATTAGACATTTTTTGTAGAGCTCTAAAACACTTTGGTGTTAAACCTAGGAATGCTTTGGAACAGTTACTGTTGCTGAATAGCTCATTTCCTGACAGTGCAGGAAAAATGTTGTGGTGATAAAGTCAGTTTTAACTGAAATTCTCCTTTACTATTGTTTCCTAAATGGTCATATATCTGATTTCTTTCTTTTTTGTGCTTATGTCCTCATTGTAACTTGCTTTATGCATCTAAGCAAAAATTGTGGGTGCTTTGCCATTACTTTTAAAGCAACAGAGAAAGGATTAGTACTCCAGCACTTTTTAGATGTAACTTGTCACTGCCACCTTCCCTAGATACATTGTCTAGAACTAAATATCCCTTTTCCCTACCTCCTTTCTAAAAATTAAGTGCCGTTCTTCATGAATCATTTGCCTAATTAGTGTCTGGCTCTTTCTCCCATCTTCCCTTTGCTTCTGTTTGTTGCAGGGATTTATCTGCCTTTTTTAAAAAAAATATTTGGAATACTTTTCTATCTCAGGTTATGCTTACAGTTGGAGGGGAATTTGTTGTCCATATTGTAAAATAATCTAACACTGTATGCATTAGCTTTTGTAACTGTCACCCAGAGTATTAATACTAAAGGAGCATGTCCCTAGATACTTCTTATTAAGGTTAAGCAGCTTCTGTGTTATAGTCTACACATTCTTATTTTCTCTTACAACCATTTTTGAACAGTAATAATGTGATTGTGGAAGCAGCTTAAGGATCTGATGCTCACTGTTACTTATCTTTTATTAGGAATTCGATATACTAACTCAGTCCCTCTATGTATATAAAGAGTAGCCATCTGTCTGTAAAAGGCTTACTCAGTGTTGTTAGTTTGGGTTATTTTTCTTTTCTTTTGAAACGACTTGTAGACTAGCATACACACTCCAGTAAGTGGTATTAATAATAGAGAGAGGTGCCACCTTATAGCTTCCAGTTACTTCCTACCAGATTATGCTCTTATAATTTTGGGCACCTATCACTACCTCATATTTATTGCTTATTCATTTATCACCTATATCCTACAATTAGAATAAAAATTATATAAAAACAGGTGTCTTGTCTTTCTTGTTTATCGCGGCATGTTTAGGCACCTGGAATAGTGCCTGAATCATAGCAGGCACTCATTAATTATTTATTGTGTGAACTAAAGAATAAGTCCCCATAGATATAAATTCATGGAAAATCAGAGAAAATTTTGTCTATTTTTCCCAAATGCCTTTACATAAATCAATTCTATATAACTGTTTGTTAATGAGCTGTTATTCCATTTATAGTGAACTTGAAACTGAATTAAATCAAGAATTTTAGTAGGACCTGACTTTGCAACAGAAACTATTGATTTTATAAATTGGAAGGGATTTCACATCATGGGCTTGCCAAAGGGGTTGTGGTATAGAAAAGGTTTTCATAGCAGAGGATAGGGCTTCTATAACTGTTATCAAATTGCAGTATCTTTGTTGCATGTGTGTTTTAGGACTGGATTTTGAACGACTTGAATGCAGGGACTATGATTTTGTCACTTTGGGTCTCAAGGGCTTAGCACAAGCCCTGACAATTCTTAAATGTTTGCTGAATATGTGGTAAATTCTGCCCAAGCTTTAAAAAGTGGCTTTCAGTATAAGAAAAGAAATCTTTGTTTCTTTGTAGGTAAAGCTGTATTTCTAACAAGTAACTTTAGTAGCTAGCCAACTTTCTTGTCTTCCATGTATTTCTCTAAATCAAAATGTAGGTTGGAAGATAATGCACTATGTAAGAAATGATAACCAGTTATCATCATTATTTTTTTAGTGTCCAGAAATACAGTACATATTCAGTTGCAAATATGTAAATAATACAGTTGTCCAATTATGATTTGTTTTAAAAGTACAAAAATATGCCTATGTTTGTGTGTGCATACACACACATACATATTCCATCTCCTTTCATTGATCATTCAACAGATTTTTATTGAGTGTTCCCCATGGACAGGGCACAGTCCTTCTTTATGAGGGCTTTACAGTCTCCTGGACAAACCAGATAAATAGAAATACACAAATTCAGTATGATAATTGCTGTGGTAGAGGTGCTCATAGGATTCTATAGATCAGGGGAAGGAGTGGTGGGGAAGGAGAATGGCTACTGTGTGTCACTGAATTAGGATGTTATATTTGCCAGTTACAATTAAGGAGTTAGTCAGAGGAACAAGTGAAGTGCTATGTTGAGGGAGCAGCATTTTCACAGGACCTTAGTTGAGAGAGGGTAGCCCATCCTTTCGATGGTGTGAACCTGAGCTGTAAGAATGATAGTGGCTAGAGATGATTCTATAATCATAGTGTTTGGTTTTAACTATTACCAAAGAGATAGATTAGTAGGCCAGGAGGAAGTAGTCTTGCTGGATAGAAACCTGTCCATTGGGATCAGCTCAGCTATATAGGGTCAACTGATAACTGTAATTTACTTAAATAGATGTAATTTCATAACTTTGAATATTTACTACAATTGTGTAGTGAATCTGGGATGTTATGAAAGTGTACTGAGAAAAGGAAAATAGTATGAACAAAGTTTCCACTTATATTTCCACTTGGTTCAAATTAATTTGGCCTCTATAAATATGGATTTCTGATATCTGGGCCAATATTGATTTTTAAAAATAAATAAACAGTCCTTTTGATGTAAGACTTTAATTTTTAACCTACTTGTAACAGGGTGAGTTGAGAGGTAGACGTAATTAGAAAACAGTTACAAAACATGGGGAAAAGGAAAGTTGTTGTTGAGGTTATGTGGAGTAAGGAAGTTATCAGAGTAGATCGAGTTTCTGAAGATTTCTTGAGGATCATTCTTGAATTAGGATTTGAAGGAAGTGAATGACGTGGATTAGTAGGTATGTAAGGATGAGAATACTCAGTGAACAGGAATGAGGGGAAAGTAGAGCATCGCTCGCTTTTCCACTCTTTGTGAGTTTTGATTGTTTTCATTCTTAAATCTGTGCTTTCAGGTGTCTTGAATTTTACCTGGTCAGTATATTTGAATATCATTTTTATTTGGATGCATATTGTCCTAGAGTGTAAGGGATTTTAGTATTAAAATATCAGCCATTTGCAAGAGAACATTCTGCTGGGGTGACTGATCTTATAACAAACTAATTGCTTTAGGGTATCTCTTACTCCCAAAATATTTATTTCGTAATATCGTTTTTTTATTGTTAGATATAATTACATATATTGAATATGAGTATTTATGATATATTAAATTTTTTTAAGTAAAGCCTTTTCAATGACCCTTGTCAGTGGGGGTTGGGGATTTTTGAAACTTGCATTTGGGTTGTCAAATAGCATTCTTTGGATTTGTGAGTGATTCTACAAGAAGTATTTGAAGCTTTGAATATATTATTCTTCAAATAATTTCTTAGATTTCTGAAATAAATGCAGCTATGCTTTCTGCAAATAAAATATATTTAATTAATCACAGTACAGTTTTCTGCAAGTGTTTCTTGGTTGTGATTATTTACATGCCAGTGTACCTGAGAAAAAGCCTCACTCCATGAACATTAATCAAACCTCGGTTTAAAGCATGAAAAAATATACTGCTAAAATATTCGTTCACTTGGAACTTGGATGTTAAATCACTTCAGCCACTAGCTTTGTTAAGAATAAATTGAACTGGATAATTCTTCTAATAAATTCAAAGCAATGTGTCCTCTTAATCAGATTGCTCATATTGGTGCTGTTGTGAATGGCTTTGACCTGGCTGTGCTGGATATTAAGCACAACATAGATCATGTACATTTTATGTAGCTGAATTCCTGTCCCTGATGATAGCATACTTAAGGTGTACTACATGTTGTTATAATTGGGTCAAGGAACATTTAGCACTATTTAAAAAGCTTATCTCTTGTCCCAGAACCCAGTTTGCATCATGACTTAGAAGAGGCCTATGTTGTTAAACATTGACAACCAAAGCATTAAATATTTGGCGGGGGCGGGGGGGGGGGGGGAGTGAGTACATGAAGGCTATTTATCACTAGGGTTTCTGTTTCTAAGACCAGTGGTTCTCCCAGGACCTGTACCAGCAGCATCAGCTTCAGTGGCATCTGGGAATTTGTTTGAAGTACACACTCTATGAATCAAACTCTGGGTGTGGAGCCCATAGTTTGGGGTTTAACAAGCCTTCCAGGTGAAACTGATGCACACTAAAGACCAAGAAATTTTATTCTTTAACTTTTTTATTGAATTTATTGGGGTGACATTGGTTAATAAACATTATTTAGGTTTCAGGTGTATAATTCTATAATACTTTATCTGTATATTGTGTGTTCCCCGTCCCAAGTCAAGTCTCCTTCCATCACCATTTATTCCCCTTTACCTACTCCGACCTTCCTCGGGTAGTCACCATACTGTTATATATAAGTTGTTTTTGTTTTTTTAATCCCTTCACCTTTTTCACCCAGTCTCTCAATCCTCTCCCCTCTGACAGTTTCAGTCTGTTCTCTGTATCTATGAGTCTGTTTTTATTTTGTTTGTTAGTTGATTTTGTTCATTAGATTCCACCTGTAAGTGAAATCGTACAGTATTTGTCTTTCTCTGACTGGCTTATTTTACTTAGCATTACACTCTCCAGGTTCATCCATGCTGTCACAAAAGTAAGATTTTTTTTTCTTTTTCTAATGGCTGAGTAGTATTCCATTGTGTAAATGTAGATATTGCCCTTATAAAAATCTCAATTGGTTATTGGCTTTCCAAAATATAGGCACTGAAATTTTTCAGCTCTTACTTGTCCTCCTGTCCACTTCTGTTGGCAATTCCAGCATAATGTGCTGTCCTTTTTCAATAACCTGCACATAAATCTAGTATCTACACTATGCCAGGCACTAGGAATTACCAAATGGTATGTACAGCAGAGTTTCCCAGTATTGACCCCATGAACCTCTGAGAAGGCTAAGCTGGCCATGGGGTACTGAAAACAGTTGCCTTAGACTGTGAGCAGCTTCTTCCCTTTGTCCTAGAGAGCTTTACAAATCTCATTTTATATGTGCCTGGTGACATGAAAAAATTTGAAAAGAACTAATAGGTAGAGTTCACCCTTGGAGTCAGACTGAGTTCACATTTGGGGTGTTAAAGTCTGGTTCCACTATAAAAACCAAACAAAACTGTGTGCTCTTGGGCAAATTACTTAACATGTGCCATTACCTATGGAATGTGGACAGTGATTATGTATATGTGTGTAGATATACACATATATCTCTATCTGTCTGTCTACCTGTCTACACTTCATTGAAAGTGGAGAGGATTAAGCAAGGGCTGAGTGCAGATTCTGACATTCTCTAAGTTCTAGCTGTTCTTATTCTAGGACTTCATAGGAAGGAGATGTTAGCTTGACATGGAGTAATCAGTGGTTTCCACAGGTAGAATCACATTTATGCTGGCTTTTTAAGAGGTTTCATATAGCCCTAGCCAGTTTGGCTCAGTGGATAGAGCATTGGCCTATGGACTGAAGGGTCCCAGGTTCAATTCCAGTCAAGGGCGCATGCCTGGGTTGCGGGCTCCATCCCCAGTAGGGGGCATGCAGGAGGCAGCCAGTCAGTGATTCTCATCATTGATGTTTCTATCTCTCCCATTCCCTCTCTGAAATCAGTAAAAATATATTTTAAAAAATCCAAGTGTTTCATATAACTTAGAATGCTGCGGAAGGTTAAGGGGAAAGAAAAGAATTAGGGACTAAATTCCAGCAGAGAGTTTGTTTTAGGAAATATTCAAGCAATTTCAGGCTGTGTTCTTGGGAGCTCCTGGGTTCCCCAGCAAAGGGGGCAGAAACTCACAAGGCAGATGGAGGGGTCTGATTTCTGGCCCTGCTTTAGGAAGTGTATTTGTATCTGTGTCTTATAATTCTGTGTAAGATTTCACTTAAAAGTTGGATTTTAGTACTTAAAATGTTTAAAAATTACTATCTATTTGTAGTGTAGAATTTGGGAAAGTAGTAAGGGGATGAGAAGAGAGGAGACAGAAAGATATTAGTGTGAGAATATAGGTCAGTGATGGCGAACCTTTTGAGCTCGGTGTGTCAGCATTTTGAAAAACCCTAACTTAACTCTGGTGCCGTGTCACATATAGAAATTTTTTGATATTTGCAACCATAGTAAAACAAAGACTTATATTTTTGATATTTATTTTATATATTTAAATGCCATTTAACAAAGAAAAATCAACCAAAAAAAATGAGTTCGCGTGTCACCTCTGACACACGTGTCATAGGTTCGCCATCACTGATATAGGTGCTTTAAGTGAAATTTGTTTTAAATCAAGAGAAAGCCATTAGTGAATTTTAAACCAGGGCAGGATAATTGTTTTCAGATGATTAATGTGGAAGTAATATGCAGAATTGAAATGGGAGGGACTAGGAATGGGATAGTTGACCAGATTAGGTCTTGTTGTAGTAGTGATAAGAGCAAAATGGAAGGGGTGGATTCCAGAAACGTTTTGAGGGACAGTTTGTAGGACAGAATGAGGAAAGAATTAAGTTTAACTCAGGTGGTCAGCCTATGTAAAATAGAAAGATAAGAAGCTCAATTAACATAGGTAATGGATGGTGATCGGACTTGTCTAGGCTTAGAGCGGAGGAGAAATGGATCATGGGTTTGGTTTTAGGTGTAAAGTTGAATTAATGTCGAAGTAAAAATTGTTGCTGGTTGATTAGTTGGCTTGTTCCTTCCTTCCTTCATTCTGTAATTATTTGTTGAGTACTCACATTGTGAAAGGCATTATTTGTTCTATGTGAAGGAACATGGAGATGTTGATTTGAGAGTCAAAATGAAAATGAGAGGAAAATCTTTTGAAGGTAAATACGTTGACAGAGAATATAGGGAGGAATTTAGAGAGCAGAGGACTCCACTTTGAGGAATACCCACTGCTTGGAATGGAAATGGAGGAACCTAAAGTGAAAGCAGAATTATCAGAAAAATTGGAGTAGCAGAGAGAAATCAGTCTGGAGACCTAGACACTGAGGAAGAGGAGAATTTAAAAAGTAAGGTGTACGTGGTACTTCTAGAACTGAGAAAGGCATGGATATTATTTTGAGGAAGTTCTCAGAAAAGTACAGACAGGAGTCAGATTTCCAAGTTTCCTTGACCACATGAAGAAATGGAAACAATGGAAATGGAGTGTTTGTTTCAGAAGTTTCAGAAGTCAGAAAGGAGAGAAATAGATCATCATAGCTTTAGAGGGTGACCGTGCCAAGCAAAGGTGATTTCAAACTGGAACTCATGGAAATGGAGGGTGTGCTGGGAATAATTGAGGAAATAGAGAATATTCCTGGTGTGATTATTAAATAGGGTGACTCTCCTCTTCCATATTGTACTCCTGAGAGTAGGAACTTTTTTTGGTCTTTTTTACCCCCATATACCCAGCACCTGGCACGGTGCCGAAGGTTCATGGATGTTCAATAAAATTTTTTGAATGAATGAATGAACGAATTGTGTAAGGAGTTCAGAGAGGATACCTACTTGTCTGAGACCTGGAAGTTATATGAGAGATTTTTAAGTTGGTAAAGAAGTGTTTGAGGGAAGAAAGGAGCTGGGGAAGCTCATGCCACTGCCCATCTTTTCAGTAAAGTAAGTAGGGAGATCACTTACCAGAGGATCTGGTGCAATTAGGGCTTAAGGAAAGTGGAAGAGCGTGTAGAATAACACCTTTCCGGAAGTATGCTAAGGAGTTTGCCTATGATAAATAAAAAGATTGCTAAGCTACAGAGTAATGACAATTTGACTATTTACTGAGTGCCTAGCACAGTGGTCGGCAAACTGTGGCTCGCAAGCCACATGAGGCTCTTTGGCCCCTTGAGTGTGGCTCTTCCACAAAATACCACATGTGGGCGTGCACGTATAGTGCGAAGTAGACTTAAAACTTTAAGTAAAGTTTATTAAGTTAATTTTAGGGAAGGTTGTGGAGTGAAAGAAGATGTAGTGTCGAGGATTGAGAAAGGTATGTTGAGATGGTTTGGACATATAGAGAGGATGAACGAAAGGAGATAGACGAAACAAGTATACAAGGTGAGTGTGGATGGGAGAGTTGGAAGGGGTCGACCTCAGCGAACGTACCTCAATCAGATTGAGGACGTTTTTAGCAAAGGCCAGCTTAGGAGTACCCTAATTAAGTTAATAACAATGTACCTACCTATATAGTTTAAGTTGAAAAAATTTGTCTCTCAAAAGAAATTTCCATCGTTGTACTGTTGATATTTGGCTCTGTTGACAAATGAGTTTGCCGACCACTGGCTTAGCATATGCCAGGCACTATAATTAGTACTTTGCCTGCACCATCTATGGAGATAGGTGTTATTTATGTCTAGTTTACTAATGAGAAAACTGTACCAGGCCGTAAATTTGTAGTCAGCTGAGTCAGCATTGTTCTGTTACTTTCCCTCACCATGTCGTGTGGCCTTAGAGCAGAAGCAAGAGAGGGCATAAGGTAAAATCTACTCAGGCGTAGGAAGTGGCAAAGCAGGCATGCTGTTATTAAACCCTTCCTATGTTTCTTATTTCATTAAATCTCACAACACTGTGAGATAAGCGTCATCATCCTTTTATGGAGAGTGTAATGAGCTTTCCCCAGGCGGCAAGGGTGGGTGGTGCATGATGAGAACTGAGTGAGAACTCAGGTCTGTGTTAGTCCGAACACTGTGCTTTTCCCAGTACTCTCAGGAAGAAGAGTAAACGGCTGTTTAGGTTGACGTTGGTACGAACAACTATGTAAACTTAAGACAACTTACAATAGAGGTTTTCAGTTCTGTGTTTAATCATTTAGTGAGTATCTCAATCACATTGCTAAAATGGGGACATCAGTAATGTCATGATTCCTAAAATGTTTCAAAGAAAGAAGTATATGCATGAAATATTATGTAACCTATACAGTACTAAACTAGTATTAGTCAATAATTTTAAAATGAAGAATTGGTTATTCTATAATCATTCATATGTTTTCTCTATATTTACAAACGTATTAACTAGAAACTCAAACATTAATTAGCTTACTAATTATATTAATTATAATAATTGATTATGTTTTTGGTTTTTCTTTCAAAGAAAACTTTGTTTTGCTTGAATATTCAAATTAGCAATATCCTTGGAAGGTCATTTGAATGTAATAAAAAGTAGTTTCTTGCAAAAGTAGTCTAATCTTTGTCATTATTGATATTGAGCAGCAATTTAAAAGAACCCTTAGCAGTTACCAAGTCATCTAGAATATATTTTTTTAAAGATTTCCTGTGACAAAATTTTTATTGTAGTCTCTCTTCTAAATATTTTGATGTATAATAATGTGTGCATATTAAGGGCTTAACTCTTATCTCCATGTTTTCCATTGCCTTTGAAATACAAATGCTAGATAACACAGTATGAAAATTAATATTTAGACATTGGCTTGGGCAGGTTATTTGCTTACTTTCATGAATGTCAAGAGTCTAGCTCGTCAAATTTTGAATTAAATTGTGTATTGCATTAAGTCTATCATTAGAATCAAACAAGTATTACCCCTCCCTCCCAACACCATTCTGGTTAAAGTTAGCTTTAGCCAATCTAATTGCTTTTGGTGTTCTACTCCAAATGCTTTTCAATTCTTAAACTATAAAAATGAGATAAAAAAGTAGAAAACTTCAACTTTAATTATTAACTTATAACTGTTGTTTTATCAGTGGTACTATATGGATTAAAATTGATATAAAGTGATGTTTTATCCAACATTTTAAGGTAGGTTAAAATTTAAAAATATATACAGTACTTTTAGGAGAAAATGATAATAAGGAGGAACAAGTTAAGGTTTCACAGAGTTGGCCTTAATTGCTATGTCCTGGTGGTAAATCTTCTCCAGAAAAATGGGGTGTGTAAGTTCCAAAATGGGTAAGACTTCTGATACTAAGAGACTTTTCTTTGGAAAATATATCGAAGTTAGGAATTTCAAGGGCTTAGAGTGTGGGGAAGGTATTTCTAGGCTTTCTTTAACAAACCACTATGTCTTTATCACTCAGATCATTCCAATAAATCTTTCTCAGTATTTTTTGGTTTTGTTTTCTCTAAAAAAATTACTTGGCATTGTGTTTCCAGTTAGCTTACTTCTTTGTAGAGTAGGATTTTATTTTACTTAAAAAGAAACAACAGCCTGGCTGGTGTCCCAGTGGTTGAGTGTTGACCCATGCACCAAGAGATCGCTGGCTCTATTCTTGGTCAGGGCACATGCCCGGGCTGCTGCGGGCTCGATCTCCAGTAGGGGGCGTGCAGGAGGCAGCCGATCATTGTTTCTCTCTCATCAATGTTTCTCTCAAAATTAATAAAAATATATCTTTAAAAAAGAGAAACAACAAATAGCTATTTTGTGCATGCATGCCACCAGGCATTGCCCTTTCTAGTAAGACATAAATTTCAATAGTTGGGGGGGGGGCGGGCTCAGAGAATGGCTGTGCTTTAAGGATGCAATTATTGGATGTAGATCAGTCAGAAAAGTAGGAATCCTAACAGGTGAGGAATAGAGAGATGATTACTCAAGCAGAGATTTAGGTGGTTAATGTTTTAGATTGGCAAGAACACCACTTTTTAGGTGAAGTAAGGTTTTTAAGTGATAATAGGTTCAGAGAAGAATGAAGTAGGTTAAAAAATTTAACTCAGCTTAAAAAATTTGAGGATAGTATTGATGAGGCACTCTAAGAAGTAGATTGCTTTTATACTTCAGAATAAGGTTGTCATTTTCTTTTGCACTGTCTCAGATATGCCCAAGCTAACCTGTCTTTCCCTAGATAGCTATGTTAAGAGCGTATTTTATTCATCTGTACAACAAATAATTTATCGAGTGTCGACTGTGTCCCAGACACTCTTCTAGATACTAAAGGTACAGCAGTGAACAAAATTAGACAAAAATATTAACTCTCTGGTGTTAACATTCTTGTGGGAGGGATATAAGAAAATTATATAGTAATGGTAAAAAATACTATGGAGGAAAAATTTTGCAAGGAAAAGATAGAGAATGCAGTTTTCAATAGGGTAGTCAGGGAAGGCCTAAATTAAAGATTATATTTAACCGCGACTTGAGTTTTGTATAAGCTCTGGGCTTGGCATTGTTGTTGTTTATCATATCTTGGGATATGAACAAGTGAATGTTAGAGTTCGCCATTTTATAATGAAGAAAACGTGAGGCAAGGAAAACTGTCCAAATGTTCCCAGAAACACCAGACACTAGATCTTAAACCCTTGGATAGTGTGACTTGAGTATCTGGAAGTTGAGCTGCAATGCAGCAGCCAGATCCAGCCCAACAATCAAGGTTTCAGGGAAGGCCAGCCCGAGGCAGTAGAGCCCCTTGCAGTCATGAAGTTGGGCAGACCTAGCAGAAGCCAGGTGAGAAGCAGGACTGGATGGACCAGGCATACACTGAGGCTCATTAAGCTCACTGCATCTCAGGTTTCAATGAGTAAAGTCCTTTCAGACCCTTTATTGTGAAGGGTTCTGGTTTAACATAAGGTACCAGGTTTGTGATCACTCTAGGACTGAATGAGGCTGACTCTCCAGTCTTTGGTCCTTACAGTCTCATAGGATGAGTCAAGGAAAGCCGTTCATCACACCTAGAACCGGGCATCCTGTGATGTAATAGTTTTCAATGTTTGAGAGAGGGCAAGGTGCAGGGCTTCCTACTAAAATCTCAGAAGGATTCCTTGCTTTTTTTTTTTTTAGGTCCCACTGGAAAGGTACCCAAAAGGGAAATGGTTGATGTCCAATGTGGTTTCTGGGTCTTTTAGCTGATATGTCCTTAAATGTTTCTCTACATCTTTGTACCTAAAGACCTTTTATCACAACCTTTTATTTCTGTTTTTCCTTTGCATTGATTAAGACTGACTGTCCCTTACATTCTTCAGCTCTTCAGATAACTCCTATATGCCATCCTCACCCTCTGAATTTTCTCATAGACCTCAGAAAAGTAATGTCGTTACACACTGAAGTCCTAGCCCTACCTCTGGCGGATCAGCTCTGCCATCACCACGCAAAAAATCCAACTTTCTCTGTGCCCACCTGTCTTTTCTGCCTTGTCCTTGGGCAGATTTCAAAATGAACTCCTTGATGAAAATCCATGTCAGATATTCTCCATTGTAATATTAAAAACTCTACAAACAAACTGTATTTTATCCTTTTAGATTTATGTAGAGAGTGCAGTGGAAAACAAAGCACGTGTTGGAATAGGTAAATATTTATGAGACAATACATCATTGTCATTAGCTGAGGGAGTGGCTGAGAAATACTGTTCAGTGAATGCATATGTAAAGTCAGAATGGTAAACACTGACATTTCATTGAAAATGTGTGGATTAAAGACATTTTATTTGTATAGATATGGTAATTTAGATATAATGGCATACTTTAAAACCCATGAAAGATGAGTTGTGCTTTCCACTTTGATGTTTTTAAATAGATCATAGATGTGTTTTTTCTCTCCCTACAGAGAAAAAAAAAGTATGTTGACAAATTTTCTTGTATGTAAGTTTTGTCACAATTATGCTTTTATTTCTACCTTCAGATTTAAAGCATTTTAAAAAACCTTGAAAATATATATTTAGAAAAAAATAAATCTAGGATAGTAATCTTATCAATATACAGGGTGGGGCAAAAGTAGTTTTACAGTTGCATGTGAAAAAGAGTTTATTTTTGTTTTATTAATTATTATATTATTTTCCATATGAACAACTGTAAACCTGCTTTTGCCCCACCCTGTAGTTAAATATAATATTCAATAACAAAAATGATTTCACTCAAGTTAATTCAAGAAGAGATCACGTATTCTTCCTGCTTTTCCTGAAAATGTCCCATTCTTTCTGGCTTTAAAAGTGGGTGGGGTTCCTCTTTTGTGTAGTAAGCTGTGGTTGCCCTTTCTTCTTCCTGGTATGCCTGATATTAGCTCACCACGAAGGCCTTGACTGTTGTATTTTTTTGAGGTCTGAGTGTCTTCATTCTTTACTAATGTGATGGAAACACTCTTGCGTGGTCCTTGGAGTTTCAAGGGTGCCATCACACTGAAGGCCATGTCCAGACGGTCCCTCTTCTTGCTCCCTTATCCCTTGCAGAGCTTTGCCTTGGCCACACGTGAATTCAGGCAGTATGTTTCTGCAGTTTCCAAATTCTTACTGCAAAGAACTTGATCCAAAAGTACCTTATGCATAGCAGTCTTCATCCCTTACTGTTGTTTTCTCATTTATGGACCTTCTAGGAATAGTACCAAGAAAATCTGTGTTTAATAATGGGCCCTTTCTGATAAGGCGACACTTAAACATTATGTTAACAGAATTTTATGGCAATTATTATCTGCTATTGTTTTATGGATTCTAATTATTAACTTATTGATTGTACCTCGAGACCTTCTACACAAAGGATGCATTTGAATAATGCCATGGTAATGCCATTTAATCTTAGTTTATAATTGTACTATGTTTCATCTTAGCCAGTAATAACTTCTTTCTTTGGACTCATAGCATGCATGGTTTACATGTAAATATTGTTTTAAAAGCTTTATTTTGTTAAATGTAGACATTCACATTCAAGGCCATTCAAAACTTTTGTGTTTTTTTAAGAAGATAATTTAAATTTTTATCTACCTAAAGTACGGATAAATCTATTGCCTAGAGAAAAGGGAGAGGTTGTACTTTCTGAAGAGGGGAGAGGATTCTGAATAATTAAGCGCATGGATGGAATTAATTTCAGTACTATTGGGGATAGATTGGATTTAGTTTAAGCCACTGTTGGTAAGAAACGAAGAATCTTTTCTGTTCATCACTTACGGCCCAGTTCCTGGGTTAATCTTTTCCTGAATATCCGAGCCAGCAGTGACTTCCCCCCTCCCCACCAAACACCCCGTCTAATCTCAAGTAGATTTCAAGTCTCTAAGTAGCAGAGACTCTATCTTAAAATGGTTGTACTCTCCCCCACCTGCCTCACTGCACTGGGCAGAATGCAGTGCACCTAGTTTTTTCTTAATATGTATCCATTAGTTGAACATGGTCTTCAGCATGTCAAGCTGTTAGTTTTCCTCAGTAAAATTTTTTGCCTTCTCCCTTCCTATTTGACTTTTACCGTAGTAATAAAGACCTACCTCTCATTTGTAAAAGTATAATTGGTCAGGACCATGATGTCATTCTTCCAGGGAGTCCCTCCAGCCAGGTCATCTGCTCTTCTGACTGTGGCTTATAAGGTGGCTTATCCTTAGCAAGTGGACCCTGACAGCCCGAGGGAATGATGGCCTGTGGCATTTTCTCTTTATTAAAGATACATCAAGATCCTAAAAGGGAACATTTTCTATAGGGCTTATAGTGAGGGAAAGGACAGCTATAAATAGGGGCTTTATAATATTCGAGGCTGTTGATAGATACAAATGAAGTAAAAATGTCTTTTCTTTTTTTAATAGCACTTAGAAAAGGTGATTGATGTAGAGTAAATTTGCTATCCTCTGGCATGGTTAAGGCATTTGGAGAAATTTGTCACAATAGAGATGCTAGCACTTATTGAGTCCTGCAGTGTACCCAACACTTTATGTAAATATTCTTATTTAGTCTTCAAGCATTCATCATATGAGAGTAGGTATTGTGTTATCCAGATTTGCAAAGAGATACCCTGAAACTCAATGAATTCCTTGGTAATTAGAAGCTCTAAGGTTCACAGACCTTTCTGTCTGCTGGGTAGACCATACAGACACTAAATGTGCTTGATGGTAGCATCTTCTTCAAGTGGACAGATGGAAAATAAGAACAGAATATTGAAAGAAACAGAGAAACAGGCATTGCTGAACACCTAGCTAAGTTAGTTATTCTACTTGAGCTCTAAATTAAGCTACGGGGGGAAAAATCCCATGATTCCTATTTTTGGAAACAAGTATAATTTTTTAGACTAGAAAGTTTACACATTCGTATTCATTAAACTCTGCATATACCAATGTTTTTTAAGGACTGTGAGTGAAAAAATGTGCATAAGGCATTACTCATGACCTTAAGGAAAACAGTCTGTACTAGACTGATATAACTTCTGTCTTATAATTCAACTATTGAATTTCTTTCCAGTGAATTACAAGCTTTTTGAGTGGCAGAGACCCTGGTTTTCCGAAGTTTAAATTTAAGTAACATTTGTTGGACACTGGGAATTCTTTCACATAACTTCTTAAATAAAACACTGGCCTCCTGTAGAGGGTGGGTCAGCCTGTTGGAAGGCAGTCGAACCAGAGCGCAGACCTCATCTGCTCCTTATTAGCTGTGTGACTGAGAAGTCAGCCTCTCTCAACTTCCGTTTTCTCATCCCTCAAACAAGGAAGTGATGGAATTGGTGTGGGGGTTACATATGATAGTACTCTTACTATACTGCTATAACATATAATAGATAATCAATAACATGCCCTCACTTTGGTTCTCATTTATTCTGAGGCTGAAAGTGTTAAGTTCAGTATAGAGCAAGTTCAAGAGATATTATTATATCCACCCAGTGGACCCAGAGAGGGCTTCCTGGGAAAATTGATATGTGAATTGAACCTTGAAAGATGATAGGATTTGAACACACAGCATTGAAGCACATGAGTAGTTCATGATCTATGAGTATTTGTGTAAAGGCTCTTGGGAACCCAATGGAGGACTTTTATAAACCACGTTTGGCTGAAGAACAGATCTATAACTCAAGTGGGTGAGTCTTATAATGAACCTTTGTAAAGGCCGAGAGCATGTTATTAAAGCTCAGTGGGAGTATTCCTGCTGGATGCTGAGAAATTATAGGATGGCTTCGTTGCTGTATAGTGATCTTAATACTGGGAAAGAAATTAGAAAATCTAATGAATGGCTATTTGCTACATGTGTTTCGATTTTCCTTTACAAAGAAAAGAAAATTGGAGGCGAGTGCTGGGATGAGATCTCTTTAGAGTTCAATTTTCTAATGAGTGCCAACATTCTAACTTTTAGGAAGTCATTTAAAAGATAACTTTTAGGCTTAGAGGTGATACATAGATGATTTAGATCAGTTCCTCTCAAATTGTTTGTGTCACACATTTTTGATACTTGGACTTTTTGGTGGCGGGTGTAAAAGGTTTAAGTTGAATGCAGGAACGTTACTGCAGAAATCACTCGGGTCTCCCCTCAACACCGTGTCATTGACCGCCTGATGTCAGTGTTTCACGTGTTTTAGTGAACTCACATGCTCTTTCCTTCACTTCAGCTCTACCTCTTACCTGCAGCAAGTTGTGCCTCTCAGCCTTTGTGAAAATGGTATCTAGGGACCTACTCAGTTCAGAGTCCCATCTGATTGATGTCACAATAACCATTTTTCTTCAGTTGCAGCAAAGATAAATGAACGCTTTGATCAAAATTTGAAAAACTGGTTCAGAAGAGTTCATGGGATACTTCATGGGCTAGATTGACAGCATAGATGTCATAGATATTCAATATCCCTCAGGCAGTATTCCATTTTTAAAAATATATATTTTAGTGCCCTAGGACACAGCATATTCCTTTTTAAAAAATCTATACTAGCGTGGGGGCGGGGGGTGTCAATCGGGGAAAAAGGAGACATATGTAAAACTTTAGACAAAAAAAAATAAATCTATACTGACTCCTAGGTGAACTCATTCTCTTTTCAGGCCTCTAATGTATATCTCCACCAGCCTCACCTCCGCTCTGAGATCTAGACCCTGATACCCAAGTGCCTGCTTCTAGACTCTAGATCACACACATGCAATAATACTTGAAGCATCTCAAAAATAAAGTCTCCAAACTGAGCTCCTGGTCCACTAGCCTACCCCAAACCTCCTCCTCCTCCTCCAGTCTTTTCCATCTCAGATAATGGCACTTCCGTTCTTACACTTGATCAAGTAAAAAACCTTGATGTACACAGTCTTTGACTCATTTTTTTCCTCCCATATCTACACTGTCAGCAAATCCTTTTGACTCAATCTTGAAAGTCTATCACTTCTCATCACCCCTACTGCCCCAGTGCTGGTCCCCACCACCACTGTCCCCTGTGGATTGCTGCAGTAGCTTCCTAATCACTTTTCCAGCTTCTCAGATTTGATCAGTGTCAATAGAAGCTGGTGGAAGAAGGGCCACTGTTCAGGCCAATATTTTCCTTGAAAGGAATTTAAAATTCCTTCAAGTCCTTGGACAGGATTTCTCTTAATACCCCATAGAGTTTCATACCCCAGATTTTAAAAATATGTTTTTATTGATTTTAGTGAGAGAGGAAGGGAGAGGGATAGAGAGGTAGAAACATTGATGAGAGCGAAACATCCTCTCATCGCTGCCTCCTGCACACCCCCTACTGGGGATCGAGCCTACAACTCGGGTATGTGCCCTGACCAGGAATCCAGCCGGGGACCTCTTGCTCAACCCCTTATATACCTTAAGTATATTACTAATCTTAAAATAAGGAGAATATGAGGACATGCACTCACCTCCAGAAGTATACTGAAATTAATTTCATCTTCTTTTTAATGACTTAGCATGAACTTCAGGATTTGGAGCTGCTGCAGGCTGATCATTAGAAACACCAGTTATCATTGCATAGTAAAGGAAGTGCAGGTTCATAGAAATCTCTGGTTGAGTTATTGTTAGACAAAGCAGCTCTTTCTCTCTTCTAAAGTAAAAAAAATAGTTTATTAAACCTTTCTGGTTATTTTTGTTTCTGAAATTTGGGGCATTAGGTCATCCACAGATATTATGGTTGTATATTTTACTGTGGACTCACTAGCAATGATGGTTGACTGGTGGATTTTATGTATTACTTTAAAAAGGAAAGTTCACTAATTGAGTTTTGTAGGTATTTTATTTGACCTGTATGTATGTATGTATGTGTGTATATATGCTGTAACTTTTTATATTTTTTCCCAACCATGTAAACCCGAGGCCCTTTCCAGCTTAGTGGCAAAGGATAAGACACTAATGAGAATGTCTTTGAGACATAATTATGTAGATTTAAAAGAGTGATGTAGTTTTAATTATGCCCTTTAGCTAGTGTACTTGCATATTAAACTCATTCGTGTCTTAGTGTATTTCCCTCTGAAACTTTGCTTTTCTCAGGCCTTAAATTGCTAATCAGCTCATGGGTATACCTGAAGGTTATGTAAGCTAAGTTGAAGACTGCCAAAGAATGTGTTTAAACTATTAATCCAAAATATACAGAAGTTTATAGTTAGGAAAAAAATGGCCGTGGGCTGCCCTAACCGGTTTGGTTCAGTGGATAGAGCGTCAGCCTGCGGACTGAAGGGTCCCAGGTTCGATTCCGGTCAAGGGCATGTCCCTGGTTGCGGGCACATCCCCAGTGGGGAGTGTGCAGGAGGCAGCTGATCGGTGTTTCTCTCTCATTGATGTTTCTAACTCTCTATCTCTCTCCCTTCCTCTGTAAAAAATCCATAAAATACATTTTTAAAAAAGTGGCCCGTGGGTGTACAGAAGCATGTCAACCCACGAGCCTAGAGTTTGACATGCTTGGTGTACAGTGTTCTTCACTGGATCCATAAGGACGGAATTCCAGCGTTGTATGTGTATATACTTCCCCTCCCTTCATCCCTAAATGAAAAATTCCCTTTGGTTGTAATGGGTTGAAACATGTAATATATTGTTTCCCTGGGGCTATTCTGTTTTAACCCAGGGAACTTGAAGCAAAATAATAATATATATTTTAGTTTTTAGGGTTTTTTTTTTTTTTTACCTCTGCTTTTTTGGCTTATTTGTTTATTTTCATTTTAAGCCTCTAGATTTAGCAGAAAAGTAACTACCTGGAAGCTATGAAATGATTTATTCACTTATGGGAAAATAGTATGAGGCTACCTCAACCCTACTTTGTGGGTGATTTTGTTTTTATTTCTGAGAAGCTAGTGTAGGGAAAATCCTTGGTAAGTCTTAAGGAGAAAGGCTCTGAAAAATCTTTTGAGGCTAACTTTCCTCTCAAAGAGGCAGTAAAAAAAAAAAAGAATTTAGAACAGGAATAAGTGAATTTTCTTTAAAGGGAGAGATAGTACATATTTTTGGCTTTGTGGAGCATTTGGTTTCCATTGCACCTACTCTGTTGTTGTAGCATGAAAACAACCATAGACAATATTTAACAAATGGATGAGACTATATTGTTACTGACAAAAAGAGACAGCTGTCTGGATTTAGTCTGTGGGCCAGGTATGATTTGCAGACTCCTAATTTAGAACATGTACAAACTCAAATCCCCATATTCCCATTACCATATCAAACAATTATTAATATTTTCCATATTTTATTTATATGTCCCTTTTTATTCTTTTTACTTTAGCTAAAGTATTTAAAAGCAAATTCTAGACTATGTCATTTGATGCACACTTTTATATCTTTAGAAATTATAAACCTTTTCTTATATAATTATAATACCATATCTTACCACTTGGCAAAATTAACAGTAACTTTTTTTTATAACATCTAATACCCAGATCAAGTTCAAATTTCCCCAATTGCATACATATATATATGATCTACTTTAGGTCATATGTTACATTGACTGTTGTGACATAAATCTCTGTTAGTAATCCTTTACTTACCTCTCCTTTTCTTTCTTGTTTGTTTTCTGTAGTCTATAGCTTGAAGAAATCAACCAGTTGTTTTGTAGAACGTTTCACATTCTCGATTTATTTGTTTTGTGCCCCCCACCCCCCGCCGTGGTGTCATTTAATTTGTTACCATATTCCCAATTTTCCTGTAAGTGGAGATAGCTTAGGAACCTTTTTGCCAAGAATCCTTCATAAGTGGTACTTGGTTTTTCATACTGTGTCACATCAGTAGCCTGAACATTCCACTGTAAGTTCCCCTTCACCTTTTCATCGAGTGGTTTTATCCACTGAATCAGCTTTCCCAAATCAACCATCTTATTTTCATGTCTACATTTATTAGCTGGAATTCTTCTGTGAAGAATGTTCTCTAGTCATCGTGGGCACTTGGTTACCCTGAAATACGGTTCATAGGGAATATTATTGAATCTCATTTTATAGTTTGGGATTGAGTCTAAGAAAGTTTAAATGAATTGTCTAAAGTCACAGAACTAGTAACCTACATAGCTCAGAACAAAGTGAAGTTTTTGATACCAGTTCTAGTTATCTCAGATGCAATACCAGTGGGAGCTAGAAGACTGACATCATAAGTTCTTTGTTCAGAAGTTAAAGGGTGCGAAATCGAGAGATTGAGGATAATTTCCCTTTCCTCTTTCTGCCCCCAATAAATCCAAGGAAGAGAGGTAGTTTTATCTGATAAACTACAGAGACTTTTCTAGAGCAGCTGAGTGCTTAGAAATCAGATTGCTCTGATGCATACCTCTACCCTACCACTTAGCAGCTGTATCCCGACTTTGGCCAGTTTCTTAACCTTCCCATGTTGTAGGTTTCTTATCTGTAATATGAAGATCCTGAGAATATCTGTCTTAAAAGGTTATTGTATGGATTAAATGAAGTTGCTACAAGGAGAACAATCCCATGAAAAAATAAGCACTCAATACCATCTAGCATTTCAGAAGTAAAACTGTCCCAGAGCTACTTTTACTTCTACTAGTCATCCAAACTGAGCATTCGAAATAACGTAGTAATTGTTAGGAAAACAATATTATGTTGTGCTGTTGATGCAAAAAGTGATAGCAGGTCAGTATTCAGAAGGTCTTATTTGAAGGTCTAAGAAAGAGCATGAATCTAAAGAATCAGAACTATGGAAGCTGCACTTCTATTAATTTCTATTAACTGCAGAGAGACACTGTTTTAAATTTTAGTTACACACATAGAATTAGTTATGTAGTGAACTTTGTGGATAGTGATTGAATGGTGAAGGCCTGGAGTGGGGGCAGGGGCAGGGTGGAGGGGGTCAAAGGAGGAAAAAGAGGTCATCTGTAATACTTTCAACAATAAAGATAAATTTAAAAAATAAAAATAAAATGTAAAAAAAGATATATGTAATCTGTATGTTCTGAATTTTAGATTTTTTTATGTTGGATTTTTTTTTTTTTTTTTTACATGAAGAATACTTCTTTATGGAGTTTTTTTCTTTTCTTCTTCCCACAACCCCACCTACCTTTTTGGAGTCTTAATGCTTCTCTCAGAGCACAGTAGGAAAAGCTGTCAAATGTATTATATTTTTAACAGGATGTGAAATACTTTATCATGTTATAGATGGTATTATTATATTTAAATTGTGTTTATAGTCATCTTAGTTGTATTTGTGGGCTTTTTAAAGACACCTTTGAAGAGTTCCCTTTAGCATAGTATTTTTCATCATCTTATAAGGCAATGGAATTCATAATTGTACTAAAGGCCCGGTGCACGAATTCATGCACAGGTGGGGGCCCTCAGCCTGGCCGGCCATTGGAGCCAATCAGGAGGCCTGGCCGGCTGGAGGGAGGGGTTGTGGGAGGTTGGCTGGCTGGGGGGAGGAACCCAGGGAAGTTGGTTGGCTGGCTGGGGAGAGGAACTGCGGGAGGTTGGCCAGCTGCCAGGGGAAGGGACCGTGGGTGGTTGGCTGGCCATGGGAGATTGGCTGTGGGAGTGCACTGACCACCAGGGGGCAGCTCCTGCATTGAGCATCTGCCTCCTGGTGGTCAATGTGCTCATAGCAACCGGTGGTTCGGTTGTTCAGTCACTTAGGCTTTTATATCTATAGATTGTTCAAGATACTGTTAAAGTCTGTTAATAACTTCATCATTTTGCATTATTTTCTTTAAAAACATTTTTTTATTGATTTCAGAGAGGAAGGGAGAGGGAGAGAGATAGAAACATGAGTGATGAGAGAGAATCATAGATGGGCTGCCTCTTGCTCACCCCATAGGGGATCGAGTCCGCCACCCGGGCATGTGCCTTGACCGGGAATTGAACCATAACCACCTGCTTCACAGGTCGACGCTCAACCACTGAGCCACGCTGGCTGGGCTTGCATTATTTTCTATGGTTCATATTTTAACACTGTGCCAAAGGTATGTATGTGAATGCACTTGGTTTGATCATAACTGTTTCAGTTTGTTCATAGCCATTTCTTCTCTGATATTTGTACACTATTATAAAAGTCTTTTCACTATATATTTCTTGAGTTGTCACTTATCTTTGAGCCATATTCAGAAGGACAGTTGTGTTATAGATATGTGCTATATACTTCATTTAACATTTTTCTGAGTATTTGAAAGTGCTTTGCATTGGCCACATGAATCAGAATGGGTATAGTTAGTCCAATTTCTAGTTGTATAGGTAGGTACAGGTTTTTTTTAAAAAGCAATAACAATAGATTTTTAAAGCAGTTCAAATAAAGAAAAATGTACATAAAATTCTATTCTTTTATTTTTAATCCTTAGCTGAGGGTATGTTCACTGATATGTGTGTGTATGTGTGTGTGTGGGGAGAGAGAGAGAGAGAGAGAGAGAGAGAGAGAGAGAGAGAGAGAGAGAGAAACATCTCTGTGAGAAACATTGATCTGTTGCCTCGAGCAAACGCCCAACTGGGGATTGAACCCACAACCTTTCTGGTATATGGGGCAATGCTCCAACTAACTGAGCCCCCTGCCCAGGGCCAAAATTCTATTCTTACGAAGATATGAAAGGAATAATAAAGATAAATGTGTGATTAAATATGAAGATCGAGGAGCTATCCAGTCTTCAAGAGGGCGTGCCTGTCCAAGTACTTTGTTGCAGATATTTCAAGTACTGACCAGGCCTGAGTGTTGGAAAGAGCACCAGATCTGAAGCTAAAGCACAGACCAGGCCCTTGAGTCTGCTTTGGGAGCTCAAAAAACTATTTGCTATCTTTGGGCTTCTGTTTTCTCCCCTGCAGTAGGGAGGAAATAGTACCTGCTTTGTGTGTGTATGTGTGTGTGAGGATCAAGTGCTAAGTAAGCTTCTTGGAAGTGAAAATTCTTTCTAAAGTGTGGATTGTTAGTGTATGAAAGTTAGGATATGCTGCGTTGGTTATGAGGGAGCACAGTGATGATAGTTCGGTTCTATTAAGATTTGACCATTTGATTCATTTTATGATCTTGATCAAGGTACCAACCCTCACCCAGATCTGCCTTGTGCCCTCGTCTGTATATAAGATGATAATTCCTGTTTTGAATTGGTTCTTGTGAGTTGCAGCAATCGTGTCTGTAGCTTCCACTGTCATTTACTTACAAAAATTATTGCTAGTTAACCAGTACTCATTTTGTGCACATTAATGTGAAGGAAAATAACTGAGCCCTTTTGGTAGAAGGAGGACATTGTAAGTATTAAGAACATGTGATATTTGTGGGAAGTATCCGTTTCTAATAATTTTCTAAGGTATAGAATTAATTAAAAATCAATGTTGTGAAATTAAGTAAACATTATTGATTTTTCCTTGAAAGCAAAACATTGATGACTATAATAAGGAAGTTCTAAGCTTAGATTTTCTTTATACTTACAGTCTTTCCTTTCTCCCTGAATGCTGTCATCTACTGTATTCATTACTCAGACTTTTTTTTTAAAAAAAAAATCAGGGTTTGAACACCAAGTTATAGAAGGAAAAGTATAATTAAATGAGAAAAACTTGTCAAGTTCATATTCTGCCGATGAATTCTAAGGTGAATTCATAAGCCTCCAGCTTTCGTTTCCATTCTCACTCTTTGCTCTGGTGGACTCTGTTAGTTATTCTTGCCCATTATTTTCTCGTGGATGTAGAAATGAGTAGTGTGTGCATGAGAAGCCATCGCCTTAGTTCATTAACTCATTATGGCCACTGCTGAGCCAGGGTGACATCTTTACGAAAGGTAATAGAAGCACTTGTCTGGAGAGTGTTCGGATCAAAGTTAACCGACGCGAAAGAGCTGTGAATAAGCCTCTTACATTCTCCTGTTTTAGATAGGTTTGCAGTACCAACCAAATGCCTTTGTTTCAGTTTTTTCATTTGATCCCTGGTCGGTATCGTGGAGTAGAAAATGATTTCTTACCATTTCTTTTGGGATTCCTAATTGACAAATATCTTTAATTTCCTTTTAGAATTCATTAACTTGATAATGTCTTGGACATCACAGTTCTTCTTTTTAAAAAATCTTTATTGTTGAAAATATTACTTATGTCCCATGACATCACAGTTCTTTCTTTATACTTTGAGGGCTTCCTCTTGGTATCTATAAACAGCATTCTTTTTCTAATAAGATAATTTTTCTGATTGTAAGTATTGTAAAATACTTGGATACTTAACATTGAAAGGATTGATTCCTTTCTGAGGATTCTAATGAAAGGGTTTTGAAGGCTTTCCAGGTTGTCCTAGATGAACTGTAAAGATTCATAAAACCTATAAAACTGCAATTAAGCTAGGAGGAAAATAAACCATGCCATTCAACATATTTTCAATAATTGAATTCATTTCATGATTGGAATTAAAGCATTGAGATTTTTATTAGGAAAAAAATAGTGTCCTACATAATAATTACAAGCTAGGTGTGGCCCTATGACTGTATTTCATGGTCTCTAATTCACAATGGCTACTATGCTCTCAGAATGTCAAATCATGACAATTTTTGAAAAATGGTGTAAAAGTGTAGGTGTTACTAATAGCAAAATTGATGTAACTTTATACTTATATAAAGTGGATCTAATCTTATAATTAAGATAACTTTATAAAGCTATTGGTGCTATACACAATTTATGAGTAGTATAACCTAGAAAATATAAGAGACGACTATGATACCTACTTTTCAGACTTGTAAAATAGGAGGAATAATCATACTTGGAAAATATTGTTAGGTGCTGGTTAAAGTTTATATTTCAGGTTTATAACACATTAATTTGTCTTGAAAAATTATATTTTCAGAACAGGTACCTCCTAGTTACTCAGAGCTGACTTCAGACCACTGACTAGCAGTGCAGGCTTCATTAAGCAAGTTGCTTTATTTCTCTGAACCTCAGTTCCCACATCTGTAAAATGCTAGTGAAGTCTTTTTTATACTATTGATAGGATGGAAACAGAATAAAATATGCAGCACAGTACCTAGACCAGAGTAAAAACTCAATAAAAGGCAACTATTACTGTGATTAGAAGACAACTTTTGCCAGAAAGTAAACCACCAATGTTGGGATGTGACTTCAAGATTATTGTTTCATTTAAGTGTTGGGATTACTATTTCCTGAGGAAGGAGGAGACCTAGTTCAGTTTTTAGTGGAGATTTCAGAAAACTGTAAAGTTTGTTACTAGTTAGGTTGTAAAGCTGAGGAGCATTTTTTAAAATTGAAGCTTCCTTCAAACCAGTATCGTTCTTTTAATTTTTTTTTTTGGCCCCAAGATATTCACAATGGCAATTTACACATAGAATTTTATTGGAAAAGAAAAGCTGTTTGATTTACATAATGATAAAATAATAAAGAAAGCGAGCATTCCTCTAAGTCTTGTGTATTGAGGTTTCAAAAACCCAAATAAAAAATACATGAAAAGCATTTTCTCATTTTTTTTAACCTTTCATTTATTCCCCTTCAGAACACCTGCCTAAACTTAGAATTTCACTGCATTATTAGTTTGCGTTTGAAGATGGCAGAATTAGAAATGACATTTCTTCTTCAAATTAGCATCAAAGCAAAAGTTCATAAATATCAATGAGGTAATGAATAAGAATTATGGTTGTTTTCCCCCCATGACCTCCCTGCCATGACAGACCACACAGCAGTGAGAAACACAATGAAAGTCAGGCTCACAGCACCAAAAATTGTTTTGGGGACTCCAGCACACTTGGCAAACGTCTAGTCATTTCAAACTGGGTTCATAGTTTCTAAAACTTCAAATGTATAATCCCATCTCCTTAGGGGGAGGAGTGGTGATGGGCAATGCGTGTGAACTCTGAGTCACCGGAACGGAGCTGTCTCCAACCCCAGCCAGCCCTGGTTTTGCCTTGGTGTCACTGTATTTGTTGAAATGTTTTTCTATATTTGTTGTATCACTTATGAATACTTTGCATCTCCAGCTAGAATTTTTAAAACCTAGATTTTTGTTGTTGTTGTTGCTAATCATCACCGGAGGATATTTTTTCCGTTGATTTTTAGAGAGGGTGGGAGGGGGCGGGGGAGAGAGAAGCATCATTGTCAGAGAGACCAGAAACATTGATTGGTTGCCTCACGCACGCACCTCAACCCCAACCGGGGATTGAACTTGCAACCCAGGTACATGCCCTTGATTGGGAATCGAAACCATGGCCCTTCAGTCTATTCAGTTGCTCTAACCACTGAGCACACCTGTCAGGGTGCAAAAACGTAGCTTTTTAAAAACTATACCTTTTGCCAAAACCGGTTTGGCTCAGTGGATGGAGCGTCGGCCTGCGGACTGAAGGGTCCCAGGTTCGATTCCGGTAAAGGGCATGTACCTGGGTTGTGGGCACATCCCCAGTGGGAGATGTGCAGGAGGCGGCTGAATCGAAACCATGGCCCTTCAGTCTATTCAGTTGCTCTAACCATTGAGCACACCTGTCAGGGTGCAAAAACCTAGCTTTTTAAAAACTATACCTTTTATCTTCTGCCTTCTTTCTTCAATGTCCAGTATAGTTCTCTTCAGTCAATTTCTTTAAGAAAATAAAAAGTTTAGTTAATGAACAAGATGCTGTCAGTGTCGTACAGCAAGAAGAGAAGACAGATTAAAGCGCCTTTTCATTTTGCTTTGCTCAATCCCCAGTTGAATGGAATAGTGCTGAGCGGCAGCCAAAACCTTGGACTTTGAGATTACTTGTTTCAATATTGAATGAAGGCTTAGCCGAGAGAGATGAAGAGATGGGTTTTAGGGCATTATTTTCCCTGAGTGGAATTCGGGTGACTTTCCTTTGCACATTGTGTCACCTCAATTTTGGAGCTAAACAGCTTGGGCTTGTTGGTCGGGTAGCTTAATTTTACAGGTTTGTGGGATATGATGTTTTCATAACAGAAGGGAAGAGTAGGTAATAACCCTCTGAACCTTTAAGGAATTGAGTTCTAACAGTTCATTGTACATTTACATGTGATTTTATGTGTATACCTGTGGAATTTCATGTATAATTTTTGAATATCCTTGCTATCAAGGACAGTGGGCATAAAGCAGAAAGATTTAAGGAAATGGAGAGAAGTCCCTGCTATCACACGCACTGTCCAATTGCATTTAATATGTTAAGGAAGAGAAACCTAAGCCACATGATGAGTACATTCATTGCCTAACGTGAGCCAGAGCAGCAAGATTTGTGAAATGAGAGTTGTTTATATTATAGAATAAAACACATTCTTCAGCTTATATATAAATCATGTAATATTAGCTACTTGATGAAAAGGTTCTCATTAGTGCCTAGTAAAGTTTCAAAAGTGGTATTGTGCTTTTATTTCTTCAGAAATAAATTAAGTGCATCAACTTGATTTGAGAATGATTAGTATTCAACAAATTACTCTTTAAAGCTGCACATCAAAATATTATTCCTGTAATTTTATGCGTGTGATGTTTCTCATTACTGTTCTGCTCATTTGTGTGCCATACGGGACACCAGAGGTGGCTTTCAAATCTTAAAGAAAATTAATCTACATATTGAGCTGCTAGTAGACTTGTGATTCTAGAAACTGTCGTATCAGAGTGCCATTTTTAGATTTTTACAGCTATCTCCAGCTTTCCTTTTTTAATTTTTATTATCATTTAAAGCTTTTCTTTGAGAAACAGAACAGAAAATGATACTTTATAGTAAATGCTTAATTTATGACATGAAAACTGGAAAAGATAGATACTCCCGAATTTTTTTGTAGCAGAGTGGTAATTTGAAGCAGTGTGTGTGTGTGTGTGTGTGTGTGTGTGTGTGTGTGTGTGTTAGGAGGAGAGGTGCTTCACATAATTATCTAGTAACTATCTCAGTAAAATAACAAGCAACTGACTTTTTAAAAAAAGTTTCTAAATGTGACATAGCATAAGAAAAAAGCCAAATGAAGGGGAAAAGTGCCTAATGTAGTTAAATGCCATAAGAACATATTTAGGAATACACATGTGTAATATTTCTGTATAGTTGGTGACAGAGACATGTTGTGATGAACTGGAGTCTTTAGTTGTTTTCTCGACTCCTCTGCTGTGGCTTTGGAGGAATAATCCAACTGTTCAGTTATTTTAGCTATAACATGGTGATTGTGGCGCTGAGAACGGTATCGCAAATGCATTTAAAGCCAGCTGCTTCTATACTTTACAAGAGGCTATCCTTAATTTCCTAATAATTACTTATAGGCAGTGTCAGGGAAAGGTCATCCCAGTCACCACCACCACCACCAGCGGATGTTTATTCAGTGCCTATCATCACTGCGCAGGAACAGGAGCATGAGACCCTGGCTCCTCGCTCTGCAAAGAAGCAGGACCAACCGCCGCTCCTCCACTCACTCTGCTCTGCTCTTTTTCTAAAAAGAGCCATTTTTCTAGCTCAGGCCCAGAGGAGAGACTGTGAAATGAACAATTATAGTTTACTATTCATTTGATAAGTATTAGATGAAACCACAAGGAATTGCCATTTATGTAGATAAAAATGGCTAATGTCATGGCAATTGCATCTGGTCCCACTTAATGCTTACAGAGCCACTAGTATGTGCCAGGCATTGTTGTAGAAGCTAAAGGCACAGCAGTCAGCAAAATAGACAATCCCTGTCTTCCTGGGGGTTGCATCCTGGTGGTTGTCCAGGCACTCCTCTCTCACTCTAGACCCAACATCTATCCACTGCCTTCTCTCTGTGTCCACTTGACTACCAAATAGGCATTAGACCAAGCTCCTGATGAATAAACAGTACACTTAGATCTTATCTGCTTTGTAGATAGAAATCACAGGTTGAAGGATCTTGAATGTATGAGCTAGCTCAAGGTCTCTCTTTCTCTCTGTGTGTGTCAAGATAATAGAGCCAATAAACAAGACGGTAATTTCTAAGACACCAAATGGTGATTTTTATCTATTGAATTTTAAAATGCACCCAGACATGGAAATGGAGCCTGGTAGACTGCTACACACACCTATGATGTATTTGCTCTTTCTAATACATTGCGACAAGCTATTCTGTATCCTTCACTACACATGGTAAATAGCCAAGACGTGTTATGATTCAGTGAATGAGCTCTGGATGGGGAATCAGCAGAGCTAGATTGGAGTTTCAGATTTGCTGTTGAGGAACTCTGTTATTCAGTTGTCCATCAGGAAATATAATAACTTAACTGTTTATACATGCTTCAACAATGTGGTGAAAGTAAATGAGATGATTACCAAGTGGTTTGAAAATTCACTCTTTAGAAAGGTGAGAATTGTATAAAAGACGTAGGGAATTGCTGCTGGAGGAATATACGAGTGGAATTCCTCCGTTATTCGTGTGAGTGGGGTTCTTGAGGCATTGCTGAAATAACAATTTTCAGAAGCCCCACGGGAGGATGAGAGGTAGGTGGTAGATTTTATTGGTGTGGAGTTACATTTCTCTGGTTCCAAAGGCCCCTGCCCTTTAAGCCAGTCCTGGAAAAGGGTCAGCTGGGGTTTCAGCAAAGGCAGAAACAAGGCCAGTGTCCAGAGCTTTCGTCCCATGTTGCAGCCAGGTGTGTAGTTCAGCATCCAAGCTAATTAAAGTCCATTAGTCCACATGCGGAGCCCAACATGACTGTGTGCCACGTGGGCGCAGGGATGTGTAACCCCCGGCCACAGGGGAGCTGGGACTTCCAGAGAGAAGAGAGGGAGAGTTTACTTCTTTGCTTAGAAGTTTAAATATTCAGGTTTTTAGCTATTGCAATGGCCACGCCCATCCTGGGCACTAAAGCTGTATAAATGGCATAACTGTATCTAGTCTTTCCTTTTCTCCTTTCCCATTCAATAATAACCAGGTTATTATAGTGGAAACATAATAATTTTCATATTCATAGTTTAATGTAAACTATGTGTTTTTTTTTTAAATATCTTTATTGTTGAAAGTATTACAGATATCCCCTTTTTTCCACCTACCACCCTGCTCCCGCCCCCTCCCCAGGCCTTCACCACACTTTTGTCTGTGTCCCTGGGTTATGCATTAATGCATATGAGTTCTTTGGTTAATCTTTTCCTGCCCCTTTCCCCCCTCCACTTCTTCCCTGTGAGATTTGTCAGTCTGCTGCATGCTATGTGTGTTTTTATTTGGTTTTGTTTTCCTTGACTAAGGTATTACAGGCTTCAACATTTTGTTTTGAACAAAACTCTAAAAACTTTGTTTTGAAATGTCTTAAACTATCTCATTAGTCTTTGCTCAGTAACAGATTACTCTCCCCAGTTATTCTTTAGACCATGTTCATTATAATATATCACTGATAGATTGATTTTTAAATTACATTCCTGTAAATGGATATATAAAAGATTTGTTATGCTACTTAAAGTATCTCCTAACATTTAAAAATATGTGCTTAAAAAAAAGCATTTTTCTGGTTTATCTTGTCATCCTTTTTCTCTTAGCATGTCCCTTATATATAGTTAATTCAAAAGAATGGCATGGCAAAGTGAATTTAGTTTCTTAATGAGATAACACATCCAAGTTGAGAAGCAAACAGATATCCTGAAGCTATACAATAAGTTTACAGAGCCTTCCCTCGGTAGAGCCTTCTTCCTGCATTGCTGAGAACACAGTCCATCAATAATTCAATTTAATTACATTTGGTTACAAGAAAGCAGCCACTTTGTTTTGAGACTTTAATTCTGATGTCTGTGAGTAACGTATCAATAAAAGGGAAAAGGGGGAAGTATTTCTCTTCTGTCATGAATATTTTATTATTTCTCAGATATTTCCCTGGAGTTTGATATGCTTTTCCTTTGTATTAAATAATATTTATATATTGGTTATATAGGTAAGCGGTATAATGTTATGAGACAAAACAGCACTAAAATAAATTTGTAAATTCACTTAAATTTCTGTGCTAGGTATCTGTGAATTATATAAGAAAACACCTATGCCTGTTGGACAACCTTTGTAACAAATCAACCTTTCTTATGCTTTATGTTGGGAGCGTAGCAGTGTGTTCTATTTTGTAGAGTTCTGCAAGACTTGCTAGATGTTACAGTAAATTAAAATGGCTTTACTTAAATATACAGTCATTTGCCCTTTGTTATTATGATGCTGGAAAGCCTTTTGTTTCCCTCCCTTAAACCACATATTTTAAGCAAATTGAAAATTATCACTAAGTTCTAATAGCAGGAGCTATTTTTAGAATTGTTGCCACTTTAAAATTTTAATCTAGTTTGAGAAGAGATGACCTATGTTTACTGGATGAGAAATGCTTGTGCATGTGTTTATCATAACAGGGTAGAAAGAATATGAACTTTGAGCAAGTCATAAAAAGATTTCAGTCCTGACACAACATTCTACTTCATCATTCCAAGTCTCAATTTTCCAGCCTGTAAAATGGGGATAATGACACCAATTTCGAAGGGTTGTTAGGAGAATCAAATAAGATAATCTGTGTTATGCCTAGTCCACCGCCTGGCACGTAAACTTTTTATTTTTAAAAAATTGGACTTACAGAAAAGTTGCAAAAATAGTACCAAGAGTTCCATATACACTTCACCCAGTTTTCCCTAATATTAACAATCTTACATAACTATTACACTGTTATCAAAATCAACAGATTCCCAACAGCGCAATACTGTTAACCAGAGACTTACTCAGATTTCACCAGCTGTCTCACTAATGTCCTTTCATCGCTCCAGGATTCACTCCAGGGTCGAGCATTGCGTTTAGTTGTGTCCCCTTAATCTCTTCCTGTCTGTGACAGTTTCTTAGTCTTTCATGACCTTGATACTTTTGAAGGGTACTGGTCAGGTGGTTTTTGTCTTGTTTGTTTGTTTGTTTTGGTTGACTGTCTCTCACTTTGGTTTATTTACTGTTTTCTCAGGATTAGATTGAGTTTATGCATTTTTGGCAAGAAGACCACAGGAGTGACGTTCCTTCTGATTGCATCAACATCAGGGGCATATGACATCAACATAACTAATTACTTGATCACTTGGTTAAGGTGGCATCTGCTGGGTTTCTCCACTGTAGAGTTACTATTTTCTCCTCAAAATGTCTTGGGGGAGATACTTTTAGACTGCATAAATGCCCTGCTTGCTAATTTGGCATCCCTTAGAGGACCTTGCCTGCAACTGTTATTAATATGGTGACCTAATGGCTATTTTCTCTTCCCTGTCCTCCTATATTTATCCATTGGAATTCTTCTGTAAGGAAAAGCTGTTCCCTTTCCCCCATTTATTTATTCAGGTACTTATATCAGTAGGTACTCATGGGTAGTCTGAATTAAACATTCCATTCTATGTTGTAATTCAGTGCTATTGTTTATTTTGTTGCTCAAATTGTTCCAACTTTGGCCTTTGGGAGCTCTTTCTGGTTGGTTGCTTCCGGAACCCTTTTGACACGCCCTATCCTCTTTTTGAGCAAGTCCTCTCGGCAGCCCGAGATGCTCCAGCTCATGTTATGTTTTCCCTGCCTTGGTCTTATAATCAACTTGTTCTCCAAAAAGCCTTGTAAATTCTCTTTAAAAATAAATTAGCCATTTCTTACTTCACATACCTTTTCTAATTCTTTTTTTTTAATATATTTTATTGATTTTTTACAGAGAGGAAGGGAGAGAGATAGAGAGTCAGAAACATCGATGAGAGAGAAACACCGATCAGCTGCCTCCTGCACATCTCCTACTGGGGATGTGCCCGCAACCCAGGTACATGCTCTTGACCGGAATCGAACCTGGGACCTTTCAGTCTGCAGGCCGACGCTCTATCCACTGAGCCAAACCAGTTTCGGCCTTTTCTAATTCTTGACATAATATTTTGGGAATTCCTCTTTTGATCTCCTTCAGATGCAGCCTTAGGAAATGTAGTCTTACCAAGTGGAATCTATTGGTTTCTAATCTTTGGAGAGAAACAAAACACTCACCTTTGACAGAAGGCAGCAAACAGATCTTCAGTTTATCCCTGAAATTGTAGAGGAACAAGTTGTCTTGTCACTGTAAATTAAAAGTGTATCTCATGCCATTTGTCATTTTGGGGCATGATACATTTGCCTACCATTTATTGCTAGCTTTTAAAATCTAATGTAATTGTCTCTTTTGGTCATCTCTTATGTAGCCAACTTAGATGACTAGAAAATGACATGTAATCTAATAAGTGAAATATCTCACTATATTGTGATGACTTGGGGAAATTAATTATTTTAGCAGTTCACTTTTAGAGTTATTTTGGAGCTAATTTTATAATTATGATGGTGCTAAAAGTGTGCTAAAGATGGTTGTTGTTTTGCTTGTTTTAGTAGGGAATCTGATTCATTTCTGGCATTCATAGAAAAATGTTTATTTTAATATGCTATGAGTAACCACTAGAGGGTGGTCATGGGTAACCAATTTACTCCACTTGCAATTTATTCAAGATGTTCTGACACTAAAAGATTAGCATAAAGAAGGAGAGAGGAATACCTGCAGGTGGAATAAAAATAAAACTGGACTGAAAATACTAATATCAACAAAATTCAGTGCAAGGAGAAAAGTACTATGCAGGACAAATATGTGCTTATAAAACGTACGTCACCAGGAATATATGATAATTCTGAACCTTTATGTACTCAGAAACATATAATTGAAACACATCAATATATATGTAAATATTTAAATATTTATAATAAAAAATATTTAGGTATTTAACACATTTCGTACCACTCAGGAGTTTTCTCGTGTTTCGCGCGCTATCTGTTAAGGCCCGCTCACGAGTGTTCTCGTTTTTCACGCCCATGGAAAAAGGAGCGAATCTAGATACTTATGTAAATTTTGTTTGGTCCCTCTTCATAGAGGAAAATGTTTTACGCAGTACCATACGTTAAAAAAGTACTAGGAACTTTAATTGTTTAATTGTTTTTGTAAATAAAAATGTTATAATTATTGAAAAACAACACCTAAAGTGCATTATGATGATTTAAATAACGTGCAGTTTGCCCAAAAACGTGCGGTCCCTGGCGTATGTCTTAGAGATTTCTATGCGGTACGCAATGTGTTAACATTTGTAGGAGTAGGTGATTATATGTTTGTAATCATCCTGATAGCTCTTCAAAACCTTAGACTTATTACATACAACATATGTATATATGTGTTTGTGTGTATAATATATATGTGTATATATTATAGTTGTGAGTAGTACTTTGAAACATATTTTTAATGATCAAGCTAGATCCTTAAAATTCCATTGTAATAGGAATTTATAGAAAATACTCACTCTGGATTAAAGTTGCCAGATATGGCAATCTAGAAAAGCAAGGTCGGGGGGGGGGGGAGACAAAAAATAGTGGGAAAATAAGTAAATAGGATTAAATGAATCTAGCAGAAGTTGAATAAATTCACATTTAATTTTTACTTTAAAATGTTTGTAAAAATCCACTCATATCTGTGAAGAAGAGGAGGCCTTTTCCTTGGAGACTGGAAGCTCTGGACAGCGTGCTTCTGTGCAGTCTTTGACTGAGGCTTGGCTGGTGTTTTCCGTTGGCTTCCCTTGTTTTCAGTGAGTGAAAGGACCACTGTATTCAAGCTGAGCCAGCTCCCCTCAGACTAGAGCATCCCACCTCCAGGAGCCAGCGCCTGCGATTTTCCTGGTGGTGCCTGCTTTATGTTGGCTCTTTTCCTACCAGTGAGGTAGTGACTAAATTGACCACTTCTTAGGAGTTACTAAATTGTCTTTTAGGCTCTAAGTATGTGATTCAGTAAATGCGTTTTAGGGAATGAAGGATTGTTTGTGGTTTCTGTCTTCAAATTTAGGCAAAGTTCATTTGGAATCTGAATACATTTTCACTGTTATGTCAATGTTATCAGTGAATAAAGAACACTTTTCTAAAACAAGCTTTCCAGGTGAGATACTGAAAGTTCTATCACTGATATGTCCTTTTCTTAATATCAGGCACGGTAGCTGAACAGATAGCCAATTAAAATGACCTACACAACTCTTCCAACCCATTTCCCCCAGGTTAAATTGTTGAGGTCTCCATTTAAGTAATATGTTGTTACAGTATTTAGTGATAGGAATCTGCTAAATCTCTTGTCAGTGAAAGTTAACAGAGTAATAAATATAAGATTAGCTTTCAGTCCTCTGGTAGGGACAAGCTAATGACCATACAGTAAAAAAAAATATTCTTAACAGTTGACCCTAGTAAATGTTTAATGAGCAGCTATAGTATGGTAGGCTTTGTGTTCAGCATTTGGGCTACAGACTGGATGGGAGTGTTAGATATAGGGAATGCAGGGCTTCTTTCCCCAGCTCACATTGCAACTTAGGGTTAGCCCTTGCTTTCTATGTAATAACTAGAGGCTCAGTGCACAAAATTCGTGCACAAGGGGAGGTCCCCTCAGCCCAGCCTGGACCCTCTCCAATCCGGGACCCCTCAGGGGATGTCTGACTCCCAGTTTAGGCACAATCCTGGGGATCGAGCTAAACCGGCAGTCAGACATCCCTCTCACAATCCGGGACCACTGGCTCCTAACTGCTCACCTGCCTGCCTGCCTGCCTGATCGCCTCTAACTGCCCCCACTGCTGGCCTGGTCACTCCCAAATGCCCCCTGCCAGCCAGGTCGCCCCCAACTGCCCCCCCCACACACACACACCAGGCTGGTCACCCCTAACTGCCCCGCTGGCCTGGTCGCCTCTTACTGCCCCCCTTGCCGGCCTGATCACCCCCAACTGCCCCCCTGCGGGCCTGGTTGCCCCACGCAGCCCGCTGCTCAGTTGTTTGGTCAGCCCTCACTAACCCCCCTGCTGGCCTGGTTGCCCCACACAGCCTGTTCGGTCATCCGTTCAGTGGTTTTGGTTGCGACAGTCACTTAGGCGCATATATATATATATATCTGTGCTAGATGATGTCTAAAGCCTGTTCCAGCTCTTAACTCATGATTCTGATAAGGAAACTAAATTTGCTAAAGCCCCAGATGGAGTTGCCAGTTAGATAAGTGATCGGCCCTACCGGAGTGGCACATGCCTGGGGTTGTGGATTTGATCCCCAGTCAGGGAGTGTGTGTAGAGAAGGCAACCAATCGATGTCCCTCCTCTCTCTCTCTCTCTCTCTCTCTCTCTCTCTCTCTCTCTCTCTCTCCATGTCCTCGGGTGAGGATCAAATACATAAACAATGGTGTGTTCTGCATTCTTTTCTCTCCATTTTTCATACTCTTTTCTCTGACTTTGTTCTCCAGTTCCTGACCATGTCCCCAACTCGAATATTATAGAGGAGGACTACCCAGTATGCCTGGTAATTTGAAAGCATGCACAAACACTGTTTAGTGTTTTGTATTGTTTTTTATTTCAAATGTGTAACTTCAAATTTGGCATTTTTGTGATGCTAAAATTAAGATAAATTAGAAAGCAAATAAATGATCTGCGAGTGGTTTATTAGACTTATCATTTCTTTTGGGAGTAGACAGCTTTCTCTGGTTTTCACTAGAATCAGAGTCATTTTGTTTTACTGTGGTTTGCTCTGACTTTCATCTGTCCCTGAAGGAGCTGAGTGACAGTAGGGAAGCAGCCTACAGTTGAAGGCTTGCCTTGGGTAACTGACAGTTGCCTATATTTATTTTTTTTTCCATCTATAATATTGTAGCATTTTCTAAAAAAGCAGAGGACTAAGATTTTAACTCCACCTTTTCCACTGGGATTACTTATTCCTAAGTAATTCAAATAACTATTCACTTGATCTCTTGAAACCTTAATTTCCTCATTTATAAAATAGGGAGACCTAACTTCTATACCTTACAAGTAGTAAAGGGTCTAAAAATCATCACTCTGTCACTGCTAAGGATCTGTAGAAATGTAAGCTATAAGTATTGGAACATCACTGTTACTTTCATTGTTAATAACAGCATTGCATTTGTACTAAATTCTGCATTAAGAATTTATAGGTGACATTCTTTATTTAATGTCTGACCTAATAGATACAGTTATGATGTAGATCACACAGACCCCAGTCACGGATGACCCTCAGACCTTGTTTTCTGAGTCTACTGGGTACAGTCTTATGTTCCAGAAAATGAAGAAGAGAAATGACAGCCACTGGCCCACACGCCACTGGTATCCTGAGCAGAAAGCTCCCCACTTTCCTCTGATGATATGGCAGGTTTCTTCATACACAGCTGATGTTTCTTTTGATCTATTAGCTTCACCGAAAGTGGTCTGCTTAATCAACGATCTTATCTAATCACATACGATCATTTTATTTAATACTTTTTCGGTGGGTTTTGGCATTTCACGATTTCCTTTTCACTTTCTAACCAAATGGTTAATCACAATTTAAAAATTTTAGCTAGACCCTGCCTCAGGGGAAATCTGAGGGAAAGAAAATCTGCTCATTCTAGAACTGAAAATGTTCTCCCTGACTACAGGGAAGGGGATTAGGATGTGAAGATGGAGAACATATGTCCTGCTCTTTTTGGACAAAACCAAAGGGGAGGAAAATACCCTGTTTTTCTACTCAAGTTCTCCAGCTGGTGCCCGTAAATTAGACTGACAAAAGATGGATTTACAAGAGAAAAACAAACAGATGTGCCTGCTTTCTCACTTTTCTTGAGTTCCATTGGTAACACTGTGCCCTTGAAAATAATTCACTGCTGACTTTGGCAGAAATGCAGATGGGGTGTTGCCAGCGCCACAGCTGGGATGGCAGGACTAATTTGGGAGGTCACACACTGCCACTCACCCACCGTCTGACCAGAGCGGATTTGCTGGCATTTCCTGTCACTGAGAGGAGTAGGATGGAGGAGCCAAAATGGGAAAGTGTGCTCTTCACTTAGTTCCCACACAAATAGTTGGAGATGTTCCTTTAAGTTGTGGGTATGGACACTTAGAAAGTATTCTCTCAAGAACATCTCACAGTAAATGCACCCTCTCTGCAATGCTACAAAAGTTAGCCTGTCTGAAAACTAGATAGAGAGGACCACTTGTGTTCTTGATAAGCAGATAGTCAGAAGGCTCAGTAAGGTCCAAATTTTAGGCATATATACACACAGACAGCAGGTAAATAAATTGGAAAGGAGAAAGAGGTGAAAAAAATACTAATTTAGCTTTGTGTCCTTTCGAGAGAGTAGCTTTCCATTACTTTAACAGAATAGCTGACCAAAAAGTTCTTTCAGTGTTTTCTGACGAACATACAGAATCTTGTATCTATTTAAATTCACTTCAGACCTAAAAGTTTGCACAAAGTGATTGACTATAGCTAATGTTTATGACTTACAAAACAAACAGAAGTTGTTTGTAAAAGATGCTTGCTGGAACTTCTAAATGTTCTTGTTTTCACCGGTGAAATTTAATGTTGGTTTGAAAGTTTGTCTTCTTTTTTGAAAGTTGTTTTTAGGTTGAAATGCCTTTGTTTTCCTGGTTGTAGATTTCTACTGGCAGATAGGTAGTTGTGAAGCCATAAGCTACTGATTATTGAAAATTTCAGCAGTCTTTTTAAAAATAGAAATTGATAAGCTGATTCTGAAATTTATATGGAAATTCAAGGACATTGAATAGCCAAAACAATTTTGAAAAAGAACAAAGCAGGAGGACTTACAGTCTTAGATTATTTGAATTTGAGATTTAATGCTAAAGACTTTGTAATGAAGATAGTGTGAGCCCTGGCTGCATGGCTCAGTTGGCTGAAGTATGGTCCCGCACACAAAAAGGTTGCAGTGTGATTCCCCATCAGGGCACACACCCAGGTTGCAGAGGCAACAGATCGATGTTTCTCTCTCATATCGATGTTTGTCTCTTTCTCTCCTTTCCTCTAAAACAAACAAACAAAAAACAGTGTGGCACTGACAGAAGGATAGACATGTAGATCCCTGGTACAATACAGCATCCAAAAACAGACCCACACATTTATGGTCAAATTTGACAAGGGTACCAAAGTGATTTAGTAAGGAATGGGAACAGCGCTTATCCCACGGGGATGAAGGGTATTAGAGAATAAGCCATCCCAAAATACGCCGCTTTGGCATAGGGATTATTTGAACCTAAAGGCACTTGAGAACCAGCAGATGCAGGAAAAGCACTTTACCTCCCCTAGCTGCCTAAAATTAAAGTACAAACTTCCCTTTAAATAAAAATATATATATACATTTGTAAAGATGTGCCTGTATCGTCAATCATCTGGCTGCCTCTTTGAGTCTTTGTAAGACACCCTTATGTGTAGTGACACATGTATATGTAATTAAATTGTGTGTGCTTCTTGTTAGTCTGTCTTTTAGTAGTTTGAGTCATGGGCCCCAACAATTGAACCTAGGAGAGAAGAGAGGGGAAAAGATCTTGCCTCCCCTATCAGGGATAAAAAAGATTCTGAACTCCTACCTCACACCACACACAAAAATTAGCTTGAGATTAATCAGGATCTAGACTTAAAAGCTAAAGCATTACACCTCCTAAAGGACAGTATAGGGAGGTATTTTTTGAAATCTACATTAGAGAGGACACAAAGAGCACTAGCATAAAGAGTTGACAAATTGGGTTCATCAAAAGTAAAAACATCTGCTTATCCTATCAGAAAACTAGAGGCCCAGTGCATGAAATTTGTGCATGGGTAGGGTTCCTAGGCCTGGCTGGCGATCAGAGCCTGGCTGATTGGGGCCTGAAGGCCCCAGCAGGGCTGGGAGAGGAGGCGACAGTCGCCAGGCCGGTGCGGAAGGAACGGACACTGACGCCGCCACTGCATGATTCCCAGCCTACCCCCTTCCTCCTTCCCTCACCTCTGCACTGCCATTGCAGTGGGCAGGTGGTGGGCCAATTGGAGCCTGCCGGCTAGGGGGAGGGACAGGAAGTGGGAGGTTGGCCGCTGGCCGGAGGAGGGAGCTGGCCCTCAGCCCCCATGCAAAAGGGGCCGTGCCACTGCCACTGCCACCCACCCCCGGTTCCCCATCCCAGCCCAGGGCCCAAAGGCCCTGGTGGGGTCGGGAGAGGAGGCAATGATTGCCGGGCTGGACACTGAAGGAACAGATGCCTGAGGTTGATGCCACCACCATGCGGTTCCCTGCCTTCCCCGTTTCTCCTTCCCTTGCCGCCGCACTGCCACCATGGCGGGTGGGCAGTAGGCTGATCGGGGCCTGCCAGCTGGGGGGGGGAACTGGGCATGGGAGGTTGGCTGCCATCCCCAAGGAGGAAGCCAGCCCTTGGCCCCCCTGGGAAAGGAGCTGCATCTGCTGCCACCCACCCTCAGTTCCCCGTCCCAGCCCGGAGTGATCAGGGCCTGCCAGCGAGGGGGAGGGGCCGCAGGAGGTTGGCCAGCCAAGGGAGGTTGGCTGTGGGAGTGCACTGACCACCAGGGGGCAGTGTGCATCAGAGCAACCGGTCCTTCCAGTAGTAATGGTTGCTTAGGCTTTTATATATATAGATAATACCAAGAAGATAAATAGACAAGCCATACACTGTGAAAATATCTGTAATACCTATGCAGGCAAACCTCACTTTATTGCACTTCATAGATGTTGTGTTTATTACAAATTGAAGGCAAGACCCTTCACCAGCAAAAAAATTAAGAGTGCCTTTACTGCTATGTACTTACTTTATTGGAGTGGTCTGGAACCTGACTCACCTTATCTCCAAGGTATCCTGTATCTAACAAAGGGCTTGAGTCCAGAAACTGTGAAGAATTCTTACAATGAAATAATAAAGACAATCCTGTTTTTTTTAAATGGGCAAAATATATGAATAGACACTTAATAAATAAGGCATATCAGTAACCAAGAAAGACCTATGAAAAAGTGCTCAGCAGTATTAGTCATCAAGGAAATGCAAAAGGAGATATCACTACCCATTTCTTAGAAAAACATTTTAACTAAAAGAAACACCATATTTTGGGGGGAATTTGGAACTTACATGAATAGCTGGTGGGGTCTATAGCCACTCTGGAAAAAACAGTTGGCAGCAATTCCACTCCTAGGTATTTATCCAAGAGAAATCAAAATATATGTCCACAAAATCATCTATCAGAATGTTCATGCAGCTTTATTGATAATAGCCCCAAACTAGAGTAGCCCAGGTATCCATCAATAGGAAAACTCAGCAACAAAGGAACAAACTCCTAATATGTGTAATGACATGTGATAAATCTCAAAAACATAGACATTTTTATTTGTATCATAAGGGACCCAAATGATGTGTGTGACCTGAATGTACATCTGCCCATGAATGCTGAGTTTGTTTTAGAAAATATCACTCTTTGCTCTTTGGTTCTAGCCGATTACTGACACCACACCTACAATATTGGCTTACTTTTGTCTCTTTTTTCTTTTCCCTTCAACCAGTTTGATAAAGGCTACTCTTACAATATCCGTCACAGCTTCGGAAAGGAAGGCAAGAGGACAGACTATACACCTTTCAGTTGCCTGAAGATTATTCTAAACAATCCGCCAGGCCAAGGGGATTATCATGGTAAGTGCTTCCACTTGACATGTTTGTGAAGTACAGAAACCCAAGAGCTCAGTGGGAAACGCTGAAACAGTGTGATGGCGTTTTGCATCACTGACAGGAACTAGTTTACAGCGTATGCCAGTCATCAGTGTCAAGCCAGAGACCCATTACTCTTCTGCCGGTTTGTCTTGTCACTGAACTAGGTCAGGCAAGAGAACGTCATGCAGCTGTGCTGCTGTCTGTGCTGGACCGGGCTCTTTTGTTCTCAATTTCCCCCTCGCCTGCTCGTGTCTATCTGCCTATCTGTCTGTCTCTCTCTCGTTCTGCAAGTGTCTTAGCCGACTGACACAAGTTCTTCAGAGCTTTTTGAAATTGAATGCCTTGAAGTTTATAATAGTAGAGTCACTGATTTTCAGAAGACTATCGAGGAAAAATGTGTTTTGTTCTCATTACTATCATCTGATTAACAAACACAGATTAAGTGAAGAATTGTATCAAACACCTATCAACTTGCCTGAGTTGAAGGTAAAAAATCAAAAATCTGTGTTAAACTATTTTTTGTAGATTTCTGAGTTCAAAAACTTTTTTCTAAAATAGTTCTCTGAGCATACCTTGAAATCTCCCCATTTGTCTGGTATGTCAGAGAATGGTTTAACAGTCCATATTAGTAAAATTTCTAGACTACCAAAGTTTACTACAGTGTATGTATCAAAAAATATTTTGTTTTAGCATCTTAAATGAAACTCGTTAAAAAGATACACATTTAGGTTATTAAAGACCTATTATCACAAAGAGAATTTTAAGAAAGATGCTGCATGTGTACAGAGCATCTAAAAATGCTTGTGTGTTCATATTTCATAGACGAAGAGGCAGCAGTGATGGTAGTCACTTAACGTTCCTTTTAGAAAGGCATATTCTCAGGCCCCACCTTCAGATATATAAACTCCGATGTATTTACAAGTTCCCTGGATGATTTTTATGTTTTCTGAACTTTGAAAACCATTGGCCAGATACTTCTGTTGAAAAAGCCTCGAGCTTTTCCTAGCTGCCACAACAGGCAGGCGATTTACATGGAGCTTGGCCAAGTAAAACTCCTCCCAGGGATTCTTCTGTCAATTTCTAGGTCCTAGCATTTGTTACACATTTCGTTTACTTTTATTAGCTTAAATGCAGCATTTTATATTTCTTACTCCTGATAAATTGTATTTTATTTATTCCAGTCTATTTTTGTTTTATTTTGTTTTTAATTTGAACTATCATTTAAAAATACTATACTTACCAAACACTGAATGATTTCATATTATTTATAGGCACATTTATCTGTCCTTTTAAGAAACTTCATTTTTTTAGAACAGTTTTAGGTTCAGAGCAAAATTGAACAGAATGTACAAAGAATTCCCAGATAGCTCCTACCCCACACTTGCCTAGCCTTCCCCGCTATTGGCATCCCACACCAGAGTGCTTTGTTATTTGTGAGCTGAGAAGAATGTGTAATTGGCTGTTGTTGGATGTAGTTGTTTCATAGATGTCAGTGGTATCCAGTTAATTGATTGATGGTTCTGTTGAGTGCAACTATATTGTTGCTTATCTATTAGATCAATTAAGAATAAGAAAAATGACCCTGGCCAGGAGGCTCAGTTGATTCAAGGGTCATCCCCATACACCAGAAAAGGTTGCAGGTTCAATTCCTGGTCAGGGCACATACTTAGGCTGTGGGCTCGATCCCTGGTTGGGGCACATATGGGAGGTACCTGATAGATGTTTCTCTCTCACATTGATGTTTGTTTGTTTCTCTCTCTCTCTCTCTCTCTCTCTCTCTCTCTCCCCCTTCCTCTTTCTATAAAATCATGAACTTCATCAGTGATTCTCACCCCCCCCCCCCCGGCCTCTGTAGGTGGGCAGGAGGGCTGGAGGTGGCTGGAATTGGGTATTTCCCTTCCCCCAGGTAGGTTAGGCTTTTTAGGCTCTGATAAAATAGTGTTTCCTGCAGGCAGACCTTGTTAAGAAGGACAGATAGCTCTTTCAAAATGGTTACTTTTCCTCTCCCACTGCCAGGAGGATGTGGGGATTCTCTCTCTTATTCACTGTGAAGATCTGGTAGAGCTCTTGGATGTTAAACTTACAAAAGTGTGGGGTTCCCCCATGAGTGGGTCTCCTCGAAGTTTTTAACTCTTAGAATTGACCACATGGAGACTCTAGCAATCTGTCCAGGTTCAGTTTTTCTACTCCAGTATTTAGTTCCCACAAGGATTTCTGCTCTGGTAAGTTGAGATTCTCTGTGTCTCCTTCTCTCTCCAGTTTTGGGGACAGTGATTTGTCCTGTGACTTCACTTCTCAAATGGATCCAAGAACAGCTGCTGATTTTTCAGTTCAGCTTTTTACTTATTTGGATGGAGAGGCAACTTCTAAGCTCCTTACATGCTAGACTGGAAACCAGAAGTCTCTGCCCTTTTATTTTTTTGTTACTTGCAAAGCTAACTAGTCCCCTAGCTTCACATTATTTCATTAAGCGGCACTGCCTGGAAGGATTGTTCAACCAGTTATGAATCTATGTAGGTGTAACTGTATTCTGGATGAAGTTTATCCATCTCTTCCACAAAAGCTTTGTCAAACACTTAGCTGAAGTCAGTGTTGGTTGTTTAGGAATTCACTTCTTCAGTTATCTTGTTAGTTCAACTCTTTCCAATTGTAAATATCATTCTCTTTGATGTGGAAGATAGAAACAAAGTAGGAGGTGCTGAGTTCTGTTTTCTTTCTGTTCTGTTATAGTAACACTAGAATTTCGATGTACGAAATTCGTACAAGAGTAAGCCTTCCTTCCCCTGGCTTCCGGCACCGGCTTCCCTCTGGCACCCGGGCCCCGGGCTTCCCTTGCAGCCCCGGCTTCGTTCGTCTGGAAGGTCGTCCAGAAGGACGTCTGGTCTAATTAGCAGATTACTCTTTTATTATTATAGATCAGCTTCTCTAGTAGTCTGGTTCCTCTGTTTTCTTCTTATAGTGAGCATAGCTTTTAAAGACTTTTGTGTGATATTGAATATTTTGGCAATCTTTAGTTTCTTCTTGGCTTTGCCCTTTCTGACCTTTCATACAGGTATAGCCATTATTTCAGATGTACTTTGGGTAATTCAATTAATGTTTTTTTGGTGTCTTTTAATAATTCTGGACTAAACCAAAAATTCCCCGTACACCCTGATGTCTTTCTCATTGTGATTCTTCATAATTTCATTATCAGTTGTTTTTGAGTGTTTACTATGTGCCAGGAGCATGTAAGATAAGAGCTTTATAGTCCATTCCCACAAGAGCTCAGTATTTCCCTCACTTGACAGAAAGTGAAGCTGAGTCAACATAAAGATACAAAATTTGCCTAAGTCTCCTAACTTGTAACTTAAACTCAAATCCAAACTTTCAACTGTGTGCTACACAGCTTCTCAAGATATTTCCTTGTACTAAAAATAACTATGATTTTAAACTGAATAAAGTATATACTATGCATTTTGTGAATTTCATAATTTGTAGGAGTCCATAATGTTATCATGGGTGTTTTTATTTAAGAGTTAAAATTTTTGGGAAACATATTTGTTTGACCTGTAGACTCCTTTCCACTATTTTTTTTCCAACCAATTTCCTATTGTTAAAAATGCACAATTGTTTCTAATTAATTTATAGATCTATCATCTCTATGATTGAAAAACTAACTGGCATCCTGTATTAAATGTCAAATTAAGTATTTTGACCTGTCATTGCAGTTTCTTACTAAAATATCTAAAATTGTCTAAATTTTGGTCTAATATAGCTTTACATTTCAATTCTTTTGTGTTTTTAAGCAGATGTTTAGTAGTCCAACTTTATTATTCTTGTGAAATAGTCTAGAGATGACATGAATCTACTATAATTTGTTTTTCTATGAAACAGTTCCTTATTTGTGCATCTCATTCCCATCCATGATTCATCTAAATTTATATTGTTTCTACACAATGGGAAATGGGTATAGAATTTTCTTCTGAAAATTTTTATATTTCTTTGCATTTGCACATTTTTCTTTTTGTCTACACTATCTTCCTTCTATAGTATGTCTTTTAAGTAATTCTTTAGAAAAAAATGTGTGATAATATAAAGTTTTTAGATAAACTATTTTATAGCTACTTTGTGATTATCTCTGCTTATTAGCAAGTAGCACAATTAAAACTGTTTCTTCCCAGTGAATGAGCAACTAAGCCTGAGAATGGTGCAGTGTTTTATGTAACTCTTGAGCCTGTGGTACCCTGATAACCGTACAGCGAAGCCGTCATTTAGATAAAGAGAGGAACGCAGTTGCACTCATGGGCAATTAACTTTTTTATTAATAAGCTGTTAGCCAATTAAGGGCAGCTTAGACAGTCTCTCGAGTGTGGCTCTGTACTAAGTCCTGAGTAAATAACCTTGTTGGTGTGCTGGCCTGTTTTTCGTTGTCAGGGTGCCCATTCCGTCACAGTGATCCTGAGCTGCTGAAGCAGAAGTTGCAGTCATACAAGATCTCTCCGGAGGGATAAGCCAGGTAGGTCAGAGTCTGCTCTGCCTCTTCAGTAATGAGGTGCCAGACAGTTCTCTCAGTTTCATTTAACGTCCTTGCAGCGATGCTGTGTACTACTGTCAGGCCTCATGCAGACACCCCGCTTTCCAGGTGAGTTAAGCTAAAGCCTTGACTTTTCTGGTGTAGAGTGCTTGGAAATTCTGGTTCTTTCGTCTGCTAGGCTGCATTTTTATGTTTCTTGGTAATAAGGAAGCCGGAAACCTTTATTTCTCTCAATTTGTCTTGCTATCGCAATTGAGGGCATTGAAACAATTTTTAGAGGAATGCATTGAAGCTTATTAATGAAGCTGAAAATTAATGACATCTTATTTCATTTTGAAAATTGTTTGCTATGCCGCATGTAGGTTAGAGCAGAAGATGATGCAGTGTGTGCTGGTTAAATGTTCTGATAAGCATCACTGTTGCTATGTTAAATCTCCAGTTCTAATGATAGTTCATTAGGTCTATGAAACACATTGTCTTGACGTAAATAATTTAGATTTAAAAAAATGCTCCAATATAAAACCAACTATTTAGGAGTATACCTTTTAGTAAATACACTTTTAAAAACTAGTGACACTGCAAAGATTACTGTCTATAGCAGTGATGGCGAACCTATGACACGCATGTCAGAGGTGATACATGAACTCATTTTTTGGGTTGATTTTTCTTTGTTAAATGGCATTTAAAGATATAAAATAAATATCAAAAATATAAGTCTCTGTTTTACTATGGTTGCAAATATCAAAAAATTTCTATATGTGACACGGCACCAGAGTTAAGTTAGGGTTTTTCAAAATGCTGACACGCTGAGCTCAAAAGGTTCACCATCACTGGTCTATAGTATCCTTTTGAGTTGACTTGGATTTTGAAGGAGTTCAAAAAGAGCTTCTGCTTTCTCAGTTTAGAGCTGGAACACCTAAGCCATGTGTCCTTCAACACAGATTTCTACTTGAAGAAGGTAATTAGTATAGAATACTCCCGCTTCTGCTGTGTCCAAAGTTCAGGTTAGTTCAGTTCAAATCTCGGAGGTTTTCTGTACTCTGCACAAGACAGTGCTCAGGTGCTGTTGGGGGATGCAAAGGAGGGTCAGGTGTAAACCTGCTTCTACAGAGTCAGAGTCTGGAGGGGAACTTGCCAAGTGTTAGGAGTCCAGCAGTCCCTCCTTCCCTGCAGGGGATATGTTCCAAGACTCCCAGTGGATACCTGATATCGCAGATAGTATCAAACCCTATAGTAAATACTATGGTTTTTCCTATACATACATACCTACACTAGAGTTTAATTTATAAAATTAGGCACAGTGGGAAATTAACAATAATATCTAATAATATAGAGCAATTATAACAATATACTACAATAAAAGTTAGGTGAATGTGGATTCTTTCTCCCAAATATTTTACTGTACTATCCTCACCCTTCTTCTTGTGATGATGTGAGCTGATAAAATGTCTACATGATAAGATGAAGTGAGGTGAATGACATGGGCATAACTTTAGGCTGCTATTGACCTTCCGACTATACGTCAGAAGGAGGATCATCTGCTTCGGGTAGTCCTGGGTTTTGGAGCCATGGCAGTGTCAGGGGTTGGGTGTCAGGAGCAGGCTATGTTGATGGTTGGTGAAATTTCCTATTTTCGGACCACTTTTGACTGCTGTAACTGAAACCACAGGTAATTGGTGGTGGTGGGGAGGGGGACTATTGTATACATAGAATATCTTGGGTCTTCTGAAGAAGTGGGATACTATAAGCAGCAGGAGAGGCCATGAAACACTTTCCGGAAGAGATTCTCTTTGAGTTGAGCCTTGAAGCGGGGGTTAGGAATCGGGAAGAGAGAATGCATGAATAGAAGGCAGTATGTGCATAATATTATTAGGGTTTCAAGTTTAAAATAATGGTCACAAGTACATAAATGTTAGTGGGAAACTTAAAAGAACTAGTTGGTTAAAGAGATTAGTTTTAGAGGTGGGACATTTAAATGGCAGACAGAATGTGGATTCATAGTGCATTAAAGTTAGAATTAAAAATCTGATGTTCTTTCCAGTTGAAATTATAGAACTGTGGGCTTGGAAGGAACATTAATTAGAAAGCCATTCTCTTTTATGGAGTCATAGGATGTGACATGCCCATGGTACACAGATAGTAAGTCAGTGGCAGAACAGACACTGAAGCTAGGCCTTCTAACTTCATGATTATTTTTCTCAATCCCAGGTTACTATAGCACTGCTATCATGAATTTTCTGTGGCAGAGAGGGAGAACAAAATAGTGGAGAGAGGATGTAGGGAGTCAAAAATCACATCTCGAAATGGAATTTTGGCTAAAGCTTCCCTTTGTCAGGCCACAGAAGGAAGTAGAATCTGTGAAGACTGATTGGCATTGAATGGAGAGGGAGGTAATACATTAGGGAAGTAAAGTATCACAAAAGGCAAGGAGAGAATTTGGAGAAGAGGGTATAATAGTCCTTTATAGCTGGGAGACTTATAAAGACCAGGAAAGAAAGGTGATATGTTGAGTGGATTACTCAACTTGGATTTGGTGAGAGGTGTCGATGTAATGGTGGAAACCAAGACCACAGTTGAAAGATGAAGGATAAAGAACAGTGGATTGGATTTGTGGACTGTGAGTAAAAGTGAATGACAGCAATATTAGTTTAAGTGTCATGGATGTTTTGTGTGTTTAAGGCTAGAGGAGACCTGAGCCTATTTGCAGAAAAAGAAGAAAACCCATCAGAGAGGGTAGGCCTGATAAAGATCTATGTATATTAAAAAAAATAATCCTTCTGTAACCATTGTTATCTTTCCTTTATACCATGATTATACTGTACACGCCTTTGCTCTTATTACACCAATTGTAATTATTTTTGAAACTATTTATCTTTCCCACAAGTTTGTGAATTTTCTAAAAGAAAGAATGGATATTTATTTAACTTTCTGTCTCATAGTAATTCAGTGACTGGCACTTGGTAGGGCCTTAAAAAATGTTGAAAAGGTAAGTGGGCATATCATACACCTTGGGTATGAAGTAGACGCTGGAGTGTATGTTGGTGGGGTGCAGAGAGAGGAGATTGGCATTCAGTGACAGGGATAACCTTATTGAAGACTGGGGAGATATACTTGGACAAAGGACAGTGACAGAAAGAGGCATATCCCTTAGTCATTGTGCAAATATAGAGAAAAGCTTAGAGGTAGAGCAAAGGGAAGTTGATGGAGCATATCAGTTGGCCTTACTCTTCTTTGTAAGGTAAGAAGTCTGATCATTAGCTGAGAGTAAATGGAATGGGAATGGTGTTTTGGACATAGGAAAAGTCAGGAACTGTAGATAACAAATTTTGATAGGGAATAGAGAAGAAAAGAATTAGAGCAGCGGTTCTCAACCTGTGGGTCGCCAACCTGTGGGTCGCGACCCCTTTGGGGGTCGAACGACCCTTTCACAAGGCTCTCCTAAGACCATCGGAAAACACACATATAATTACATATTGTTTTTTGTGATTAATCACTATGCTTTAATTATGTTCATTTTGTAACAATGAAAATACATCCTGCATATCAGATATTTACATTACGATTCATAACAGTAGCAAAATTACAGTTATGAAGTAGTAACGAAAATAATTTTATGGTTGGGGGTCACCACAACATGAAGAACTGTATTAAAGGGTCACGGCATTAGGAAGGTTGAGAACCACTGCATTAGAGGCTTTTCCAGCAATTGTAAAGAATCACTTTTTAAAAAAATACAGGCTATCATCAAGTCTACCGAGAAGATTGTATTCTGTTTGTACACTCTTTGCTTTAACTCATTTGCATTCCTCCACTTACTCTTGATTTATAAGTAGGTCACTTACTTAGTTGAAGCTGGTTAGTAATTTCCAAATCATCCTTTGGACCTTCATCACAACTTTTTATCTGATGTATAGTGCATGTGGGCAAGCTGTAAATAGTATATTGCTTTCGTTTGACGTCTGTCTTTACTGAGTGGATCTCAGTAGAGTGAAGCAGCTGGGGGACAGTGTTCTAAAGGGCAGAAAGTTGATGAATGAAAAATCCATGTAAAACATGTTGATAAATACTTAGTAGCACTTTGGCATCAGTGCAAATTAGATCTTAAATTGTCAAAGTGTATGTTAAAATATTGAATGAAAGAAAACACTAAAATGCATGTAAAGTAAAACAACGGAACTGCTTTTATTTCAGAAAAACCTACTTGAAAAAAATACCTTCTACTTTTAGAAATACTTAGATGTTAAATATCAGAATTTTGATGACCAGAAGAGAGAGCATTTGTGACTTAACTGACATCACATACTTTTTCAACAAAGACATATTTATGGGATCGCATTTCATCTTCCTTCTTGAATGAGCTTGGTATTCAGTTTAAGAAGACAGCAACTGAACAACAAAATAAAACGAAAGAAAATGGGCAGTCCTGCACTTATTCCTCAGCCCTCTCCCCAAAGAGAAAAACATAGAGGTCAGTTCACCCACAAGATAGCAAAATTCGAAATGTCGATACCCCCACAACATAGCTTTAAAATACATGAAATAAACATGGAGAGAACTGAAAGGACAACTAAGCAAATCCACACTCATATTTGGAGACTTCAGCACTCCTCCTTCAGTAATTAACAGAACAAGCAGACAGAACATCCGTGAGTATATAGAAGACTTGAAGCAACTCTGTCAACCATCTTGATTGACCTAATTGACATTTATAGACTATTACACCCAACAACAGGTTGGGTTTTTCATGTGTACATAAAACATTAACTTGGATAGATGATATTTAGGGGGGGCTTAAAAATCCATTACAAATTTAAATGAACTGAAACTATACAAAATATGTTCTCTGATAATAACCAGTACAATAAGGCAAGAAAAATAAAAAGCAGATTAGAAAATAAGAAAGAAAAAACCTTTCTCTAGTCTCAACATAATGATTTATGAAAAAAACATCTCAATGAACTTACCAAAATGCTGTTATAACTAATAGATGGTGGGATCTAAGTCAATGCACAAAAGTCAATTCTATTTCTTCCAATGAATAATTGGAAACTAAAAAAAATTAAAGTGTTATATGCAATAGTACCAAAATGACATAAATGTTTTTTAATATATATTTCAAAATATGTACAAGATCTTTATACTGAAATACTGATGAAAAAAATCAAAGAAGAAAATTGTAAGTACAATTACCTGATTCCAAGACTTAAGTAAAAGTACTGGAATCTAGATAATGTGTTAGGGAAATGATAAACATAAAGATCAACTGGACAGAATTAGACCCACATACATACAGCCAACTGGTTTTTAAACAAAGATTCCCCGGGGAATTGAATAGGGAAAGGATAGTATTTTCAACAAGTATTTCTAGGACAATTGAATGTCCATATGCCAGGAGAAGGGGAAGGTCACAGACACATACCTCATATCTTAAAAATTAATTTGAAATAGATCATAGATCAAAATGTAAAATGTAAACCTTCTGGAATAAAAGATGGAAATTGGAATGAGCTTGGGTTTGGGATGTCCCTTGAGAGAAAATATTGATAAATTAGACTTTATCAAAGTTAAAATTTTGTTCTGTAAACTGTTAAGAGAATGATAAAATAAGCCATAGATTGGAAGAAATATTTCCAAATCATATATTTGATAAAATACTTGTATCAAGGACATGTAAAGATGCAAAGAACTCTCAAACTCAATAATAACAAAACAGTTTTTAAATATGCAAAAGGTTGAACAGACATTTCATCAAAGAAAATATGTGAATGATAAACACATGGAAAAAAACATTCATCATTAGATATTAGGGAAATGCAATTTTTATAATTTTTTTTTCTTTATTGATTTAGGTATTACATATGTGTCCTTATTGCCCCATTGCCCCCACCCCCTCCCCCCCACTCATGCCCTCACCCCCCTGGTGTCTGTGTCCATTGGTTAGGCTTATATGCATGCATGTATATAAGTCCTTTGGTTGATCTCTCCCTCTTACCCCTCCCCTCCCCTACCTTCCCTCTGAGGTTTGACGGTCTAATTGATGCTTCTCTGTCTCTGGATATGTTTTTGTTCATCAGTTTATGTTGTTCATTATATTCCATAAATGAGTGAGACCATGTGATATTTATCTTTCTCTGACTGGCTTATTTCGCTTAGCATAATGCTCTCCAGGTCCATCCATGCTGTTACAAATGGTAAGAACTCCTTTTTTACCTCAGTGTAGTATTCCATTATGTAGATGTACCACAGGTTTTTAATCCACTCATCTGCTGTTGGGCACTTAGGGGTGCATTATATCCTTTCTGATTGGTGTTTCTAGTTTCTTGGGATATATTCCTAGAAGTGGGATCACAGGGTCAAATGGGAGTTCCATGTTTAGTTTTTTTGAGGTAACTCCATACTGTTCTCCACAGTGGCTGTACCAGTCTGCAGTCCCACAAGCAGTGCACGAGGGTTCCTTTTTCTCCGCATCCTGCTAGAACTTGTCCTTTGTTGATTTGTTGATGATAGCCATTCTGACAGGTGTGAGATGGTACCTCATTGTTGTTTTGATTTGCAGCTCTCGGATGATTAGTGACTTTGAGCATGTTTTCATATGTCTCTTGGCCTTCCTTATGTCCTCTTTCGAAAAGTCTCTATTTAGGTCCTTTGCCCATTTTTTGATTGGGTTGTTTATCTTCCTTTTGTTAAGTTGTATGAGTTCCCTGTAAATGTTGGAGATTAAACCCTTATCGGTGATAACATTGGCAAATATGTTCTCCGATGCAGTGGGCTTTCTTGTTTTGTTGATGGTTTCTTTTGCTGTGCAGAAGCCTTTTATTTTGATGCAGTCCCATTTGTTTATTTTCTCTTTAGTTTCCATTGCCTGGGAGCTGTATAGGTGAAGAAATTGCTTCAGCATATGTCTGAGATTTTGCTGCCTCTGAATTCCTCTAGTTATCTTATGGTTTCCCATCTTACATTTAAGTCCTTTATCCATTTTGAGTTTATTTTTGTGTATGGTGTAAGTTGGTGGTCTAGTTTCATCTTTTTGCATGTTCTGTCCAATTTTGTATCTGTCCAATTTTCCCAACACCATTTATTGAAGAGACTGTCTTGACTCCATTGTATGCTCTTGCCTCCTTTGTCGAATATTAATTGGGCATAGTGGTTTGGGTCGATTTCTGGGTTCTCTATTCTATTCCATTAATCTATATGTCTGTTCTTGTGCCAGAACCAGGCAGTTTTGGGAACAGTGGCTTTGTAATACAGCTTGATATCTGGTATTGAGATCCCACCTAGTTTGTTCTTCTTTCTCAGGATTGCTGCAGCTATTCGAGGTCTTTTTTTATTCCAGATGAATTTTTAGAGAGTTCGTTCTAGGTCTGTGAAATATGCCGTTGGTATTTTTTTAAATATATATTTTATTGATTTTTTACAGAGAGGAGGGGAGAGGGTTAGAGAGTTAGAAACATCGATGAGAGAGAAACATCTATCAGCTGCCTCCTGCACACCCCCTATTGGGGATATGCCCACAACCAAGGTACATGCCCTTGACCGGAATCGAACCTGGGACCCTTCAGTCCACAGGTCGACACTCTACCCACTGAGCCAAACCGGTTAGGGCTGCCGTTGGTATTTTAATGGGAGTGCATTGAATCTATAGATTGCTTTGGGTAGTATGGACATTTTAATGATGTTGATTCTACCAATCCATGAACATGGTATGTTCTTCCATCTGTTTATGTCTTCCTCTATCTCTTTTTTCAGTGTCTTGTAGTTTTCAGAGTATAGGTCTTTTACCTCCTTAAAGTTTATTCTTAGGTATCTTAATTTTTTTGGTGTGATGGTAAATGGAATTGTTTTTTTTTAGTCTCTCTTTCTGGGGAAATGCAATTTTAAACTGCAGTGACTATCATTAGAATTGGTCTATTGAAAAAAAAAATCTGACAGTATCAAATGCTCAAGAGGATGTAGAATGACCTGAAGTCTTATGCATTGCTAGAAGAAATCCAAGTGGTAGAACCTCTTTGAAAAGCCATTTGGCAATTTCTTATAAAGTGAAACTTAGACATACTGTATGAGATAGTTATACCACTACTAGTTTTTAATATAATTGAAATAAAAGCATAACTCCACACAAAAACCTATTTATACTGTCTTTAGTCATAATTGCCAAAAATCTAGAAACAACCTAAATGTCCTCAGTGTGTGGTTGGATAAACAAATTGTGGTATAGCCATAAAATGAAATACTACTCAGCAATAAAAAAGGCACAAACTATTGCTACACCCAACAGCATGAAGCATTCTTCATACTAAGTGAAAGAAACCACACTATATGATTCCTTTTATGTAACAGGAAAAGACAAACTTATAAGTATAGTATACACTAAAAGGGGTATATTTTACTTTATGAAAATTATACCTTATTTTTTTCAATGGAAAAAAAGAGAAATAGTAGGTAGGAGGTAGCATAAATGAGCCAACTATTTGTCTTATGTAGCAGAATTTAATAGATTACATTAATAAATAACTTAATCAGCATTTAATTTAGAATTATATAGAAAACATCCTGTGTAGCCAAAAATGGAAATGGTTAAAAGTAATTGCCTCTAGGGAGTAACTGCCTCCAGACAAGAAAGAAATGTGATGTGGGAGCTGTTGATATTAATAATTAGCCATGCTATATATGTAAAAGAATTTTTCACTTCCACTTAATCAAAGGTAAAAAAAAACCAATTTCATGTAATATATGGAGTTTAATTGGTCAAGTGCTTAATGGATAGATGGTAATCACAGTGAAACAGATACTGAGATCTTTGTGTATGAGATTTTAACCTTTCCTTCAGTCCTCCCAGCGCCTACCAGTTTCTAGTCTATGTTAAGAACTGTGAAAGGTGTGAGATTTTACCCTACTTGCAAGCTAAGAATTTAGCTGTCACAATTTTATGGATTCTGGCAGAAGGTTTAAAGATTTCAGAAACAGCAGTACATCAGCATTTTCTTGTACCAGTTCCCTGAACCCCAGTTCCCACAGAGCAACATGAAGGCCAGGCACTACCCACATGTGTTGGTAGAGAGAAACCCTGAGTGTAGAGAATCTTAATCTTTAAAAATAGACAGTAAGCATTTCCTTTTTTATATATATTTTTATGTTTCAATTAGTTTACTTTTCAATATTATTTTGTATTGACTTCAGTTGTACAGCTTAGTAGTTAGACAAGCATATACTTTGCCTAGCATTTCTACACTTTCAGTGGGAGGCCCTGTCTCTTCTGAGGCTGTTCATTACATGAACATCCTTGAAAAAGTGGCCTGGAGCAAATGCTGCTGTTTTCTCTAGTTGCACATGTTCAGAAACTTGAGGCCCCTGGAAAATTATCTCAACAGTATATAGCAGAAGACCAATAGATAAATAATATAAAAGTCTACGAGCTACATTGGCCAATTTTTTTTTAATTGGCACCTTCCATTTTTCTTCTTAAAATATTGATGTGTATATTAATCTCAATTTACTTTCATTAACATTTATTTTAAAATTTTCCAATGAGGGTAATAATTCTTCTAATATTTTGTTAGTTTTTTCAGCTAAACATATCTATTAACAGTTCCTTCCTAATTTAGATAATCTTGGTTTTGGGATTTAGTTATTTTGCTTTCAGTTTTAGCTTTTAAAAAAACCCTACAATTTTATGATAAAACATTAATATTTTGAGATGCAGAAATCTTAAGATTTTTTAAATTGAAATGATGCATTATTTACAAATGTATTTTTGCACTAATATTTTTGAAACTCTTTTACTTCTCATTGTAGTTTTTTCATTTTTAGAGAGGGAGAAATGGTGTTTTATAATTTTAACTCAGCATAACCATTAATGATTATTTAAAAGCAAGTATAATTGGTGCTTTCAAGAAAACTTACTAATGATACTAAAACCATGAAGTAGGAAAAGAAGTATGCTCTTTATACTTTTTGAGAGATTGGTTAACCTCTCATTTTCACAGTCCAAAAGTTTTCAAGAAGTAAGTGAACATATTAAATCTAAAACTGGTAAAGTCCTGTTAATGAGAAGTCTTTCAAAATAGTTTAAAAGACTTAAAAGTAACACTATGTCAAGAAAATTTTATGGCAGAGATAAATCTCAGCGACTCCTTATTCAATGTTCATATAAATCTGAACTACCTAAAGTTCCTATTTTTTTTTTCCTTAGGTGAGAGTACTTATCAATAGATAATGGTATTCAGTCTTTCCATTACTTTATGAACAGTAACTGCTTTTAAGAGCAGCTTTTCCATCTATTTCATCTCCGGGAGCATCTCTCCTGGTTTATAAGAACAGCACTTTGCTGCACTCAGCTTGCTTTTGTGTTATAGCTGAAAATGTGTACACTGTTCTTGGTAAATCTTAGAACTGCATTAGGGAAAAGGTGGAGAGCTGAGCATTAGAATTGGCGCCAGGAGGATGTGGTTGTACTTTGGGCTCTATCACACATTGCTGTGTACATCCTTCCTTTTTTATAGGCTGACGATAGTCATTTGACGATTAATATTGTTCAAGGTGGTTCAAATAAAAATCATTTTGAAAGTCAAATAACATGCCATTTTTAGTTAACCCTAGTGAAGTTTACTTGCATTAAACTGGAAAACTAGTCTTCCTCCTAAGAAAATTTAGTACTCTGTTTACAGTTATGTATCTTTCTATAATTATTTATTATTTATTCTGAGAAATTACTGATATCTGTATTCTTTATAGATATCAGTAACATAATCATAATTCAATAACACACGATAGTGCAAACTTATGATGCCTGCAAGATTCAGCCTGTCTCACTATAGACATGAGACGATTCTCCCAGCTTAGTTCTATTTTGTGATCAGTTTTACAGAGTATTCTTCTCTTCCCCTCATTTCTTTTGGAGAAGCAAATGTAAAGTATCCAGAAAATTAAATAACTGGCCTTATTCCATAAGGCGGATGTTTCAGATTCTTAGTCGGCTTAGCTTTAAGACATTTCATACTTCCTGGTAGAGTTTACCACCAATTTACAGTGTATTGCTTGTTAGCCAAAGTTTGTATTTCTAAATTTGCCTTTATCTGTGTTGCTCAGTGATTAGAATATTGGCCCATTCACCAAAGGATGGCAGGTTTGATTCCGGGTCAAGGGCATGTATCTGGGTTGCAGGTTTCAATCCCCATCCCAGTCAGGGCAGGTGCAAGAGGCAACCAATCTCTGTCCCCCTCATCCCCTTTCCACTCTCTCTATAAGAAGCAATGGGAAAAATATCCCCGGGTGCTGATTAACTATACACACACACACACACACACACACACACACACACACTCACACATATACATATATTCTAATGTTATTATCATGTATGACATTTTATATATGTACATACATGTGTATGTGTGTGTATACACATATCCCTCTAGTCTGGGGAAAAACCTTTAAGTGACATATTTTTAAGTTTTGCTTCTGTTTGCAATAGCATATTGGATATGATACATCTGTTTTTATAAGATATTTGACATTAACTATAAAATTAGTATAAATATTTTCCATTATTTCCATAAAAATTATAGGGCATAGTGATGCTGAACTTGCTTGCTTGCTTTTATATTAGGCAAGAAAATTAGAATACTTGAAGCACAGTTATAATTAGTAAGTAAACCATGGAATTGAGACTTAATATTTTTTTCCATGTCTCCAAACAGATTTATCTACATTTACTTCTCCTATTCCTTCTCTTTCCTTTATCCCCCCATTCCAAATTTATTTAGTTGTTGATGTTCCCTAATAGTTTAAGTCCAAATGTTGGTATGAATCTGCACTGAGGAATTCAGTATTTTGGATGGAAATTTAAATTGAATCATTTTTTGGCCCTAGCCAGTTTGGCTCAGTGGTTAGATTCTGGTCAAGGGCAGCAACCAATCGCTGTGTCTCTTTCACATCCATGTGTATCTCTCCCCCTCCCTCCCACTCTCTCTAAAATCAATGGGGGGGGGGGTGAATCCTCAGGTGAGGATTAACCACAACAAAAAGAAAAAAAAAGAATCATTTTTTTGGGTACCTATTTTTAATGATTCAAAGCATTTATTCAAATATAATAAGTTAAAAGACAATGAGAAAATTTTAATATTTGGGTTTCTATTTTGTGATAAAAATCATAATAAAGGAGTAATGTGATTATTAATTTGGGTGTTATACACATTCCAGAAAGCTTCACTTCTATTTAGTATTTGGCTAATTTGTAAGAATATTTCAGGATGTGAGTTGTGGCATAGTCCGTTTTACTAACTGGAGATGTCTATAGTTGTAATCAGATTCTCCAAGGCATCTCAAAGGCATCTAAAAAATTGCTATAAGGATTTTTTTAAATTGAGTTTGTGTATATACACGAAGAGCAGAATAAGAGAGCTGGTAATTAAATAACTAGAACAGTATCTGATACATAAGCTAGATGTTATTATTGTCATTATTATTATTTTTTTTCAATTAAATCTTTATTGTTCAGATTATTACAGTTGTTCCTCTTTTTTCCCCCCATAGCTCCCCTCCACCCGGTTCCCACCACACCCTCCACCCTAACCCCATTGTCATTATTATTACTCACCTTCTTCACATCCCTCTCCCTGCAAAAACAAGGAAGTCCCAGATCTCGTTCGCTGTGCAGATTTGTGCACAGGATATTCACTGGGGAGTGCTCTCAGGATCAGTGCCTGTTGGGGAGTGAAGGAGGTAAGGTAAGGGTAGAAGGAGAATTGGTGATCCCACAGGGAACTCTAAAGCTGGGATGACCCTGCAGAGTTGCCCCTAATTGGAGCAAGGAGTCTTGGCCTCATACCCTTGTATCAACCAGTCGTTGGATCAGGTTGCTTCCAGAGAGGGAACATCACCTTGAGCAAGATGGCTTTCTTCAGCTGAGGGGGATTCTGCTGCAAGCTGTCAGTCTTCAGCACTCTCTGACCCTGGAGAAGTGTGTGCCCTTGTCCTGAGGGGGGTGGGGGGGAGTGGACAGCGAACCACAGCCCACTATACGCTGCCTCCAGGAAGAGTGAGTGGGACACTGGATGCTCAAGCCAGAAATCTGGGAACTAGTCAGGACTCCTTCCTGTCTCTGGATATTCTTCCATCTGTCGCTTCTTCTCCCTATCTTCCACATGCAGGATGTAGTATGTTACTTTAATTCTCAATTCCACCATCCATCTCCCCCACCCAAAGTCCTTCACACTGATGCCAAAGTAATTTTTCTCCTATACTTTTAATTTCTGCCCATTCCACAACACTTCGCTGTCAACTTTCTGTGCCTTTTTTTGCATGTTATTCCCTGCAGATTGTCCATTCTCCTCTCTTGATAATTCTTTTTCATTCATTATAATTTGGTCAGGTGAGTCCTCCCCTTGGAAGCCCTTGCTGAGCACTTTTCCTCCCTTTTCCCCTCTTGTAACATGTGTTTTTCTGTATTAGCTCACTTACCACCTGTTTTGTAGTGTTTATTTTCTTGCCTGTCCCGCCTACCCCCGCTGATGATTGTGGCCTTATCCTCCCTAAGGGCATAAATAGCATCTTTTATCTCCATAAATCCAATCCCTAATCATAGTGCCTGGAGTTCATTGCCAGAACTTAGGGAGTGTGGGCTGACTGGAGTGAGTGAATGAATGATGGGTTCAAGCAGTTAATAGTCAGAAAGCTTAACTGAGAGGTATTGGCAGAGGCTGCTTTGGTTTGCATATAGTATTAGTATGTTTACCTGGCAGGTTTCTACATTTGGATTCAAGTTAAGTTGATACAATATTTTCATTCTCTTGTCCAATGAGCTCAGATATGCCTAGAGAAACCTATCAAACCTTTTATTTACTTTTCTAAATTAAATTTATTGAGGTAATTTTGGTTGATAACATTATGTAAGTTTCAGGTACATAATTCTATAATATATCATCTATATATTGCATTGTGTGCTCCACACTCAGTCTGGTCTTTCGTCACCATATGTTTGACACCTTTTACTCTATTCATCCACCCCCACGAGTTTTTGTTTGTTGCTTTCTGTTTTATATCCTACATGAGTGAAATCATATGGTTTTTATCCTTTCTGTCTGATTTATTTCCCTTAACATGATGCTTTCAAGATCATTCATGTTGTCACAACATAAAATTTTATCATTTTTTATGGCTGAGTACTATTCTATCATATATCTATCTATATATACATATATATATATACATATATATATATATATCACATCATGTCTTTATCAGTCATTCATCAAAGGACACTTGGGTTTCCATGTCCTGGATATTGTGAATAATGCTGCAGTGAACATATAGGTACATAGATCTTTACAAATAAGTGTTTTCAAATTTAGGGAGAGATACTCAAAAGAGGATTGCTGGGTTATATAGTAGCTCTATTAATTTTTTTTTATTAAGGTATTACATATGTGTCCATATTCCCCCATTGCCCCCCCAACCCACTCCTGTACATGCCCTCACCCCCCTGCTATCTCTCTCCATTGGTTTCATTAAATTTTTGAGGAACCTCTATACTGTTTTCATAGAGGCTACACAAATTTACATTCCCACCGGTAGTGTATGAGGGTTGCTTTCTCTCTACATCCTCTCCAACACTTGTTGTTTCTAGTCTTACTGATAATAGCCAGTGTAATAGGTGTGAGGTGGTATCTCACTGTGGTTTTGATTTGAGTTTCCCTTATAGCTAATGAAGTTGAGCAACTTTTCATATACCTGTTGGCCATCTGTATGTCTTCTTAGGAAGTGTCTGTTCAGATCCTTCTGCCCATTTTTACTGGGTTGTTTGTTGTTAAGTTGTATGAGTTCTTTTTATATTTGCCCCATATGGGAGGTATCATTTGCAAATATCTTCTGCTTGCTTGGTGGCCTTTTTGTTTTCTTAATGGTTTCTTTTGCTGTGCAGAAGCTTTTTAGTTTGGTATGATTCCATTCATTTATTTTTGTTTTTACTTCCTTTGCCTTTAAGGTCAAGTTCACAAAAACTCCTCTGAGACCAATATATTGTTCTTGGCTGGTGATTTCTCTCTTTCAATATTTGATTCGACTCCAAGCCTGTAAGGTTTTTGCTGAAAAATCTGATGATAATATAATGGGGTTTCCTTTATAGTTTATAGTCCTCTTTTCTCTGGCTGCCTTAAGAATTTTTTCGTTGTCACTAACTTTTGACAGTTTTAATATGTCTTAGAGAAGGTCTTTTTGCATTGAACTAAAGAGGTATCATCCTGTTAGCTTCTTGGATTCAAGGGTCCAGCTCTCTCCACAGGTTTGGGACATTCCCATTATTTGTTTGTATAGGCTCTCTGACCCCTTCTCTCTCTGTTCTTATATTGGTCTTTCTAATGGAGTCAGATATTTCTCATAGAGTCTTTCATTTTTTTAAAAAAATACATTTTATTGATTTTTTACAGAGAGGAAGGGAGAGAGATAGAGAGCCAGAAGCATCGATCAGCTGCCTCCTGCACATCCCTCACTGGGGATGCGCCCGCAACCCAGGTACATGCCCTTGACCGGAATCGAACCCGGGACCCCTCAGTCCGCAGGCCGACGCTCTATCCACTGAGCCAAACCGGCTTCGGCTTCAGTCCCTTTAATAAAAGAGAAAGTACTTCTTTCGTTCATTGAACTGACTTGCTGAGTTTTCTTATATCTCATTTAGTTCTTTTTAAAACTGCCATCTTGAATTCTCTGTCATTTAAGTCACAGTGTTCTATGCCTTTGTTTTCTGTGGACCTCATTTTCTTTGAGTTGCCATGTTACTTTGGTTGTTCATGGTACTTGATGGGTTATTTCTCTGCCTGGGTATTTGGGGAATTGAAATCATGTAGGTACTGTTTTGGTGTTGACAGTTTAGCAGGTTGATACGTAGAGGTCTTTTGTTTTCCAGTAGATAATGTGATAGCACAAGTTTTTGTCTTCTCTTACCTGCACTCCTGGGACGTCCAGGGTTTCAGTGGGGCAGAGTTGTCCTCGCTGTGGAAAATGCCCCATATTCCCCGAGGAGGTGGGTGTCCACTCTGTGACTGGGTTGCCTTGGCCTCAGGGCACCACCCCCATGTGGGTTGGTAGGCCATAGGCCTCTGGGCCTGTGAGTTCCTGGTGCTGCTTTCCTGTAACCAGAGGCTGCCAGCTGTGCTGTACTTAGTATGGGAGGTGTCCCAGCTGCCTCTACTGGGTTCTGCTGCAATGTGTGAGGGAGGATTGTGGGCAAGGGTTTGGGGAGGTTGTACATCCATGGTTTTTACTGCTGGGTTTAGCCACAGTGAGCACCGCCACTCAGGTGGGAATGTTCCTTCGGCCCATTTGGTCCTCTCTAGGCTGTCAGTGACGGCTGTCACCCCGCACCTCCACTGCTATTGTGTCAGCTAGAGGCCAGCCCCTGATGGGAGAGTGGGGCAGGGGGTCTGCACTTTTTGCATCATCAACCCCTTTTAAAACCTTGTGAAAGAACTCAGTTTGTGATCTTTTTCCCCCTGTGGTGCTACATCAAAAAAGAAAAAGAAATGAAAAGCAACTAATTGCAGAGTTTCTAGTAAAAGTGTTCTGAGACTGATTGAAGCCGAAGCTGCTCTGGCGAGGAGACATTTACTTTATCACCCAGTAAACATTTACCGAGCACTCAACATGTCACCGAGTTTTCAGTTTGTTCACATCGGAAATAAAAAGATGATTAAAACACTGTTTTAGAGCTTTTAGCCTAGTGGAGTAAAGAAGGCATAATTAACTATAGTTAGGTTTGATAATTGCTTTAATAAAAATATATTCTAGGTGCTAGTTGTAGATTCAGAGGAGAAAGATTTGCTGGGGGCGGGGGTGTGACATTGGGGATGTTTCTTGTAAGAAGTGAACTTGGAATTAGGTTTGAAAGTTGAATAGGGGTTTCCCCAATAGAGAGAAGTGAGGCTTATCATACAGAGGGAATAGCATTCACTCAGCATCAACAAATAACAATTGGATGATGACTGTACTGCAGTTACTGCTCCAGACACTGGGAGTACAGTGATGAAGGAAACTAACAAGACCCCTCTTCATGGAGCTGACATTCCAGTGGGGGAGACGGACAACAAGTTAGTGTGGTGAGAGGTAACTAGGCAAGATAAGGGAAAAGAGCGAGACTTGGGGAGGTGAGCCTGTTTAGGTGAGGTTGTCAGGGTGTGTCTTGAGGAACTAGTCCTGGGAGATGTGTGAAAACAGGTTCTGGGGACAAATTAGTTGAGAAATTCCACCCCAATAAGTCTTGCCATAAAGAATTTGAGATAATTCTGGATTAAACCAAATCAAACAATGCATTAGACTAGAAAGCCCACTGGTTCATCACTGGTGTTTTGTGAGCTAAGGAGACCGTGGGAGAAGCTGGACTTGCGTTCAAGGACGCTGTGGCCAGTTGAGAACGGCCGTTTGAACCTTGGCGAAGAGTTGGTGCCCCACTCACCGCGGCGAGCCCCCTTCCAGGGGGAGTCAGCACTGCCAGGATTCGATTTTGATTTTAGAAAAGTTACTATGGCAACAGTTTGGAAGCTGTCTTGAGTAAGGAAAGACTAAATTGAGAATCTTTGTGATAAGAGAATGATGAGGGTCTGAACACTGGAGAGGAAAAGATAGGTTTTAAAGGGATTTGGAGGTAGAATCAATTCAGCCAGATAACTGTTTATAGACAATGAAGAATGTGTCAGAAAAGTTCCTGGCATGTAATGTTTGAGGCGAATGAAAGTTTATCTTCAAGAGAAGGAAACTTGCCCCTGATCTGCCAACAAATGAAGGTCACAGCAAGGTCACAGCAGAGTTGTAAGGCAGCACAGGATAGACTGTGCTGAGTGTGTGAGAAACAGAAGCAAAGTAATATGTTTTCAAGTGTTCCAGACTCTGCATGTCTCTCACGTTTTCTCCCATCTTTGAAATAAGGAAGGTTAGAAATGAAATGTGTGTGTGGGGGGGGGGGGGGGGGGAATCGACATGGTCTACATCTACATTTGAAAGGTTGTACTTTTTAGGAAGAAACAAGCTTATTATCACTTTTAAATAAGACAGAATATGACCTTGAATTAGAGGCAGTAACTGCATGTCTAATTGTGAGCGGGGCACACCTAGCTGTATGGAACTCGACTCGGCGAAGCCAAGGACTGGCAGGTGGCTGCATTCTACTGCCAGCTACATGCAGCTGCCAGGGCATCATCTGGACCTCACTGGCAGGCACTGAGAGGAATTTGCAGATGGCAGGAAATATTAGAATAGGAGGAGAGAAGGAAGTGTGGCTCAAAATTATAAATGCAATCCACATTTCTATTTTATATTTGTGTGTGGGTAAATATAAATAGAGCATCCCCACCGGTGTATTGTATCACATGCTCATCAGCTAGCTATGATCTATCACCAATCAAGTGAGGAAAATATCACCTTACTTGTTCTTCCACGGCAAAGAAATCTTGGTTAGGGACTTTATTAGAATTCAAACCAAACTGTAATTTGCCTTGAGGATGAAATAGTAGATGAGTATAATTAATGCTTTAACCAAACCTAGCAAATACAAATATGATGAATGATTTCTTATAAAAATGACAAACTAGTGTTTAAAAAAAAACAGATCTGCCACAGCCAGGTTTGCTCAGTGGTTAGAGTGTCAGCCCGCAGACTGAAGGCTTGTGGGTTTGGTTCTGGTCAAGGGCACATACCTGGGTTGTAGGCTTGACCCCCGGCCCCGGTCAGGACCCAGTGGGAGGCAACCAATGGATGTGTCTCTCTGTCTCTCCCACTCCATTCCACTCTCTCTAAAAATCAATGGAAAAAATATCCTTAGGTGACGATTAACAACAATAAAAAACAGGTCTTATATTCCTCTTGGTGGACTTTAGTCAACTGATAAAAATATTAAAAATATATAGAGAAAGTCACTACGCTTAATTTTTCTCATCCTTTTGATTACTGATGAACTAGATTACAATAAATGAGTTGTTATGCCTGACACTTTGTACTTTAGTCTGGAAATATTGGCATTGAAAACCAAAGGTCAAATTGCCATTTGATATTCTTAGATCTTCCTAGAAATATGTTCTTTAAATAATAAGCTTGTGTTTCGAATACACCTTTATGTGGGATCATTGTTCAAATTGTTTGATTATATATGTATTTTAGGCACAATTAGGAAACTTCTCATCTAGGCATCAGAATTGGCATTTGATGTGGTTTCCTCCCCAGAGAGCTGTTCTTTTGGTATGAATGCCATATCCAAGCAGAACTCGTGGTGCGCTCTTAGCTCTTCTAAATGGACATGAAAACTAGGGAGTCCGTGCTATTGTGAGCTGGGGGTAACATTTGATGTTGACAGGCCATGTAAATAGGTTGTAGACTCCATTTTATTTAACTATTTTTCTGGCTTTGCACATTTTTCTTTCAGCTGTTTTTTTCATCTTCCTGTTTGCTTCCTTTTGTCTCCTTTCATTTCGATCTATCAATGAGTTTCTTCCTTGGTGTAGTATGGGTTTCCCTCACCCATTTTGTTTCTGACCCTCACTCTGGCCAGTCACTGCTGGCTGGAACTATTCCTTTAAGAAGGGCAAAGGCAGTGTGTAAGAATGGCAGTCGCACCTTTCACAAGTTGTGTGGGCAAAAATAATACAATAAGAAAATACTGTCACCTGACTACATCTTCATTCTGGCTTCTCTACAGAATATTTTTTTCTTAAAAAATGTTAATGTCATATTTAACATATGCTTCTAACACAAAATATATAAAAAAGTACAATATGAACTAATTCCTTCCCTTCCAACTTCTGTAAAGCATACTTTTTTATATCACACTAGAGGCCTGGTGTGCGATATTCGTGAACTTGGGGGGGTGTCCCTCAGTCCAGCCTGCACCCTCTCCAATCTGGGACCCCTTGGGGGATGTCCAACTGCCCCAACAGGGATCAGGCCTAAACTGGCAGTCAGACATCCCTCTCACAATCCGGGACTACTGGCTCCCAACCGCTCGCCTGCCTGATTGCACCTAACCCCTTCTGCCTGCCAGCCTGATCACGCCCTAACCACTCCCCTGCCAGCCTGATCGATACTTAACTGCTCCCCTGCTGGCCCGATCGCCCACAACTGCCCTCCCCTACAGGCCTGGTCACCCCAACTACCCTCCCCTGCAGGCCTGGTCCCCCCCAACTGCCCTCCCCTGCCAGCCATCTTGTGGCTGTGGGCACCGTCATCTTTGAGGGCAGGGCAGTCAATTAGTATATTCCCTCCTTATTGGCTGTGGGTGCTGCCATCTTTGCGATGGTGTGAGGGTCAATTGGCATATTCCCTCTTTATTAAATAGGATGATCTCACTCATTTGTGGAATATAATGAACAACATAAACTGATGGACAAAAATAGAACCAGAGATACAGAAGCATCGAACAGACTGTACAACCTATGAGGGAAGATGGGGAGTGAAGGGGTAAGAAAGAGATCAAAGGACTTGTATGCATGCATATGAGCAAAACCAATGGACACAGACACTAGGGGGGTGAGGGCTTGTGCTTGGTGGAGGGGGTGGCAGGGGAGAGGTCAATGCGGGGGGAAAGGAGACTCAAGTAATACTTTAAACAATAAAAAAAAAAGTAAAGAGTTAGGTAAGTTCAAAATGAGCACATTGTAAAATATTACCACACCCAACATTTTTTTGAGAAAACATCAAAGAAAAATTTCAGTTTCAAAGAAAATCATACCTCATCTATCTCAGGTACACAGTAGTATGGTTATAAGTCAGTCCTATCTGCCCACAGCCCTGGGATGTGGACTTTTTTGTTAAAACTCAGCACTTTAGCCCTGGCCAGTGTGCTCAGTGGTTAGAGTGTCAGCCTGAGCACCAAAGGGTTACAGGTTCGATCCCAGTCAAGGGCATGTACCTGGGTTTCGAGTTCCCTCCCTGTCCCCAGTTGGGGCATGTGCAGGAGGCAACCAGTCAGTGTCTCTCTTCTCCCCCACCTCCCACTCTCTCTGCAAAGCAATGGAAAAATTATTCTCAGGTGAGGATTAAAAAAGGAACACAAAAACAGACAAAAAAATCTTAGCACTTTAAGAAAAGGTTATTTGAATTATGACTAAACAAAAAATTTAAATTCTAAATGAGACCAACATTCCTAAGAGCCCGAATTTCAGGCAGTAGGGTAAGGATGGCTCAGCAATCCCAACCACCGTGCACTTCAGTCGTCACTGCAGAACCAGGAAGGGTGCACGAAACATGTAGAGAATTTAGCTTTTGTCCCCAAATTCTGTTTCACAGATTCTCCCTCAGCCATCTGTCCTTAGATTTTAGTGTTTCTTTGCCATGTTTCTGTGTTTGCTCCTACGTCACCAACTGAAAGTTAGTACCTGGCTCACACCTCAGTTCTCCTTTCCCATCCTTTGATTTTAGGTTGGCATTTCCTGCCTTCGAGTCATCCAACCTGAAGGCAGATTGCACCAGCACCATCCTCAAAATAGACATGCCTGTAGAATGCCTTAGTCTAGTATTTGCCAGTGATATTTGTATCAGAAAAAGCTAAGAAAATAAGGAGCAGAAAGAGCCTCAAGTTGTATTCCATGTACGAATGTGAAAATTCTGAAATCAGCAGAAGGGATGTGCATCTAAAATGCTGGTGACATAAGCAGTTATATATGAGCATGACACCCCTTAAGAAGCAACTGTTAATCATATCGCTTAGTAACTAGTAAGTGCTATTTTTCGTCTTTTACATTTATTTTACACTAGAGGCCCGGTGCACAACATTCATGCATTGGGGAGGAGGGATGGGGGGGGGCAGTGGCGAGTGGGCCTAAGCCAGCAGGCGGACATCCCCTGAGGGTTCCTATAGCGCTGCTGCAGAGGCGTGAGAGGCTCCCGCCACCACTGCTGCGCTCGCCAGCTGTGAGCCTGGCTTCTGGCTGAGTGGCACTCCCCCTGTGGGAGCACACTGACCACCAGGGGGCAGCAACTGTGTTGAGCGCCTGCCCCCCTGGTGGTCAATGAGCGTCATAGCGACTGGTCATTTTGCTGTTCAGTCCATTTGCATGTTAGCCTTTTATTGTATAGGATGACACATTGTTATTTTACTGAGTTTTAAAACTAGTTAGTTCTATTTAGGAAATCAGTCTGGAAGGGGAGGGGTTAAATGACAGTTAATGCCTTATTCCAAAACATTGGGGATCAGGTACCTGTTGAGCATCTTCATGTAGAACAGCTAGTTTTAAAAAACAGTTTATGGTCATTAAATAGGAAATGCTTCCATCTCCAAATCCACTTCTCACCACCACACTGTTACCATCCTGACCCAAGCCTCCATCATCTATTCCCTGGGTTTCTGTAATTAGCTCCCTGTTTCCTTCACTCTTGTAGTCTGTGCTTAACACTGAAGGAAGCATATTCCTGTTAAAAATGGAAGTCAGTGAATGCCACTCCTGTGTTTAGAACACTGCATGCAATAGCCCTCCTTTTACTCAGAGAGAAGCCAAACTTCATTCATTGGTCTACAAGACCCTTCTCTTTTCCTAAATCTCTGGGATATCTGTAATAATAAAAGCGTAATATGCTAATTAGACCAGACAGCCAGACGACCTTCTGGACGACCACACTATGACACCCACTAGCCCCAGGCCAGCCAAGGCAGGTGTGATGCAATTGGTCAGGGGCCAGGCCATCGCCCCATTATTGCCTTTCAGAGGGAGGCCCAGGCCACCAGCTGGCGGGGTGATCAATCAATCAGGGGGCTCCATGATCACCCAAAGAGGGAGGCCCAGGCCACCAGCTGGCGAGGTGATCAATCAGGTGGTTCCATGATCACCCAAAGAGGGATCCCCAGGCCACTGACCGGCGGGCTGCAGCAGGTGGGTGGGGCCTCCCTCTGTGGGGGCAATCCATCACGGGGCTCCTGGACTGTGAGAGGGCACAGGCTGGGCTGAGAGACACCCCCCCCCCCACCCTCCAGTGCACGAATTTCATGCACCAGGCCTCTTGTAGATTATAATATGAAATCAAAGTATATATTTTTTATTAGTTGTTGGATTCTTTTGAGTAATGTTGCACATTTTCTACCTTAGTTTTAAAACATGTATTTGATGTTCTTAAGGAAAAAAAGGGTCATTAAGTTGCATATGATTGTTTGTTGTTTTTTTTTTTAATTTTCAGACAGGAAGGGAGGATGGGGGGAGAGAGAGAAACATCAATGAGAGAGAATCATTGACTGGCTGCCTCCTGCACACTCCAAGGCTGCAACTGGGCACGTGCCCTGCCCGGGAATTGAACTGTGACCCACTAGTTCATACGTCAACGCTCAACCACTGAGCCACACTGGCCAGGCTGCATATGATTTTTTAATTTCTAATTCTTTAATAAATGGCCCTCACTGGACAAACTGACACCCCTATTTTTTTAAGAGGATATATTTCTTCATCTCTAAAATGCAGATAATACCTACCAATAACACCTGGTCACCTCAGAGCAGTCCTTCTCTTAGATTTCTCCTATTAGCTTATTAATGTCTCCATATCTTCATTACTTAGTGTTCCCTAGCTGCTCTCATTAGGTCTAAATGTATCTTTCTTTGAAACCCTCTACTGTTTCTTTTCTGCCCACTATACCTTCACTATGTACAGGAACTTTTATCCACTCAAATATGCTGTGACATGATCAGTAAAGTTGTCTAAGGATAGATTGTTAAATGATTTATTTATGGATTTGCAAGAAAATTTCAAATAGAAATTCGTCCTGAAAAGATCATCAAAAGAGGCAAAGTAAATGATGTATTTGTTAATGAAGAGCCTACTCGGAGTGGGGTGTGATGGGAGGATTGTTATGTGATTAATCTAAATTTTTCTGATGGAACCTAAAAGTTCAAGACTCATAAATCTGCTTTTCTCACATATAATGGCTTATATGTCAGTTTTCCTTAATAACTTTTTTACATATTTGTATATTACCCAACTAATATTTTTATTGATGTTTAAATATATATATCTATATATCTATATCTATATCTATATCTATATCTATATCTATATCTATATATATATATCTATATCTATATATCTATATATAGCATGCTTCCCAATGTATATTATATTGTGATATATATATATATGATGTTGGAGTCATTGTTTTGTTTTTATATAAAAGTAACATATACCACAGAGCTATTTGCTTATTTCTGTGAAGTCCTTTCCTTTTCAGGTAACTTATGCTATCATTTCAACTTAACTTATGCTATGTCTTTGCTTCTGCAAAATTTTAATTCACAGAAATTCAGATATGTATTGGTATCATTGATGTTTGCCAACAACCAATTACAAGTTCAATTTGAATTATCTATGTGTAAAAACACTGGCTAAGGTGAGCTCAGAATGTTAGAATTACTTGGAAAACTTTGTGACTTTTTTCACTTTTTAAAATTCATAGTCATTCATTTTGATTTATTTTTCATTTTGCTCTAATAATTCACAAAAAGTGGATAGGTCAGCTAGGCAGACTTGCAGGATCCTGGGTGCTGTGATTGGTTGGCATTTCATATGGGATTTAATTACAAGATGACCTGAAATTCAGAAATGTAATCTATAAGACACTCAGAGAAAAACAATTTTTTAAGCACACTCTTGTCGGTGTCGTATGATGGCCATTCTGCAACTGTAATTTGTCAAAAGATGTAAGCTATATTCAATAATGATGACAGCAGAAATTTGAGACTTGATGTGCATTTCTTTTTGTCATAGGAAAGTCAGCCTTTTGAAAAGGGATAGAAATTCACATTTCTCCAGAATGATATTTCCCTTCATTTGAAGCTGTCTCTTAATTCCAGTATTTCACGGTGTTTGATAAACTGGCCAAATAAAAAAATATGTATATTTGGTGGGGGAAGTGGTGAAACTTTACTAATTTCAACTGGCATTGCACTCTGCTGATAAGAATGGGAGTTTGCACCATTCTGAGGAGATTACAGGAAGTAGAATTGGAAAGCAAATTGTATTTACAAAAGATAGGATGATGTTCCTAATAGGTGTTCAGAATAGACCATTCACTCTCATATTCTGCTGAGCATTACGAGAAATAACTTCATTTCAAAAAAGGACAAATCTGATTGAAGGTAAAAGCATTCCCTCTCCAGATACTCATCCAAAGGGTTTTCATTAAATTGTCCTGATGGGCACACAGCTGTAGTTTATGCTGTATCTGTATAGACTGGTAATGTGAAAAATAAAAAGCTAAATACTATACTTGATTGCTTCATGCTGCAACCATTTAGATTACCATGTTTTTATCTACAATTTTAGAAGAGATGTTGCAATATGATGATCTGACAATAACTGTCAAAGTCATAATACTAGAATCTATTTCCATCTTGTTGTCAAGGTCAAGTTACTGAAATTCACAGTTAGTAGGTCAGAAAGATCACTTACTATCTCTTGTTGTCTGTGGTTGAATGCTGACCTAAACAGTACTGTGTAATGTCAACGTTATCACAGTGTCTAGGCTGCAGAAGTACAACACGTTGCATGATTTAATGTGTTTCCTGTCTGGAATGAAGATGGCCAACAGCCATGAGCTACAGTGATTCAGAAGAAACTGAATTTCTAATTCTTTTCTCTCTCCTTTCCATTCATTTCAGATTTTGGATTTAGTAAAAGGGACACATTACCAGGTAGCCTGTCAGAAGTACTTTGAGATAACACATAATGTAAGTATATTTTTAAACTTTATAGCCTAATTCTTTGTCTTTTGTTACTCTTTGCTTCATTCAGGGGTTTTAGTTGCAGCAATAGAAACCACTGCAGCCATTTTTAGCAGAAAGGAATTTATCACACAGTACTGAATTTTCATACAGGCGGCTTATGAAATTTATAGAAGGGCCAGAGAATTAAGCTTAGATGCTCCAGAACCAAGAATGTTGTTACTAGGAGGAGCTACATCATGAGAAAACCTTACTGTACTACAGCTGTCACCCACCACTCCACATCCAGAGATGAGACCAAGAGTTGGGAAACGTCTGTAAAGTGCCAGATCGTAAGAATTTTAGGCTTTACAGTCCATATGGTCTCTGCCCCAGCTCTGCTGTGTAGTACAGCCATAGACAGTATGTAAATGAACAGGCATGGCTGTGTTCCAGTAGAACTTTCTTTACAAAAACAGCTGGCAAGATTTGACACACAGGCCTCAGCCAACCTCTGGAGTAGATCTAGAACTTTTGGCCACAGCTGCCCAGAGGAAGCTAAGTCTTTGACCGTCTACCCTGCAGAAAATGTGATCCTTTTACTTGCTGCCACCTCATGTTTAAGCTACTACCCAAGTCTTGTATTTATCTGCATGAAGAGCCTAGGTTACATGGTGGACCCATAACTTCAAGGAGTCAGGAAAATGTGTTTGGTTTCTCTTAATGCCAGCCTCTTTAGTACAAGAAAGGCCTGCTATAGTACGTTCTGAAAGGTGTAAAAAACAAAGGTTGCAAACTCTGAGGTATAAAAAAAAGAAAAAGTGAAGCTTCCTGAGATTAATACCAGAGAGGAACAGTGGTATACTAAAGATTCATACCCTTAGAGGCATTCACATTGACAGGTTTTAACACTTGGAGTGCGGGTGAATTTCCCGCCAAAATATAAGATGGCTCTGTCTTTTGGTTTTGTTCCATCCACCAAAAGGGTGGATTACAAACAAATATTTGGTAATACGCAGTTACAATCGGCCCGAGTTTACACGTTTCCCGCACTCCACCGCAAATCTATATGAACCGAGTTAAAGACCGCTCCCGCGGAGTACGCGCAATTCACGCGAGCCGACATTCAGCCCACTGATACTCCGTTTGCAAATACTGATCCTGGCCATGGCCTCCTAACCTAGCACAGGCATCCAAGAATGGACTTGGAGATCAATGCACCTATAGAAACATTGCTTCTGTGAGTACATCGAGCATTTTTGGGAGTCGGTGATGTTCAGGATACAAAGGGATCCATAACCCTTTCCAAAAGGTGTATTTATTGAATTCATCATTAGCTACTATGCTATGCTAGATTTTACAATATTTTTTAATTTAGTTTTCATGAAATTTTTTCATTGTGGTTATATAACTGCAGAATTTTTGATAAAATATTTTATAGGAAAATATATTCTATAATATTACTAATGATGATGAAAATAACAATAATAATGACATCAGCCAACATCTATAAAACCCTTATGCATGCCAGGCATAGCCCAGAGTACTCTGGACACATTAGCTATTTTGATCCACATTTAAGTACTATTTTATCCCCTTTTATGAATAGAGCTTAGAAAAGCTGAACAACCTGTATACAATCATAGTGCTTATCGGGGGAGGAACTTGGATTTGAAATAGGCTATTGAGTAACTCATCTAGAGCTTATGAGCCTAACCAGGACTGTGCTATTCTACAGTATCTGGTAGAACATATCAACATTCACATCAGAGGTGTACCAGGAAAAAAGAGAACAAGAAATTGAAACCCTGTTTGAAGAAATAATGAGCAGAAACTTCCCTAACCTGGTAAAGGAAATAAACATACAAGTTCACAAAGCACAGAGTCCCAAACAAGACAAAACCAAAGAGGCCCACACCAAGACTCAGCATAATTAAAATGCCAAAGGTTAAAGACAGAACCATAAAATAGCAAGACAAAAGCATTTAGCTATGTACAAGGGTGCTTCCCATAATACTGTCAGCTGATTTCTCAGCAAAAACTTTGCAGGCTAGAGGAAATGGCATGAAATATTCAAAGTGATGAAAGTTAGAACTGTCACCAACAATGTACTACCCAGCAAGGCTATCATTTCTAATTGAAGGAGAGATAGAGTTTCGCAGATAAGAAAAAGGTAAAGGATTGCATCAGCACTAAGCCATTGTTATAAATACTAATATTAAAAGGACTTCTTTAAGAAAAAAAGATAAGAAAAAATCCTCACTGAAAAGGCAAACAAGTTAATAAAAGGCAAAGCAGTGTATAACTAACTCTAAAAGCTAGTACAAAGGTTAAAAGGCAAAAGTAGGAAGACCATGTGTAATTACAACAATAAATTAAGGGATACACATAGACACATACATAAAGGTGGGGGGGCTAAATAAAAATTGTGATTTTAGAATGTGTTCATACTTACGTGACCATCTACTTAAAATAGATTGCTATAAACATAGTTTGATGTATGGTAACCACAAACCAAAAATCTATAAGAGATATACAAGAAATAAAGAGAAAGGAATTCAAATATAACACTAGAAAGTCATTGACCTACAAGAGAGTAACAGAATTAGAAATGAATTGAGAACTACAAAATAATGAGAAAGCAATTAATAAAATGGCAATAACTACATATCTGTCAATAATTACTTTAAATGTAAATGGACTAAATGCTCCAATCAAAAGACATAGTGGATAAAAAACAACAACAGCTAAACATATGCTGCTTACCGTAGACCTACTTCAAATCAAAAAACATATACAGACTGAAAGTAAAGGGATGGAAAAAGATATTTCATGCAAATGGAAATGAGAAAAAATCTGAGGTAGCTATCCTTATATCAGACAAAATAGACTTTAAAACAAAGGCTGTATCAAGAGATTAAGAAGGGCATTTCATAATGATAAAGATCAATCCAACAACAGGACATAACCATTGTAAACGTTTTAGTTCCCAAGGTAGGAGCCCTAATATATAAAGCAAATATTGACGGACATAAACTGAGAGAATGGCAGTAATACAGTCAGGGTAGGGGAATTTAACACCCCAATGGCATCAATGGATAGATCATCCAGACAGAAAATCAACAAGGGACCAGTGGCCTTAAGTAACACATTAGAGCAGATGGACTTAATTGATATTCCTACAACATTTCACCCAAAAGGCAGCAGTATATACATTTTTTTTCAAGTGCAAGGGGAACATTTTTCAGGATAGACCACATGTTAAGTCATAAGCAATTCTCAATAAATTTAAGAAGATTGAAACCATATCAAGCAGCTGCTCAATCACAATGGTTTGAAACTAGAAATCAGTATCAAGAAAACTGAAAAACACACAAACACTTGGAGGCTAAATAGCATGGCAGCAAACAATATACTGGCTAATGAGATTAAGGAAGAAATCAAAAGTTACCTTAAGATGAATGAAAGTGAAGACACACTGACAGCCAAAGCAGTTCTCAGACGGAAATTTATAGCACTACAGGCTTGCCATCATGTAACAAGAACAATCTCAATCTAACCTTATACCTAAATGAACTAGAACAAGAACAAACATAGCCCAAAGTGAGTAGAAGGAAGAAAATAATAAACATCAGAATAAAATAGAGTCTTAAAAAATAATAGGAAAGATCAATGAAACCAAGAGCTGGTTCTATGCAAAGCTAAAACTGATAAATCTCTAGCAATATTTGTCAAATAAAAAAGAGACTGCACAAATAATAAAATCGGACATGAAACAAATGACAACCAATACCAAAAAAATTATAAGAAAATACTATGAAATATATGCCACCAAATTGGACAATCTGGAAGAAATGGATAAATCCCTAGAAACATATCTTCCAAGATTGAATCCGGAAGAAACAGAAAAATCCGAAAAGACTGATAACTAGTAAGGAAATTTATCAGTAAATAACAATAACAACAAAAACTCCCAACAAACCAAAGTCCTGGACCTGATGGCTTCAGAGGTGAACTGACCAAACATTCAAATTATAATTAATACTTATCCTTCTCAAAGTATTCAAAAAAATTAAATAGGAAGGAAGGCTCCCAAACTGATTTTATGAGTTCAGCAGTACCATGATAACAAAACTAGAGAAAGACACTACCAAAAAAGTAAGTTATAAATTAATATCACTGATGAACATAGAAGCAAAAATTCTCAATAAAATATTAGCAAACCAAATTCAGCAATACATTAAAAAGACCATATACCATGATCAAGTGAGATTTATTCCTGGGATGGAAGGTTGGTTCAATATTCGCAAATCAATTAATGTGGCATAACACATAAACAAAATAAAGGATAAAAACCAAATATCAATAGATGCAGAAAAGGCATTTGACAAAATCCTCCACCTATTTGTGATAAAAACTCTCAAAAAAGTATGTGTAGAAGGAACATATCTTAACATAATAAAGGCCATATATGACAAACACACAGCTAACATCATACCAGGGAAAAGCTGAACATCTTTTCTTTAAGATCAGCAATAAGATGAGGATGTCCACTTTCATCACTTTTATTTCAGCATAGTATTGGAAATCCTGACCACAGCAATCAGATAAGAAGAAGAAATAAAAGGCATCCAAATTGGAAAGAAAGTAGTTATTATTTGCAGATGACATACTATACATAGAGAAGCCTAAAGATTCCACAAATAAAACTATTAGAACTAATAAATGAACCCAGTAAAGTATCAGAATATAAAATTAATATTCAGATATCGGTTACATTTTAATATACCAATAATGAGCTATCAGACATTAATAAAATTCCATTTACATTGCATCAAAAAGAATAAAATACCTAGGAATAAATTTAACCAAGGAGATGAAAGCCCTGTACTCAGAAAACTCTAAGACATTTAAGGAAGAAATTGAATAAGATGCAAATAAATGGAAGAATCTATTGTATTAATGAATATGAAGAATTAATGTTATTGAAATGTCTATACTATGGAAAGCAACCTATATATTCAATGCAATTTCTATCAAAATACCAATGGCATTTTCATAAAACTAGAATAACCCTAAAATTTCTGTAGAACCATAAAAGACCCCAAATAGCCACAACAATCTAGAGAAAGAACAAGAAAGTTGGAGGTATCACGATACCTGATATCAAACTATAGTACAAAGCGATAGTAATCAAAATGGCATGGTACTGGCATAAAAACAGACACATAGATCAGTGGAACAGAATAGAGAGCCCAGAAATAAATCCACACATATATGGTCAATTAATCTGTGACAACAAGAATATACAATAGGGTAAAGACAGTCTCTTCAATAAATGGTGTTAGGAATATATACAAGAATAAATTCAAAATGGAATAAAGACTTAAATGTAAGACCTGAAGCCATAAAATTCCTAGAAGAAAACATGGGCAGTAAACATTTTAACATGTTTTTAGCGATTTTTTTTATATGTCTCCTTGGGCAAGAGAAACAAAAGAAAAAATAAACAAATGAGAAAGAATTTTACACAGCAAAGGAAACTACCAACAAAACAAAAAGACATCCTACTGAATGTGAGGAGATATTCGCCAATGATACATGTGGTAAAGGATTAATATACAAAAATATATAAGGAACTCATTCAACTAAGCACAAACAAACAAACTAAAACTCACAAAACAATGGACAGAGGACCTGAGTAGACACTTCTCCAAAGAGGACATACAGATGGCCAATAGACATATGAAAAGATGCTCAATATCACTAATCATCAAAAAAATGCAAGTTAAAACCACAATTAAATATCACCTTACACATGCCAAAATGACTTTCAGTAAATCTACAAAGAAGTGTTGGCCAGGATGTGGAGAAAAGAGAACCCTTATGCACTGTTGGTGGGATTGTAAATTGGAAATCAATATGGAAGATCTTAAAAAATTAAAAATAGAACTACCATGTGACTCAACAATTCCACTTCAGAATATCTGAAAAAAACAAAACACCAGTTTGAAAAGATATCAGTATCTATCTATATAAAAGCCTAAGCGACCATTATGACCGAACAACCAGGACAGGTCAACCAGTCGCTATGACGTGCACTGACCACCAGGGGGAAGATGCTCAATGCAGGAGCTGCCCCCTGGTGGTCAGTGCACTCCCACAGCCAACCTCCCGCAGCCCCTCTCCTTTCTTGATGCCCCCCCCCCATGGCCCCGATCACCGGCCAGGCTGAGGGACCCCACCTGTGCACAAATTTGTGCACTGGGCCTCTAGTTATTTATAATATATGGAAGCAATTTGTGTTCATTGGTAGATGAATGGATAAAGAAGAGGTGATATATATCTACCATGGAATATTACTCAGCCCAACAAAGAATATTGCCCTTCGCAACAACATGGATGGACCGAGCAAGTATTATGCTAAGTGAAATAGGTCAGTGAAAGACAAATACCATATGATGTCATTTATATGTGGAATCTAAAAGACAAATTAACAAACAAAATAGGAACAAACTTGGATACAGAGAACAAATTTATGGTTACCAGATGGGAGGGGAGTTGAGAAGGTGAGCAAAAAAAGTGAAGGGATTAGGAAGTATAAATTGGGAGTTACAAAATAGCCACAGAATTTAAAATACAATGTAGGGAATACAATAATATTGTAATTACTATGTATGTACCGGGATTACTTCATAAGTTAGTAATATTGAATGTCAACTGTAATTGAAAATTATTAAAATTAAAAAATTTTTACAAAATTTAAAGGACTGAATATCAAGAAAATGTAAACAACAGGATCTCATTGGTTTTATCAGAATAGGAATTTCACCAGACAAGTCACATATATATGTTTGATATTTTCAGCACCAGTGTTACATGACTCTTACCCTTGAAGACTGGATTCCTGAATTTGCTTGCTCAGATTGAGAATTTTAATTTTCTGTATGTTTTTCATTATTTGTTGACCCTTTTAATTAAGAGGCCTCGGAACCTTCACAAATTAAGTTCTATTATTCAACCTCTTTCCTTTTTAATAAGATGAAAGTTAAATTTAAACATTGACTTTGTGACATTCACTAAAATTTTTTTTTAGTTCTCAATTGCTTTTGTAGTATCTCTCCTATTGATTATTCCTACAAGAATATTATTGCTATTGTCAATTTTTAAAACCTGCCTTAGATTAATAAAGACATTGAAAAGACGTGTCTAAATCCTCCCACATATAGAAATAGTCTGACTTAAACCACATATAAATCAATGAAATAAAAAGGCTATTTGTGTTCACTGGATGTCTCAGTATAGATTTCTAGTTGTGAATATCTTCACTTACTGTTTTTTCTAATTTAATTTAAAAACAGAATTTTTATTATTAGGTTTCTGCCATTCTGCCTGCCCCTTCCCCATCCTCCAAAAAAACACCCTCTGTTTATTTTCCTGAGGCTTCTATAATCAAACTCACTTTAATAAAAGTTCTGAAAATAAACCAGTTAATTGATACCATTTACAGCAGCACTGTGATCGTTCCATATGGCTTTTTTGGTAATACCAGCTGCCTCATTATAAGCTGTCATTGCAGAGCCTCTTGATTAAAACCCAAACATCCCATAGGTAAAACAATATTGCTTCCATGCCTTCAAAATGTACATTTTCTGTGGCAGAAATACAAGACTATGTTTGTGTGAAGGTCACTGTGTGCAAAACGTGTTGATTCCAAGCAAATGTTCGAGGGAGATTCACTTAGTAGATGTCAGTAGCTGGCCGGTTTGCGAACTGTTTTCCTCAGTGTTTTTAGGGAGCAGTATTTTATGCTGTAGTGCACTTTTTTTCCCTTTCAGAATACTCCATGCGTAAATGACAACATTAAGCCTTGTGTAGATTAATCTGACTTTTAATAGGAAACAATGTCTTTAGAAATAGACCTCTTTAGGCGCTGGAGTCTTTTTGGGTACTTATTTTCCAAACAGCTAAGTATAATGTTTTCCCAACCATAGAAATCTCTACAGATATCTTGTTAAAATCTATCACATATTTTTTCCTACAATTTTAAACAAGATATACCAAATACAATTAAGCTTTTTAATAATAACTCAGGGTCATTGTTATGAATATCAATTAGAATCCTGGGCTAGAAGCCACCATCATCTCTCACTTGGACCACTGCAGTAGCTTCCTAACTCATTTCCCCGCATCTAGCACACATGCATCATTCCAGTTCTTTCTCTTCCACACAGCTGCTAGAGTGATCTTTAAATAAGGAATCTGATCATCTCTGTAACCTGCTTTTTAAAAATCTTAAGAGGCTTCCTAATGGCCTTTAAGATGAAATCCAAACTTTATAATGTAGCCTATAGAGCAGTGATGGCGAACCTATGACACGGGTGTCAGAGGTGACACACGAACTCATTTTTTTGGTTGATTTTTCTTTGTTAAATGGCATTTAAAGATATAAAATAAATATCAAAAATATAAGTCTTTGTTTTACTATGGTTGCATATATCAAAAAATTTCTATATGTGACACGGCACCAGAGTTAAGTTAGGGTTTTTCAAAATGCTGACACGCTGAGCTCAAAAGGTTCGCCATCACTGCTATAGAGTCTTCCACCTCACCCCCTTCTTCTAGACTTCAATTATACTGCTCTTGTTTCAGATCCTTTATAATTATTTGGGAATTCCAAGCTAATATGGCAGAATGAAAATGCATTATAAAATTTCCTCTCCCAATACTTAAAAATGCATAAAACATAGTAAAAAATTATAAGCCACGAAGAAAAAACATCACAGATAGCAACCAAACAAGAAAAAAAGGCAAGGAAAGACACACTAGGTTCACACCAGGCAAACTTGCGAAAACTCTCACTATTTCCAAATCCAGAATGAAGCAGAGTATTTTTGTTTTGTTTTCAATGAAGAGTAAAGGAAACATCTATTGACTCATAAGCAGAAATAAGTGAAATTGGGGTAACTTCCTTTATTCTTTTTCTAATGTGATTTAGATTAAAATCTGTTTTCATTCTGTTTGGTTTATGCTCCTCACCTTCCATCCCAAAAACTGTTTATTTTCCTGAGCAAGATGAAAGGAAATTGAATGTCAACCATACATAATAGGTCCTTACGTAATGTTGTCAATAGGTTCTGTGACTTTAAGCAAAACACCCTATAAATTTGAGTGCAACCAATTTTACCACAGTCTACTTATAAACAAGAGTTAGGTTCCTATGCATCTCATCAATGTTATAATGAAATGACTTGAGGACTGCTGTACACTTCAGCCAAAAATAAAAATTATAGAAACACTCAAAAGACAAAAAACCCATCCTAGGTGAAAATACAATGCAGTTAACAGAAGGAAACGCTTCATAATTTCATTGTGCTATCAAGCAACTTTAGTAAAATGAACTTATTAACAAAATGAGTTAAGAAAGGGCAATTGTAGACCTAAGAGAGAAAATTGAAAAACTAATATTACACAGAAACATGGTACAGGTCCTCATTTCAAGACCCTTGGCACTGTTTTAATTGGTTAATAAGGATATTAATGAAAATTGAGATTCAGAAAAATAAGTACATTTCTTAAACATCATATTTTAAAGTATTAAAATGTCATTTACTTCCTAATCTTTTGATGTAAGGGCAAGGCTTTGGTTGAGTATAGTTTTGAGATTAGAATTCAATTTCTTTTTTTTCATAAATGATGCCCAAAATACATCTTCGCCAAGTTTTAGTTTGGGTTTCTTTAAAGCGGAAAATGAAATTAAAGATACATGCAAAGCAGCATACTGTTTTTCCCTAGCTTTTGGGAATTCAATTTTTTTAGGTGGCTTGCCTTTCTTGAGTCTTTGTAAACATTTAAATTAGAATTCATAGAACAAACAACTCTTTATTTTTACATTCATTTTTCTTGGGTTCTCCACATAGCAATTCTATGACATAGCCATTGTTATTAAATCCATTTCATTGATAAGGAAACTGAGGCTTATCAAGATTACCTTTATTCTTTTTGCCCACACTGAAGTCTAATAATTCAGTTTAATCCAGAGAGTCATCTTCTCTGGACAGGTATTGAAAATTTTAACAACTGAAGCAAAGTGTACTAAATCCCCAATATCTAATTATAGTACATGGTGCTAGATTCGTTTTGCATGAAATAACACGTTTTTATAATCTTTATAGCCAAGTTTAGAAGTCATATTTATGATGAGGTTGTACATTTATTTGACCTTGCATAAAACCTTGTAAAACAAATTTTAGAGCCACTAAGTGATATAGTGAAAAAACCTGAATTCTAGCTCAGCCGGTGTGGTTCAGTGGTTGAGCATTGACCTATGAACCAAGAGGTCACAGTTAGATTCCTGGTCAGAGCATACCAGGTTGCAGGCTCAATACCCATTAAGGGGCATGCCAGAGGAATGATTCTCTCTCATCATTGATGTTTCTATCTCTCTCCCTCTCCCTTTCTCTCTGAAATCAATAATATATATATATATTTAAAGGCCTGAATTCTAATTCAGACAAAACCAATTACTAGTTCTGTGGTTTTGCATAAACTATGTAATCACTTTAGGCCTCAGATCCTAGTCTGTACATGGAAGAAGTTCAACTTAAAGGAACCCCAGGTCTTTCCAGTCTAATCTTATATAATAAAAGGCTAATACTAGTATGCAAATCGACCGAATGGCAGAACGACCGGTCGCTATGATGGGCACTGACCACCGGGGGCAGACGCTCAACGCAGGAGCTGCCCCATGGTGGTCAGTGTGCTCCCACAGGGGGAGCGCCACTCAGCCAGAAGCCGGGCTCATGGCTGGCGAGCTCAGCCGCGGTGCCGGGAGCCTCTCTCACCTCCGTGGCAGAACTAAGGATGTCCAACTGCGAGAGGGCACAGGCCAGGCTGAGGGACCCCCCCCTGAGTGCATGAATCTCATGCACCGGGCCTCTAGTGTAATCTATATAAAACATAAAACTTTCTGATTGAAATGTGCTAGGCAATAGACTTACAAAATGAAATACTTTGTAAAATTCAAACTTTTTATTTACAAATTGCTTCATTGTTAATAAAAAACCATAGATGTATCTAAAACCATCAGGAAATATTTTGAAATTAAGCAGCAAAGTAGCAGATAAAAATGTGTTCTTAGTGATCTGGGCAATAACTCTTAGTCTGTATCAATCTGTTATCAATCTGTTATACACCAACGTTACAATAAAATTATTGGCCCAACATGTATAACAACGACTAAAGAGAATCAGAGAATCCTGGGTTACTGAGGTATTACCAGAAAAGACCTTGTTTCTATTTATTGGCCCACCTGGTAAGAGGGTTCATTCTGGATCCTGACAGCAAGTCCTTTAACCCCCTGCTAATCCATTTTAATCTACCGTAAGATTTCACATAGCTCTAATCACATCATGTCCCTTCTTAAGGATTCTAAATGACTCCCTGTTGCCTACAGAATTAGGTCTGGACTACTTAGCCTGGTTTTCAAGGCTCTCCAAGGTCTGGCCCCAGCCTCTCTTTCCAGCCTCATTGCCATTACTCCCTTTTCTATGCCTTTCACACCAGGCCACCTGAACTACTTCCTTTCCTGGGATGTCGCCTCTGTACCTTGCTCATGTGGTCCTGCTGCTTGTATTGCCCTTGACTTCATTTTCAGCTTTTTACTTTCTCCATCTTTCCAGACTCAACTCATACACCACTTCCTTCACAAAGCCTTCCTTGATCTCCCCAGCCAGAATTTCTCTCTCATGTGGAGTATAATAGGCCTTCATCTGTGACCCCTATCACTTCATTCTTGGTAGAGGTTTTTAAGTATATGACTTACTAGGCTGGAAATTTCTTTAGAGTTAGTCTTAGTCAAATACATTTCTTTTCTTTTTTTCTGAGATACATTCTTATATGCTGAAAACTACTACTAGCTCATAACATGCCCTTATACATATTAAGTCTTCAATCAGTATGTCAAATGCATGACTGGCATACACTGGTTAATTCTGGGCCCAACTTACTAAATATTTGTTAGACATCTACTGTATACAAATCACTTCAGTATGAAGAGTGAGACATAAAAAGGTTGATAAATATTAGATGACCAAAAGAAGTATAATAATTTCTCAGTTTATAGAGATATGAAATGAAAATACCCCTTAACCAAGAAAAATCAGCAAAATAACTTGAGTAAAATGGTATTCTTTTTGTTGTCAATTCCAACTGCAGAGGCAGGAAGGGCAGGGATTTGAATGAGGCTGTGTTACAAGTGATCAGCTCAGTCTGATCCACTGGTTAAACGTGAAGAAAGTAAATCATGCAGGAGGTTCACACTCAGGAGAAACTTCATTGTAAGTGTTATCCTGCTCTTATGGCACCCCCCAATATCAAGCACTAAGAGTTAGTAAACGTTTATAAGTTTTAGAATGAACACAACATAAAAATACTGACCTCGGCACAAGAACAAGGCAGCTGCGTACACTGGTTATGAGCATGGACTCTGCTGATTGATATCCCATCTCCCGCCCTGTCAGTGTGTGTTGTTGGGCAAGTTCCTTCATCTCTCCCTTTCACAGATGCCTCGTCTGAAAAACTGGGAAAATATTGATAACCTACCTTCAGAGGGCTGGCATAATAGTCATTAAATAATTATTAGCTACTATTAAGGAATATATTTTGTTCACCATTAGTAAATTTTGGAACCAAAATTTAGGGAAAGTAGTGTTTACTGAATCTTCAAATAAACAAAGTATTGATACCCTCTCAAAGGCTCACTGAGTAGGTCTTTAGTAGACACAAAGTAATGGGTAATTTGAAATGATATTCACAATTTAATCTCAAGTTGAACAATAGTAATTGAGAAAAGAAATAGCATAAATCAATGAACCTGGTCATGTTTGCATTAATCCACAATGATATTATAAAAAGATTTTCTATACAAAGAAAGAGCAGAGAAAGGCCAAGATTGGAATGAAGAAAATAACATTAAATTAGGTTGCTTTTTCAGAGTTTGTATTATACTAAATGGGATAACCTATGCCAGACTTAAAAATAAGATCTAAAATATGAGTGATATCAGGGACCAGTGTCTGTTTGTACTCATTCCCTCTGATTCTGGGATGTTTAAAGACCATTCTTCCTTTTTTAACAACAAATATCTGTTGACCGACAATGTGCCAGGCATTTTGCTTGGAACTGCCTTTCAGCCTCCCAAGATGTTGAGTAGGAGTTGGATACAGGACTGATGGATAGGGAGCTGGAGCCAAGTTGGCTCTAAGTGTAAATGCAGGAGTTACTCGTGTTGAGGTAGTGGTTGAAGCTGCCTCTGAATGAAATGTAAGTAGCAGATTGAATGTTATGAATGAGAACTGCTAGGATCCATGTTTCAGGTATTAAATAGATTTTGAATGAGATCTGGGACAATGTGTGAAGCCCTTTTATTTATACTTTAGCTACGTATTAATGTGATATACATTCACTTCCCTGTACAGGTGGATGATTGTGGCTTTTCATTGAATCATCCTAATCAATTCTTTATCGAGAGCCAAAGGATTCTAAATGGTGGAAAAGACATGAAGAAGGAACCCATCCAACCAGAGACTCCTCAGCCCAAACCAAGTGTCCAGAAAACCAAGGATGCCTCTTCTGCTCTGGCTTCTCTCAATTCCTCTCAGGAAATGGATATGGAGGGACTGGAAGATTACTTCAGTGATTGATTCTTAGGCAGTTCGTGACACTTTTTCCTCACTAGCTTTCATATCCTATGTGTTTTGTTTTTTTTAACCTTTTGTTTAACTTTTCCCTCCACCCACCCTACTCCAATCCATCTATGTCTCAAGCAGGTTTGCAGGTAAAAATAAAGACCTCCACCATATTTTGCTTTAACAACAGGGAAGAGAAAGAATTCTTCTTGAAATCTAATACTTTACTGGTGTGATATAAGTCCTGTTTTAGGAGATAAAACATCTTTCTAGACTGGTTACAGTCCCTTAGAAACAATACAACTAAAAACAACTTTTAATTTAACCCTTGTTGTAGTTTTGATCTAACCCTTTCTTGGATTTTTGTTAATAAATATCAAAGTGTACATGAGCGTGTCTGTGTGTAATTGCAAGAGTCATATTATGTCATAACAGATTAGCCTTCATTCTTAAAGTGGTATTTTGGGATATCCAACACAATCAATAACCAATGAAGATTTTAAACTGTTTTTCTTGAATTGGCCATTTGTGGTAATTCTACACCAGCATGGAGAACTTTTGTCCCTGTGAGTGCAGCAAACTCTACTGAAATGAACTGTGTTTCAGGAATTAAGAGAACCAGAGTTTGTAGTCAGCCATATAATTACCAAATAGAAGTGTTTTGTTATGTAAAATGATGGTAACTCCTCATCCTCCATCATTTCCCATTCATTCTGGGGCTGGGTTCAGGAAAAATAGACAATTACTAAAACAAGAGGTTGTAAGGAAAGTCCAAAGTGTTTCTTCATCACACCCTCCAACTTCCACACCTTATTGCTTCTGTGGATGCTATGAGTTGCCAAATAGGTTTAGTAAATTTATTAAGCTCAGTAATGACTATTCTGCCAGCACTGGAGTTTAGATCACAGACATACTAGAGCAGCGGTTCTCAACCTGTGGGTCGCAACCCCTTTGGGGCTGAACGACCCTTTCACAGGGGTCGCCTAAGACCATCTGAAAACACATATATAATTACATATTGTTTTTGTGATTAATCACTATGCTTTAATTATGTTCAATTTGTAACAATGAAAATACATCCTGCATATCAGATATTTACATTATGATTTATAACAGTAGCAAAAGTACAGTTATGAAGTAGCAACGAAAATAATTTTATGGTTGGGGGGTCACCACAACATGAAGAACTGTATTAAAGGGTCGCAGCATTAGGAAGGTTGAGAACCACTGTACTAGAGTCATGATCTGCCCTCTGCCCGCCTGTGGGAAGCAGGCCCTGCACTTTATGCAGAGCAGTGCCCTGTGGGAGGCCCTTAACTAATGCATTTCCTCTCTGTGGTCTCTGCTCACCCAGAGGATGTGGCTCTAAGAAGGGAGACCCAGGTTGAAATGTACTCTTTCCTCACCTCTTGCCTTGGATTATGTAAAAATATGTCTATTTCAGTCCTTTTTTCCTGGTGAAGAGGGGTACTTTCCTTTTATCTTCTTGAATCAGATACTAACTACATGGAAAAGAGAACACTACTCAAAAAAACTTGACTGTGAGAAGCACATTTTAAATCCCGTGGAAAATGGCAGCAATATGAAAAGGATTGGAAAAGGATCAGATGTCGGAACCTAAGCATGTCAGCTGATCAGGTTTTTATTTTAAGCTGCTGAGCAAAGATGTCTTGGAATCTTCTGTAATGTATAATTTAATGAGACACCATCTGAACCTTTACTTGTCTTTGTGAATTATTATTACCTAGTTCAGAAAACAGTATTATTCCATTACAAATTACCCCATAAATTCCTCCCTTCGGAAACCATCTGCTATTCTTTTTATCATGTATAGTTCTCAACAGGAATCTGATGATTGCCTACCACTTTATCCATGAACTGCAAAATTAGGAGTCTTTTTTGTTTTTGTTTTTTAAATGTTAACAACACATACTGCACGGAGCTGTTTTAACCACAGATTTAAGTTAGCTTTAGAAAGCCGGGCACAGAATCTATGTAGGTCTCTGTTGTATTAAAAAGAGGGAAAATATTAGAAGCAGTCTCGCTGCTGTAGTTCAGTGGGAAATCTTATGACAGGATATTTCATATCTGGCAACATTTTGCAAGGCTATCTTTTCCCACTGCCTCATGTTCACCTTCTTTATGAAGCCTGCACTCGCACCCACAAAAGGACACAGCCATTAACAGCACAGTATGTGTGTGTTAGCCGACTCATTTTATACTGGCAGTCCCAAGAATTTACCATCCTACTTGAATGTTTTATATGTTTCTAGTCCAAAACAACACTAGTTTAAATATTAGTTGTATTACAAGTTCAATTTCTTTGTAATAAGGCTTGATCTCTCATCATGTATTATACAGAAGAATATATAAATATATTGTGAAGTCTGTAGATTAGAGGATAGGAGTTAGAGGTTTATAGAAGACGACAGAAATTAATGTCTTTCTGGTGTTTTCTGGAATTGGAAAAAGCAATTTATTTTTCATGCTTCACAGGTCTTGACAATTTTGATTTGTTTTCTTTGAGAACAGATCTGTTTGAATCAGATGATGTAGGGAGAACCAAAAAGAAAAATCAAAAGCCAGCAGCCTCTTTTCAAAACAGGAACCAACGAACAAGAATATGAGTCTTCCAGGTCTTTTAACTTCTAGTTGGTTATGACCTCTTCAAGGAGCAGAGGCTGTGTGATTATCGGAGACCAAAGAAGAAACAGCCGAGGAAAGAGATTAGGTTGGAAATGTGTAGCTGGCTGAAACAATGACATTGTTAGTGAAGATCCTATCATATTTCTTTCATGTTGTTTCTCCATAATGTTTCTTACTCTGCCTATAGAGTATGAAACTCTTAATTGCAATGTGCATAAAAGATCACCAGGAAGATTTTAAGTAAACTTTTTTAGGGCTGCCTATAATACTATAGAGTCATAAAAGTGAACAGTTACAGATTTTGAATGAGAGGGAGCAAAATAAAGCAATGGGAAGGATCTTTAATTCATATCGAATTTTAATAAGCTGAGGGATTTCTTCTCTCTCTAAAAGCATTCAGAATGTTTTTGCTTGTTACACTTGGCTGTCTTACTGATACTCGGGGTCTTTGCAGGCAAACTTCTGTAATGCCTTGCAAAGAAGAAAAAACTTCTGGAATTTAAGCTTGAAAGGCAAAATGAGACAGCTCTCAAGTTCTGGTTTGGTTAGAGTCTACTGTTTGCAAATTTAATCAAGGTCTTCCACAGGCATCAGCTTGACATTAAATTTAAGTGCCCATTAAAGTGAAAGTTTGACAGCAGCTCTGAATGTGATGCTCTGTCTGAGGACATCTTTACAGCTGGAAGGGAAAAAAAAGCTGAGAAGCCTCAAACCACTGTGGTAATTAGATCCATTTGTTAACTCCTTTCCCAATGTTGGCAAAGGGAGGAAGAGATGGTTGACAGAGAGGCAGGAACTGGAGAGGCAGCCAGTCCAGGGCTCCCTATAGAAACTGTGTGGGCAGGATCCTGTGTCGCAAAGAAAAATGGCAAAGGTCCCCTCTCTGACAAATGAATACGATGGAGAAATTATTCTAAGAACTTTTTTTGGTTTGTCTTTCTTTTGGTGCACAGGCAGAACTGCAGTGTGAGGACTGTTTGGTAGTCATGCCCTTTGGGAGATGCACCGCATTGTTAGGGAGTGGGCCTTCCAGATCCATAGTTGGCCCGAAGAGTTAATGTTTTCCTCAAGGGGATCTAAGTTACATACAGGTAATCACTTATTTGCCCCAAGCACCGGGCCTTCTTTCCAATACTGAGTTCCTTTTTGACAGGTAGCTAGCTGTTGCTCAAGTCGAAGACTTTTCGCCATAATTGGCATTGTAAGCAATTAGCTTTGTGACTCTATGGGAATCTTGTCACCTGGTAGGAAATGATCTTCCCACTTCATCTGACCTTCCTGCCAAAAGTGATAGTATTTCCTGTTATTGGATTTGCTTTCTATCCCATAAAGCTCTTTCTGTTCATTGCTTCATGACATTTTATTTTCTCCAAGAATTATCACTGGTGAACCTAATCAAAAGCTAAAGAATATCTCTGTACATAAGGCTTCTGCATTTCCCCTGAGCCTTCAATTGCAGTACTGTTTCTGAACATTGATGACAAGGTAGTGAAACAACACTGCTAATAAATGCATGATGGATTTTCCAATTCAGCCCTGCGTTTCGAGATATTCATTCACCCTAATAGAACTGTGAGGGGTTTTGATTTTGTTTAGTTTTGCACTGAAAGCGTAGAGAGAAAATAAATTCAGCAAATGATACATTTAATTTAAGGTTGTGTAATAAGAAAACTAACCATCTCAAGCAAATTTTCCTAATTTCCCCCCCCCCCCACACTTTTTTCTTTTTCTTTTTACTTATAGCTTGCACTTGGGTCATAGAAGATATCAAGAACATTACTGACTAAAAGGATATAGTGCTACATGCTCCTCTTCTGTCTTCCCTTTCATTGCTGAGAATTAGAATGGTGATTTAATAATCCTTTACACCAGTGGTTCTCAACCTTCTGGCCCTTTAAATACAGTTCCTCATGTTGTGACCCAACCATAAAATTATTTTTGTTGCTACTTCATAACTGTAATGTTGCTGCTGTTATGAATCGTAATGTAAATATCTGATATGCAGGATGGTCTTAGGCAACCCCTGTGAAAGGGTCGTTCGACCGCCAAAGGGGTCGCAACCCACAGGTTGAGAACCGCTGCTCTACACCTTTAACTCTTGGTTCCCTCTAGAGTTCCTGCCTGGTGCTCTTCTCCAAGAGTCTCCCTGGGTGATCTCATGCACTCCCATGATGTTACTTCCCATCTATATGCAAATAATTCCCAAATCTGTATTTCCAACTCTCTCTGAACACAAAAGACCACCCATCCAACTGCTTCTTGGGCCTTTCCATTCAGATGTCCCACCAGTATCTCAAATGTGTCCAAAATCAAACCTGTTCTCTTTTTTCCCCATGAGTTTTTCATTGTAGATACTTGACCATTCTCTCACTTTTCACTTTCTTTACACATCCAAGTCCAATTGAGTCTGTTTTAATACCAGTATGCTAGACCTGTGGGTCCCAACAGGGGGCAGTTTTGCCCACAGGAGACATCTGGTAATGTCTGGAGAGGTTTTTGTCAGGACTGTAAGGGGGCCTGTTACTGCCATCTAATGGGTAGAGGCCAAGGATGCTACTAAACAGCATACAATGCAGAGGACAACCCCTTACAACAGAAATATCTGACCTAAAATGTCATTAGTGCTGAGGTTGAGAAATTCTAAATGGTTTCCTCTCCTCTGGGTCTCACTTGTACTGCATTGGCTTCCTCTCACCACTTCCAGCTTGTATTACCACAGTGACCTTTTCACTTACTATCCTGGTCTCCATGTGCCTTCCCTGTGCCCATTTCCATGCCCTCCTTCAAAATGCAACCTGAGTACTTTTCTCCCTAAAAGTGTTTATCTTCTTAAACACAGCTCTCCCTTACATATATGAAGTCTCTTTCCATGATTTCATGTATGACGCCCTCTATGACCTGACCCCAGCCGACCTCTCAGTCCCATCTATTGCTAGTCACCCTCCATTCTCTGATCCAGCCCTGTGATTTAGCCATTCTGAACACGCTAGCCCAGCACATTCACTATGCTCCTCTCTCTCATCCTTGTTATGTTTCCTGCCTGGAACATCCTTCCAGTCCCTGTCCTGCTGACTACTGTTTCTCCTCCAAGGCCCAGGTTAGTTACACATTCTTTCAGCCTTCTCTGATAAGCCTAGATTAGGTTCATTGTCCCTTTGAGGTCGTCTAAGATTTCTAACACAATACTTATGTTTATAACCATCTATTTACTTATGTTCCCTTTCATTGGACTATAAAGTCCTTAAGGGCAGGAACTATGTCACTTTCATATTTGAATCCTTAATAATTAGCATTGTCTCTAGTTTTCAGTAATGCTGCACAAAATCTTGGGCATCCAGGAAATGTGTGTAGAGTGGATGGTTACTTATTTATCCCACAGGAATCTCAAATTCAGAGTTTCCAAAACTTAAAAATAAGCGGTAGAATGGACTTGGGGCCCCAGATTGGGGCTACATTACATTGTAATGTACCCATGGGCAAGTTTCTTAATCTCCCTGTGCTTAACTTGATTCACCTATGAAATGAAGATAATAATTGCATTTATTTCAAGGGTTATTCTATTAGAACACAATATTCTATTAGAACAGTGTTATTATATCTACAGCCCTTAGAAATCATCTGACTCACGATAACACTTAGTAAACCTTAGATGTTGCTATTTGATAATCAACCCTACAAAAAATGTTATATATGGGCATCCATGCTGAAGAATTTTTCTTACCTAGAGTGATCCTGTTATGTACACTATACTGTGGTAGGTTGACGGGGGTTTAGGGGAGCTATCAATCGAACAAAGTTTCAGTAAATTCACCCTGTGACTGTCTCACCTTGATGCTTTTGTAATCAGGCAGCACAGATGGAAGAAATGCAAACTGGGAGACTGGAAGATTTCCTATACGTGGCACACTGAGGTATGAAAAATTGCTGAAATGGTATCACAGAATACTGACTACTTGTCCTTTGAAAGAGAAGACCTGAGGCAACCTGAGCTTCAGTACACAGAAAGCATCCTAAAATGTCCTCTGTTGAGATTGTGATATCTCAGTGGGCTTACATATGATTCCCAATGACAGTGATGCCTGTGTGCTACCTAGTCTCCAAGCACTTCAAAAGGACTTCATGCAGATCAAATCAGGTTTTACTATGGCACTTCTGGAAGTGGATAATAATAATCATCTGCATTTTCCCTAAAAGAGAAAGTGACACACAAAGAGGTGAAATCCCCTGAGCTGGGTCACAAACTCCCTGATGATACCAGGCACTGGAACTCTGGCCTGCACACATCTCCATTATTGGTTTTCATACCAGTTGCCTTAGGACCTGCTCCATGACTGAGCGACCCAAACTGCACTTCCCAACTAGACTAACTCTTTTCTATTGTCTTTGACAAGTTAATGATCCATCTTGCTTCCATTTTTCTCATCTGTAAAATTGAGATTAAATGAGATAACTTGTCCAAAGCTTTGTTCATGGTCTGACACATGATAAGCTTTAAACAACTGTTAGCTATTATTATATGGAGGTTCTATTAAATTTTGTTTAAAAGAAAAGGTATGCCCAAAATAAAAATTGGAAACTACAATAGAATGTTTCTCATATAAAGGACGATAATTGTATTTTTAATTTTGCTCTACAGAATAAAAATTCCCATAGATCTTTAAATAAAAGCAAACTACAGACTCAAAATTATAAGAAGTTTCTTCTACCAAGATTTATCCCAACTGTGGCTTCCTTGGTATCATGGAATAATCTAGAAAAAGTAGAGCCAGAACTGGAAGCAAAATTATGGAAAAATTTATATGTCTTGTATTGTCCATAAGCTTCTCAAGAATAGTTCCCACATTGTCCTCATGCTTTGGTCAGAGTACTACACTTTTATTTTGTCTAGTCCATGGCATCTTCCCTATCATATCGACCAATCCCCCTCCCCAGACCACAACAACCTATCTCCCGTAAGACATAATCTGGGTTGTTAGTCAGAAATTATAAATAAGCTTTGGGAAAACCAAGATGGTGGCATAAACAAACACCAGTACTCACTACCTCCCACAACCACATCAAAATTATAACTAAAATACGAAATAGCAATCAGTCAGAACCACCTGAAAGGTGGCTAAATGGAAGTCCTACAACTAGAAATGTAAAGAAGAAAGCACACCGAGACTGGTAGGAGGGGCGGAGGCACAGAATGGGCTGATCCAACACCCATGTGTGCTGTTTTCTTACTCAAGAGGGATATCTTGGCTGCAGAACCACACCCCCCCATGAGGAGCTTGGGGTCCCAGTCCTACACCAGACCCCCAGCCCAGGATTGCAGAGCTGGGAAGAGAAGTCCCCATAACATTGGGCGGTTAAAAACCAGTGGGGATTATGGCTGAGTGACACAGAGGCTGCTGGAGACCCAGGTGTTCCTCTTAAAGGGGTGGCACACAAATTTACTCAGACTTGATCTCCAGTGCCAGGCAGCTTTGGGGGATCCAGACACATACAGGAAGGAACTCAATTGTCTGGCATCTTGACAGGAACTTGGGGTGGCTTTCTCCCAGATGCGGGGTCCTCACAGGGGTCACTGTTCCTATGCTGGGACCTCCCCTATAGCAGAGCTGACTAGAAGCCATATCTGTGTTTTCATCAGCTTGGCTCACACTGTTTGCTCTGCCCTGGTGATTCCCTGAGACCCTGCCCCATCCAATTTGCAGCCCTACCCAAGCTGTTTGAAGCTGCTTTTCCATATGAATGGCCTGTTCTGGCTCAGGCTTCAGACTTTGCTCAAATCTTTCAAACAGACAGCAGCTGGCCTCAGCATGCCCCAAACATATCAATAAAAGGCCCAAGACCTGGCACTAGTACCATCCTGCCTTGCTTCACAGCTGGGCCTTCCCTGGGCACTTCTCAAGGCCAATAGAAGTAGCAGCCATCTGCAGACCTCTCTGTAGCTCCTGTTAGGTGGCCCCAGGCAGTGGCTGACTTTGCATCTCCTGGGAGGCCCCGGAATCAGTGCACCCAGTGCACAGCTTCAGACCAGACCAGATTACAACTCTACACATCCACAAGTGACACACTCAAGGGGCAGACTCTGAGCACCAAAGCCCCACTGAAGCAAGTCCTGCTCCACAGGGGTGTCTCCTGCACAGCAGCTCTTCCATTGTAATCACAGCTGGTCCTCACAGCCAATTGGCCTGGAGGTCAATTCCTCCCAGTGACACCAACAGCAATCAAGGCTCAACTACAAGACTGTGCACACAGGTGCACTCGTGTAACTGGGGACGCTGAGCCACTGGGCCCTATAGGACACCTACTACACAAGGCCACTCTACCAATTCCAGGAGACAGAGCAGCTCTGCCTAACACATAGAAACAAACACAGGGAAGCAGCTAAAATGTGGCCACAAAGAAACAGGTCACAAATGAAAAAAATGGAAGAAAACTACTGGACATAAACTTCCAAACCATGGTCATAAGGTTACTCAGGGATCTTAATGAGAGCTTCAAGGGACTCCAAGAGTGCTTTAAGGGACTTAGTGAGAATGTCAAAGACATGAAAACGGATCAGTCAGAAATTAAGCATACAGTAACTAAAATAAAGAATAACTTACAGGGATTCAATAGTAGAGCATATGAGTCCAAGAATCAAATCAATGATTTCGATGAGGAAGCAAAAAACACCCAATCAGAAGAGCAAACAGAAAAAAGAATCCAAAAATATGAAGATAGTATAAGGAGCCCCTGGGACAACTTTAAGTGTACCAACATTCACATATGGCAGTGCCAGAAGGAGAAGAAAGAGAGCAAGATACTGAAAACCTATTTGAAGAAATAATGACAGAAAACTCCCCCTACCTGGTGAAAGAAATAGACTTACAAATTCAGGAAGTGCAAAGAGTCCAAAACAAGAGGACCCAAAGAGGCCCACACCAAGACACATCATAATTAAAATGCCACGGTTAAAGACAGCAAGAGAAAAGCAGTTAGTTACTTATAAGGGAGTGCCCATAGGACTGTATGGTGCTGATTTCTCAAAGAAACTTTCCAGGCCAGAAGGGAGTGGCAAGAAATATTCAAAGTGATGAATAGCAAGGACCTACAACCAAGGGCCTACAACTTAGCTTCCCAGCAAAGCTATCATTTAGAATTGAAGGTCAGATAAAGAACTTCACAGATAAGGAAAAGCTAAAGGAGTTCATCACCACCAAACAGTACTACATGACATGTTGAAGGGTATTCTTTATGAAGAGGAGGAGGGGGAGGAGGAGGAAGAAGAAAACTGAACATTAAAATGGCAATAAATACATGTCTATCAATTGAATCTATAAATCAAAATAAATGAGCAAGAAATCTAATCATGAACTGGTGAATAAAATAGAATCAGAGGCATGGAAACATGGAACAGACTGACAAATCTCTGAGGGAAGCGGGGATGGGGGAAGGGAAGAGATTAGCCAAAGATCTTACCTATGAATTACCTATGGACACAGACAATAGAGTGGTGACGGGCTGGGGCAGGAACCAGGTGGAGGGGAACAATGGGGGAACAATGGGGATACCTGTAATACCCTCAACAATAAATATTTTAAAATAAATAAATAAATAATTTGTGGCTCAAAGAAGAAATTAAAAAAAAGAAGAAGCTTTGAATTTTTCTCATTTTGGTGTCCCATCCAGGCCTCTGAGCTATTATGGCTGATGCCACTTTCAATAGTTAATAGTAGCTAGCAGTTAATCCTATATAATAAAAGCCTAATATGCTAAGTGTCTGGTCATCCGGTCAGCCATTCAACCAATCAAAGCGTAATATGCTAATGATATGTTAAGGCCACTCAACCGCTCACTATGATGCGCACTGACCACCAGGGAGCAGATACTCTGACCAGGTTAGATTGCTGATGGGGTCCGGCTGATTGGGACTGAGTGAGACGGGCCGGACATGCCCTGGAGCCCTCCCGCAGTACCCCCCCACCCCACCCCCCACCCAGCTGGCCAACTTTCCACGTCCCTCCCAGCCCTGAATGTGCACCAGTGCGGTCCCTCAGCCTGGCCTGCACCCTCTCACAATTTGGGCTGAGGGTACCTCCCCCGCCCCAAGTGCACAAATTTCATGCATCAATCCTCTAGTAGTTAATAAGAAACTAGTCAATAAGAAGGTAGAAGCTTTGGGGCACATCAACTTCTTGGTACTAAGCATACCACTTAAAACCCGTATACAATATTCTCAGTAAATGGATCTGCACATCAAAATAAGATAAGAATCAGAATTACATCAAAGTGTAGGCTGTAAAAAGCACCAAGGCAAAAGGGAAAATATATATAGGCTCTGGGTGACTTCACCCTTACATTATGAATTTAGCCTATTTTTGAAGGTGTTACCAATTGTTTAGAAGGCAAAGTTAATGAGAAAGGCTATCTGCAGATTCCTACCACTTAAACTGGGAGGATACAACCTACCCCAAGTCTATTTGTGTATCCTACTTTTACACCTACCCAACAGCAGGCACTTTAGAGAGATACTAATTCAACTTCTAACCCAGTATAACAAATATTTTCAGCTGTGGGACCTATTGTCTCTGTCACAACTACTCAACTCTGTTAGTGTAGTGCAAAGGAAAGCATGGACAATACATGAACAAATGAGTGTGAAGTAATAAAGATCTTTGTCCCTCAGCCAGGAATCTCTCATGTTTTCTTTCCAGCATCTATAAATTTGTAGCAGCCCAACTTACTAGCTTACAGATAGGATAAAATTTCAGGCACAGTTTATAATGATTCTCCTAGCCTGTATATTAGTTCACTAATGCTTTCTTTATTGTTGTCAAATCTGTTATTAAACCTATCTAATGAGATTTCAATTTCTGTTATTGTATTTTTAAATTTTTTTCTTTATTGCTGGAAGTATTACAGATTTCTCCTATTTCCCCCCATTGCCTCCCTCCACCCAGTTCCCACCACCCCCAGTCCTCTATTGTCTCTATCCAATGGTTAGTTTTTTAGCTCTAGAAGATCCATTTGATTCTTTGTATAACTTCCAGTTCTCTATTCAGATTCCCCATCTAATTATCAATTAAAAAATTAACTCATACTTATTTTAAATCCCCTGATTAATTCTAATATCAGTATTGCCTCTGGCTGTATTTCTATTGTTTGATTTTTTTCTTGTTTTTTGGTGGTTTTATCTCCAAGTTACCTCATACTTTATTTAATGTCAGAATACAGAAAAAAAATTGGAAATGATTAGAAATGATTTACATTTTCTCCTATGAGGCAATTAGGCAGGAGTATCTGATCCAATCCAATCCAATCCAGGGATTGAGGTGATTTAAGGCATGGTTTTGGTCTTTGCAAGGGTTAATCTATTTTTTTGTTATGAAAATCTTGTTATAGCTTTTCAGGAGTCCCAACTGAAATCCTTGGGTGTTTACCAAGAGCAATACTTTTAGGAAGACTCTGAACTCCATTTTTTGTCTCCCTTAACCTACAAATGTACTGTAATCTGTGCTCAGCTTTTCAGCCTCTAAGTCAGAAGCAGATGAATAAAATCCAAATAGGAAGGGACACTGCTCATGGCTAGGACTCAGAACTGAAAATTCTTGTCCAAGATGGCAAGATAGACACACCAAATCTGTAACACTATTTCAGAGGAAACTATTAACTCTGAAATAATGCCAGAAACTAGCTGAGTGACTCCTACACATTGGGTGAACAAGAAAAAAACCACACATTAAAATGGGTAGAAAATGCTGAGACACACTCTTGCCACAAACCCCATTTCCAGTACAATAACGTACAATCTGGAAGGTACTTATGACTCCGGCTTCTCCCTGAGGAGTAAGAGCTTAAATCCAACACCAATTTTTAAAACTCCTGCCTGAAGGACAGGCCCCAAACACTCTAGTTCTAAAAGCTAGTGGATCTAGGTCCACGAGACCCACAAGACCATAGCAAATAAATAACAGTACCTAATGGGCTCATAAGGACCAACATGGTTTTCCCCCCAGGGATCAGTATAGAAGCAGCAAATAGAAATGTCTCTCTCTCTGACTTTCCCTGAAAGAGGCCTATTTTCATATATTCAAAGCTTTAAGTATATGGGTCAGGATTCTAATTTAACACAGTTCTCGGAGCCTACTGTGATCCTTTCCTGAGACTGGGAGGTCAGTGGTGCCATCTCCATGTTCTCTCTCTCTTGCCCCACTCCAGGTGGCAAGTGTCTCTATAAATGGAGGTTGGACACATCTCTGGCACTCTGGCTTTTGTGGCTGCTGCCCAGAGGACACATACCTTGAAAGTATGGCTCTAGTGGGCCAGAAGGGCTTATGTTCTTGATTTCAAAAGATTTGCAGCAAACAAAGGAACAGTTCTTAGCCAGATATCTTTCCAAGGCTCAACAAAGAGGCAGCAGACAAAAACACTGAACTAGGATTCTTTCCCTGAAAGAGGCCTATTTGCATAATCTTAAAAGTTGCAGCCTGAAGGTCAGACTTCAAATTTAGCACACCTTAAGGCTGACTGCTATTCTACCCAGAGACCAAGAAGGTCTGCTTATCATTTCCACATTCTTCCTGTGACCAGATCCAGGTCATCAGTATTTCCATGGAAGGATATTAGGCACATGATTGGGGCCCTGGTTTTTATGGCTGTAGCTCAGGGACACAGCCTTTATAATCTGGCTCTGGTGGCCAGCAGGGTTTGAATTCAAAGATCCCACAAGACTTCAGTAAACAAAGAAACAGTTCTTAATTGGCTATCTCCTCAGAGCTCAGTGCACAGGGAGAAGACAGAAATGTCCACTTCCTAGCCTTTTCCTAAAAAGTCTATTTGCATACTTTAGAGCAGCTACCAGAGGCTCTAGTTTCCAATGAGACTAGATGCTGACTAAAGTCCTCCTCTTTGGTCCACTGACAGGTCTTTCCCCAGAATCAACTGGGAGCCACTAAAAGTAAAATAGGCTGCTTGGACAATCACAAAAGTTTGAGAGAAAAACCAAGAGCTGGGGCTGGACTGAATAAGATTATTCTCCTACAGGAAACCACTCTGTCAAGACTGGGAGATGTAGGTATTAAATCTGATGCATAGATTTCAATGCAGAGTCAAGGAAAATGAAGAAATATAGGGATATGGTCCAGATATGAAACCAACATAACACTCCAGAAACAGACCTTGATGAAATGGAGATAAGTGGTTTACCAGAGAAGGAGTTCAAAATAATAGTCACAAAAAAACTAATAATGGTCATAAAGATGCTCACTGAGGTCTGAAAAACAATGTGTGAATAAAGTGATAATTTAAACAAATAGAAAATATTAAAAAATACCTAACAGAAACCACAGAGCTGAAGAAAGCAATAACTGACCTGAAAACTTCAATAGAGCAGTTCAGCAGCAGACTAGATAGATCAAGTGGAAGAAAAGATCAGCAAACTTGTAGTGAGGGCAGTGAAATTCATCCAATTATCTAGGTGCTAACTGATATCCTCCACTACGGGACACTGACAGGCCTTGGCACAGCCTCGACTATTGGAAGCCGTTAAAAATAAACAGGCTGCAAAATGGGGAGACAAAGCAACATTCCAAATGAAATGAAAGACCAGGAGAAACTCCAGAAAAAAAGCTCAATGAAATGGAGGCAAGCATTTTACCAGATAGAGAGTTCAAAAGAATGGTTATAAGATGCTCAGGGAACTCAGTGAGAACTACAAGGAACTTAGTGATAACTATAGTAGTGAAAGGGGTTTTAAGGGTTCAATAGGCAGGTTTAGGAAGTTTTAGGAATTAGGGGGTCCATAGGGGAGGACTTGGAGCTGCCCAAAGGCATACATTCACAGAGAAGAAGAAGAGGTGACACAGGATAAGATGAGAGGAAGACATCCATTCACATAAGATAGGAAAAAACAACAGGCTATGGGGAAAAAGAGGAAACAAACTTTCACAGAGGATAGAGAAATGCTGACAAATGGGAGAAAAAAGGAAATAGATTTTCACAGGAGATAGAGAATTCTATCACTGAAGGGGGAGAGAGTGTGGGGGGATTTGAGCTTTGAAACTGATATAGTGACCAATTAGAAGGCAGTATGAAGAAACAAAGAACTGCAGCCTTTAAAAACCTTAGCAAAAAAGAGCTTAGTGGGTCCCCCCTTTGGGACCTCCACCCTACATGGGATTCTGTGCTTGCTTCCAATAAATTTCTACCCTTTTCATCTACCACCTTTTTCCATGGCTTCATTCTTTGAATCTACCTGGACAAGAACCCAGGAAAGAAACCACCCTTGTATCCTGCTCAGAAAAACCACCGACTCAGTAGCATGAAAAAGTACATAGAAACCATAAAAAAGAACCAGTCAGAAATAAAGAATACAATATCTGAAATGAAGAATGCACTAGAATGAATAAATAGTAGATTAGATGAAGCAGAGGGTCAAATCAGGGATTTGGAAGTCAAGGTAGCAGAACACACCCAATTAATGCAGCAAAAAGAAAAAAATAATTTAAAAAAATGTGGTAGTTTATGGGATCTTTAAGAAAATGTAAAGTATATCAACATCTGCATCATATGGGTTCCAAAGGGAGAAGAGAGCAAGCGAAAGATAAGGAACCTATTTGAAGAAATAATGACTGAAAACTTCCCTAACCTGATGAAGGAAAACAACACAGAGAGTCCCAAACAAGATGATCCTAAATAGGCCCATACTAACACACATCATAATTAAAATGACAAAGGCTAAAAACAAGGAGAGAATTCTAAAAGCAGCAAGAGAAAGACAGTTTGTTACCTAAATGGAAGCTTCCATAAGACTGTCAGCTGATTTTTCAACAGAAATATTTCAGGCCAGTAGAGATTGGTATGAAATATTCAAAGTGATGAAAAGCAAGGGCCTACAACCAAGACTACTTTACCAAGCAAGGGTATATTTAGAATGGAAGAGAAATAAAGAGCTTCCCAGATTTAAAAAAAAGCTAAATAAGTTCGATATCACCAAACCAGTATTACAAGACATGCTAAAGGGTCTTCTTAAAAAAGGAGGAGAAGGAGGAGAGGCACATAATTAAAAGAATAATATGACAATAAATATGTACCTATCAATAATCACTTTAGCCCAGCTGGTTTGAGCATTGACCTACGAACCAGGAGGTCATGGTTCAATTCCCAGTCAGGAGTGTGCAGGAGGCAGCTGATCAATGATTCTCATCATTGATGTTTCTATTTCTCTCTCCCTCTCCCTTCCTCTCCGAAATAAAAAAATATATATATTTATTTTTAAAAATCACTTTAAATGTAAATGGCTTAAATGCTAATAAAAAGACAGAGTAGGCCTAGCCAGTTTTGCTCAGTGGTTAGAGCGTTGGCCCATGGAGTGAAAGGTCTCAGGTTCAATTCCAATCAAAGGCATATATCTCAGTTGCAGGCTCAATCCCTGGCCACAGGGCACATGTTGGAGGCAACTAATCAATGTATCTCTCCCACATCCATCTTTCTTTCTCTTTGTCTCTCCCCCTCCCTTCCCCTTTCTCTAAAAATCAATGGGAAAAATATCCTTGGGTGAGGATTAACAACAACAAAAAGGACAGGGTAGCTGAGTGGAAAAGAAAGCAATGTGTGTGTATGTATGTGCATGTGTGTGTGTGTG
>NW_005871128.1:3348865-3352292 GCF_000147115.1 Myotis lucifugus
TCCCGGATGTGGAGGATGTCGTCTGCTGTTTAAGTCTGATCCCACTGGCTCCTAACTGCTCAACTGCTTGGCTTGTCGCCCCTCACTGCCCCCCTCCCCCCGCCAGCCTGATCACTGCTAACCGCCTCTGCCTGCCAGCCTGATCGCCCCTTACTGCCCCCCTGCTGGCCTGGTTGCCCCCAACTACCCCCCCTGCCGGCCTGGTTGCCCCATGCAGCCTGCTGTTCAGTCTTTTGGTCGTCCCTCACTAACCCCCCTGCCGGCCTTGTATTCGCTGTCTATAAGAGACCCACATCAGAATAAAAGGTACATAAAGACAAAGTAAAAGTGTGGAAAAATATATTTCAGGCAAATGGAAATGAAAAAAAAAAAAAGCTGGGTAGCAATATTTATATCTGACAAAATAGACTTTAAAACAAAAGCTATAGTAAGAGACAAAGAAGGACACTACATAATGATAAAGGGAGCAATCCAACAAGAAGATATAACCCTTGTAAACATTTATGAACCCAACATAGGAGCACCTAAACATATAAAACAAATCTTGATGAACATAAAGGGAGAGATCAATAGTAATACAGTCATAGCAGGGAATTTTAACACCTCATTGACATCAATAGTTCTTCCAGACAGAAAATCAGCAAGGAAACAGTGGCCTTAAATTACTCACTAGATTAGATGGATTTTAATTGATAGCTTCAGATTATTTTACCCAAAAAAGGAGAATATACATTCTTTTCAAGTACACATGAAATATTTTCTAGGAAAGTCCATGTTAGGACACAAAACAAGTATCAAATTTAAGAAGACTAAAATCATATCAAACATCTTCTCTGACCATAATTGTATGGAACTGCAAATCAATCATAAGAAAAAACCCTGAAAAACACACAAAGATATGGAGGCTAAATAAAATGTTACTAAACAGTAAATGGGTTAAGAATAAGAACAAGAAGAAATCAAAAGATACCTTGAAACAAATGAAAATGAGAACACAACAATCCAAAATCTATGGGACACAGTGACAGCAGTCCTAAGAGGATAATTCTTAGTAATACAGGCCTACCTCAAGAAACAAGAAAAATCTCAAATAAACAATCTAACTTTACACATAAAGAACCCAGAAAGAGAACAACAAACAAGCCCAAAGTGAATAGAAGAAAATAATAGAGATCAAAGCAGAAATAAACAAAATAATAGTCTAAAAATGCAATACAAAAGATCAAAGAAGCCAATAGATGATTTTCTATAAAAAGATACATAAGTGACAAACCTTTAACCACATTCATCAAGGAAAAAAAGAGAGAGGACCCAAATAAATAAAATCAGAAATAAAAAGAGAAATAATAACAACTGACACCAAAGAAATACAAAGGATTGTAAGAAAATATTATGAACTATATGCCAACAAATTGAGCAATCTGGAAGAAATGGATAAATTCCTAGAAACAAACTATCTTCCCAAACGGAATCAAGACAAATCAGAAAATCTGTTTAAACGAATTACAACTAATGAAATTGAAGCAGTAATTTAAAAAACTCTCAACAAACATGTGAATTTTACAAATATTCAAAGAACTCCTATTCTTCTCAAACCATTCCAAAAAATTCAAGAGAAGGGAAGACTCCCAAGCTAATTTTATGAGACAAGCATTATCCTAATTCCAAAACCAGATAAAGACACTATAAAGAAAGAAAATTATAGGCCAATATCATTGATGAACATGGATGCTAAAATCCTCAAAAAGATGTTAGCAAACGAGATCCAGCAACACATTAAAAAGATCATACACCATGATCAAGTGGGATTTATTCCGAGGATGCAAGGTTGGTACAATACCCTAAAATCAATAAATTAGTAATACAGGCCTACCTCAAGAAACAAGAAAAATTTCAAATAAACAATCTAACTTTACACATAAAGAAACTAGAAAGAAAACACCACGTAAACAAAATGAAAGTTTAAAACCGCATTATCATATCAATAGATGAGAAAAAACATGTGAAAAAAACCATTTATGATAAAAACTATCATCAAAGTGGGAATAGAAGGAATATCTCTCAATGTAATAAAGGCCATATATGGAAAACCTGCAGCCCAAACCGATAGGGCAGAAACTAAAAGGGTTTCCATTAAGAACAGGGACAAGAGAGAGATGTGTGCTTTCACCACTCTTTTTCAACGTAGTATTGGAAGTCCTAAGTATGATAATCAGATAAGAAAAAGAAATAAAAGGCATCTAAATTGGAAAGGAAGCAGTAAAACTGTCATTATTTGCAGATGACATTATACTGTATACAGAGAACCCTAAAGATTCCACCAAACTTAAATGTAAGATGGGAAACCATAAAAATCTTAGAGGAATCCACAGGCAGCAAAATCTCAGACATATGCCGAAGCAATATCTTCACCAATACAGCTCCTAGGGCAACAGAAACTAAGGAGAAAACAAACAAACGGGACTACATCAAAATAAAAAGCTCTGCACAGCAAAAGAAACCATCAACAAAACAAGAAAGCCCTCTGAATGGGAGAACATATTTGACAATATTATTGCCGATAAGGGTTTAATCTCCAACATTTACAGGGAACTCATACAACTTGACAAAAGGAAGATAAACAATCCAATTAAAAAATGGGCAAAGGACCTAAATAGACACTTTTTAAAAGAGGACATACAGAAGGCCAAGAGACATATGAAAACATGCTCAAAGTCACTAATCATCTGAGAGATGCAAATCAAAACAACAATGTGGTACTATCTCACACCTGTCAGAATGGCTATCATCAACAAATCAACAAATGACAAGTGCTGGTGAGGATGTGGAGAAAAAGGAACCCTCCTGCACTGCTGGTGGGAATGCAGACTGGTGCAGCCACTATGGAGAACAGTATGAAGTTTCCTCAAAAAACTAAAAATGGAACTCCCATTTGACCCAGTGATCCCACTTCTAGGAATATATCCCAAGAAGCTAGAAACACCAATCAGAAAGGATATATGGTATGCACCCCTATGTTCATAGTGGCACAATTTATAAAAGCTAAGATTTGAAAACGGCCCAAGTGCCCATCAGCAGATGAGTGGATTAAAAACTGGTACATCTACACAATGGAATACTACACTGCTGTAAAAAGGAAGGAACTTTTACCATTTGCAAAAGCATACATCGACCTGGAGAGTATTATGCTAAGTGAAATAAGTCAGTCAGAGAAAGATAAATATCACATGATCTCACTCATTTGTGGAATATAATGAACAACATAAATTGATGAAAAAAACAGATCCAGAGACAGAGAAGCATCAATCAGACTGTCAAACCTCAGAGGGAAGGCAGGGGAGGGTGGGGGTAAGGGGGAGAGATCAACCAAAGGACTTGTATGCATGCTATATAAGCCAAACCAATGGACATGGACAACAGGGGGATG
>NW_005871128.1:3352392-3398728 GCF_000147115.1 Myotis lucifugus
CACATTTGTAATACCTTAACTAATAAAGAATTTAAAAAAAAGAAAGACAAAAAACACATAATCATATCAATAGGTACAAAAAAAAAAAAAACAACAAAAAAACGTTTGACAAAATCCAGTACCCTTTTTTGATAAAAACTGTCAGTAAAGTTGGAATAGAGGGATCATACCCTACATAATAAAGTCCATATATGACAAACCTACAGCCAATATAATACTCAATGGGCAAAAACTAAAAGTATTTCCTTAAGAACAGGCATAAGACAAGGGATGTCCGCTTTCACCACTCTTATTCAACATAGTACTGGAAGTCCTAGCCACAGCAATCAGACAAGAAGAAGATAAAAGGCATCCAAATTGGAAAAGAAGTAAAACTGTAATTATTTGCAGATGACATGATATTGTATATAGAAAATGCTAAAGATTCCACCAGAAAACTACTAGGTTTAATAAATGAATTCGGCAAAGTAGCAATATACAAAATCAACATCCAGAAATCAATGATATTTTTATACACCAATAATGAACTCTCAAAGAGAAACTAAAAGATACCTAGGAATAAACTTAACCAAGGAGGTAAAAGACATGTACTTGGAAAACTATAGGACATTGAAAAAAGAAGTAGAGGAAGATACAAACAAATGGAACCATATATTATGTTTATGGATTGGAAGACTTAACATCATTAAAATGGCTATACTACCCAAAGCAATATGTAGATTCAACACAATCCCTATTAAAATACCAATGGCATACTTCATAGAGCTAGAACAAATACTGCAAAATTTATATGAAACCATAAAAGACCCCCGAATAGCTGCAGCAATCTTGAGAAAGAAGAACAAAGTAGCAGGGATCACAATGCCAGATATCAAACTATACTACAAAGCCATTTAAAGCCCAAACATCCTGGTACTGGCACAAGAACAGGCATATAGACCAATGGATCAGAGCAGAGACCCCGGAATTGACCCACGCCATTACGGTCAATTAATATTTGACAAAGGAGGCAAGAACATACAATGGAGTAAAGACAGTCTCTTCAATAAATGGTATTAGGAAAACTGCACAGACACTTGCAAAAAGATGAAACTAGACCACCAACTTATACCATACACAAGAATAAATTCAAGATGAATAAAAGACTTAAATGTAAGGCATGAAACCATAAAAAATCTTTTTTAAAAAAAATATATTTTATTGATTTTTTACAGAGAGGAAGGGAGAGAGACAGAGAGTCAGAAACATCGATGAGAGAGAAACATCGACCAGCCGCCTCCCGCACACCCCCCACTGGGGATGTGCCCGCAACCCAGGCACATGCCCTTGACCGGAATCAAACCCGGGACCCTTCAGTCCGCAGGCCGACGCTCTATCCACTGAGCCAAAACGGCTTCGGCAACCATAAAAATCTTAGAGGAGAACATAGGCAATCAAATCTCAGATATCTCATGTAGCAATATATTTACGGATCCATCTTCTAGGGCAAATGAAACTAAGGAAAAAGTAAACAAATGGGACTACATCAAAATAAAAAGCACAGCAACAGAAACCACCATCAAAATAAAAATGGAACCCACTCTATGGGAGAACATATCTTCCAATGATATATCTGATAAGAGTTTAATATCCAAAATATGTATAGTATTCATACAATTCAACAAACAAAAGACAAAACAATCCAATTAAAAAATGGGCAGAAGACTTGAATAGGCATTTCTCCAAAGATGACATACAAATGGCCAAGAGACATATGAAAAAATGCTCAAATAATTAATCATCAGGGATATGCAAATTAAAACCACAATGAGATATCACCTCACACCTGTCAGAATAGCTATTATAAAAAAATCAACAAACAACAAGCTCTTGTGAGAATGTGGAGAAAAAGAAATGCTAGTTCACTGCTGGTGGGAATGCAGATTGGTGTACCCACTATGGAAAACAGTAGGGAGTTCCCTCAAAAAATTAAAAATGACCCAGCGATCCCATTTTTGGGAATATATCCTAAAACCCCCAAGACACCATCAGAAAGAATATATGCACCCCTATGCTCATAGCAGCATTATTTACAATAGCTAAGATTTGTAAACAGCCCAAGTGCCCATCGATAGATAAATGGGTAAAAAAGAGCTATGAGACATTTACACAATATCGTACAGCTGTAAAAAAGAGGGAACTCTTACCCTTTGGGACAGCATGGTCGGACCTGGAAAATATGCTGAATGAAATAAGCCAATCTGAGAAAAACAAATATCATATGATTTCACTTATTTATGGAATCTAGTGAACAAAATGAATTGACCAGCAAAATAAGACCCAAAGCATGGAGGCATGGAACATACTGCCATACCTCAATGTGGGGTTGGGGGGGCGAGAAGAAATAAACCAAAGAACTTATCCTATATGGTAATATGCAAATCGACTGAATGGTGGAACCACCGGTCACTAAGATGCTCAATTCAGGAGCTGCTCCATGGTGGTCAGTGTACTCCCACAGGGGGAGCACCGCTCAGCCAGAAGCCGGGCTGACAGCTGGTGAATACAGTGGCGGTAGTGAGAGCGGGTCTAAGCTGTTAGACATCCCCCAAGGGCTCCCAGACTGCTAAAGGGCGTAGCTGGGCTGAGGGACCCCACCCCCGCCCCCCAGTGCACGAATGTCGTGCACTGGGCCTCTAGTATACTTATATACCTAGCCCATGGACTGGGGCAATAGGGTAGTGAAGACCTGGGGTGGGAGGGATTAGGGGCTGGGAGGAAGGAAGTAAAGGGAGGGGAGGAATGGGAGATATCCATAATACTATCAACAATAAAAAAAAATATTTAAAAAAGTTAGACTTGAAACCATAAAAATCCTAGAAGAAAACATAGGCAATAAAATCTCAGACATTTCTCATAGCAGTATTTTTGCCAATATATCTCCTCAGGCAAGGGAAACAACACAGGAAAAAAATAAACAAATGGGACTACATCAAACTAAAAAGTTTTTGCACAGCAAAGGAAACTATTAACAAAACGAAAAGACAACCCACTGAATGGGAGAACATATTTGTCAATGATACATCTGATAAGGGATTAGCATCTAAAATTTATAAAGAACTTATACAACACAACATTAGAAAAATAAACAATCCAATTAAAAATGGGCAAAGGACCTGATTAGACACTTCTCCAAAGAGGTCGTACAGATAGCCAATAGACATATGAAAACATAAGTTAAAACTATAATGAGATATCACCTCACACCTGTCAGAATGACTATCATCAATAAATCAACAAACGACAAGTGTTGGCAAGGATGTGTAGAAAAGGAAACCCTAATGCACGGTTGGTGGGAATGCAGACTGGTGCAGCCACTGTGGAAAGCAGTATGGAGTTCTCTCAAAAAATTAAAAGTGGAATTTCCTTATGACCCAGTGATTCCACTTCTGGTAATATATCTGAAGAAACCTGAAACACTAATTCAAAAGAATATATGCATTCCTATGTTTATTGCAGCGTTATTTACAATAGCCAAGATTTGGAAGCGGCCCAACGGCCCACCAGTGGATGAGTGGGTAAAAAAACTAGGGTACATTTACACAGTGGAATACTGTTTGCTGAAAAAAAAAAATAAAAGAAGGAAATCTTACCTTTTGCAACAGCATGGATGGACCTGGAGAGTATTATGCTAGGTGAAATAAGCTAATCAGAGAAAGACAAGTACCATATGATTTCACTTATATGTGGAATCTAATGAACAAAATAAACAGGCGAGCAAAATAGAAATAGACTCATGGATACAGAGAACAGACTGACAGTTGTCAGAGGGAAGGGCGTTCTGGGACTGGGTGAAAAAGGTGAAGGGATTAAGAAAACACCCCAAAACCCTCATAGACACAGACAACAGCATGGTGATTACAAGAGAAAGGGGGCTGGGAGAGGTAGGAGAGGTTAAAGGGCAGATAAATGATGATGGAAGGATACCTGACATGGAGTGGGTACATAATACAGTTGATGCATTATAGAATTGTACATCTGAAACATATGTAATTTTATTAACCAATGTCACACCAATAAATTCAATAAAAATGAAAAGTAGCAATCAAATAGGCTGCTTAGACACCCACAAAGGTTTAAGAGACAATCAAAAGCTAGGGCAGAGTTGAAAGATACATTTCATCACTTACATGAGGCCACTTCTTCAAGACTAAGAGGTAGCTGTTTTATCTAAGGTACAGACACCAACACAAAGTCAAAGAAAATAAAGAAATAAAGGAATATGTTGCAAACAACTACAAAAAAGGGAGGGAAAAACTCAGAAAAAAAAGATTTTAATAAACAGGAAAAGTTGTTTTACTTGATAAATAGTTCAAAATAATGCTCGTCAAGTTCAAGAGAAGAATGGATGAATAAAAGAGAATTTCAACAAACTTTTGGTGTTTCAAAGGTAATCTCCCAGGGTTACAGCAATCTCTCAATATCAGGATTTTGCATTATTTTTAAGTTTAAGAAATGGACTCTAGTAGGATGAAATTGGTAATCTTGAGTTAAATGTTCATGTCTGCCCCATACCTGAGTTTTCTGTATACCTATGTGATTCGATGAAATTAATTAGCTTGGTTGTTCCCTGTAAAAACAAAGACAAAGCCTGGAAATGGTATCTGCCACGTTTCTAACACAGTATGTACAGCACCCGGATGGCCACTGTTCAGACACAGCCAGCAGTCCAAGGAAGGGGACGGTGATGGAGAAACCGACCTTCTTTCTGGAAGCTCTCCCTATGGATGTGGGTTACGGCAGGGCAAGTAGCAGACTATGAATTTCTGTAATAAATTGTTTAAGGTTTGTGTAATAAACTGAGGAACAGGAAACACCACAGTCTTATTTCTGTAATAAGAGTGTCACTATTGGTCTAGAGCAGCAGTTCTCAACCTGTGGGTCGCGACCCCTTTGGCGGTCGAACGACCCTTTCACAGGGGTCGCCTAAGACCATCCTGCATATCAGATATTTACATTACGATTCATAACAGCAGCAACATTACAGTTATGAAGTAGCAACGAAAATAATTTTATGGTTGGGTCACAACATGAGGAATTGTATTTAAAGGGCCAGAAGGTTGAGAACCATTGGTCTAGAGATTTGGCTTATTCCCATTATGACTCCCGGAAAGTCTTTCTGCAGCTCTGTATCTATGCCTGATCAGACCTGAATGGACGTGTAAGTATAATTCAGATTCCATCCTGCAAATGGCACATGGTGAGCCAAGATGAGCTGGTTTTCCGCTCTGCATGAACCATGAACGCCCTCTCTGGTTGAATTTCCCGTCAACCAGACTCATCGACCTCCACGCTGCTGCCAGTACATTTTCTTCCTAGAAATAAATCTGAGTCTGTCTCCTGCCTTAAAACCTCTCAACTCCCAGCTGTTGCTCACAGGAGTAATTCACAATGCCTTCCACAGGCACAGACAGCCATTTACAGTTCGGCCTCAACCCAATTCGCTCCTTTTCTTCCTCCCCACTGTAATCCTCTGCCCTACATTCCAGCTTCAGTTCATTTCTCAGCATTTCTTGAAACAGGAATGCCCTTCACTCTGCCTTTATCCAAACTGTTTCTTTTGCCTGGAAATGTTCTTTGCCTGTTACTATCTCATAAACACATATGCCTCTCCACCTGCTCAGAGGCTGTGCAGCCTTCCCGGGAACATCCCTCCCTACTCGCAGAGAGCTCATCACTCTCTCCAGCCTCCTCAGCCTTCTGTGCACATCTCCTCCTACCACCCACTGAATAAAAGTCATCTCTGTTCTGCCGAGGGTAAGGGCTCCACCTTTCCTCATCTTACCCCCAGCTCCAACCTGAGAGCCTGGTATTTGTACTTGCTGAGTGGAAGAACTGTATTTCAGGTTTGCAGTTTAAAGCCATGCTGGGAAGCTTGCAGGAGATGCAGCTTCCAAACCTGAGCTCATGTGGACCTTGTTGTAGGTGATACTAGCTTTAGAGGAGATACTGGGTTCCAATGAGGTACTGCTGCCTCACTCAGACAGGGCCCCATTGGACCCAGGTTTCACTGAAGCCCATGTAAGGCAAGGCTCTGGTGAGGAGATGCTCAACACCTATAATCATAGGGTGTTAGAGTTGGAAAGGATCTTATAGAGGTCTCCAGACTAAAGCCAATTAACCAAATGAGGAAACTGAGGCTAGAAAAGGTTGGGCAATGCTCCAGGTGACACAAAATGGTAGTATCAGAACTGAATTTGAACCTGAAATTCGCCCCCACTGCCCAATGCTGACACTCACTGCTCTTTATATCCAGCCCTCGCACTTTCTCTGCTGCTCAGCAAGCACAGGGATGCCAGGCAATGAGGGCAAACAATGAGAGAAACGACATGGAAGGGAAATTGATTATGACTTTTCCAAATTGAGGCTCTATTAGAGCAGCCCGACTTCTTCCCTACTTCCCTACTTGGTGAGCCGCTCTGACCTTCTACTCAGACCAAAGGAGGGCCTGGGGAGAACCTGTCCTTTGCTCCTGACACTTCCTTTGACCCTTGGATTCTCACATCTGCCTTCTCTGGTTTTGCCTTTTCTCCATCCCACGCCACTTCCTGCTTCCTTAACATTTAGGCACCTAAATACAGAATCAAGTATTTAATGTGCTTTTTCTAATATTTACTCATAAAAGGTCATTGCATTAGAGCAGCGTTTTTCAACTGGTGTGCCACAAGAATTTTTAAAACATGCAACCCTGACTCTTTAGTCAGGGGCACTGACTTCTTCTCTGTTAGATTATCAGATAAAATAAATGGCAACAGCCAACCAACAATCGTTGTCTGATGTGAATGAATCAAAATTATACCTATTTCTTTTGTCATATTGGCAAAAAATATATTTTTTGGTGTGCGGCAGAATTTTAGTAATTAGTATATGTGTGCCATGAGATGAGAACGGTTGAAAATTGCTGCACTAGAACTTTAAGAAGAGATGCAAAGGAACTCAAATAACCTGCAATAAGCACACCCTGTGTAACTTTCACAGTGGATATTCATGCACAAATGTTTATAGGTACAGACATTTAAAAATAGAGGCATTTATTTATGCTGGCAGATAGGTAAATGAAGTATGAAATAAAATTAGGGAGGGGGCGGTGTTGAACCGGATGATCTCTAAAGATATTTCCAGGAACAAATTCTGTGATTCTTTCACATGATGGAATCCAGTTGGGAAAAGCCTAAAAGTTTCCACAGAGTTTTTTGATTGTTTGTTCTCCAGGGTAATCCTATATAATAAAAGCTTAATATGCAAATTGACTGAATGGCAGAACAACCGGTCGCTATGATGCACACTGACTACCAGCGGACAGATGCTCAATGCAGGAGCTGCCCCCAGCCTGCAGGCCCCAGGCCAGCCAAGGCAGGTGCCAGCGGCGGTGGGGGGGGGGAGGGGCCCAATTGCCCTGCTGGTCGCTCTGCAGAGGGAGGTGACGGTGGTGGTGGCTGCGGGGGGCGGGGCTGGCAAACAGGCAGTGCCAGGCGGGCCAAAGTAGGTGCCAACAGGGGCCCCCTTATCGCCCCACAGATTGGCCCTGATCACTGGCCAGGCCTAGGGACCCTACACATGCACAAATTTCGTGCATCAGGCCTCTAGTAGGAAATAAAAATCACACCCAACCACATTTAACTTTTCTTCTGAGCTCATGGACTTTGGGTGCCCATCAGTTTGGGCATGGCACTGTCAGTCAGGCTCTCTCTCTCACATCTCAGATAAACACACCCCATGGTTATCTGTTACCATGTTTTAAAGGTCTTTAGTAAGAAGCATACCCCTTGGTCTCTGCCACAGAGAAACCTCCATAGTGCTCCCCACACAATGGAAACGTGTTCAACATGCCCTGTGATCCTAGCTTCTCTGCCTTGGGCCTAGTCAGGACTCAGCATTATGGGAAAATGAATACATTTCCAGAGTGTAGAGTTCAGTGTCCCAAAGCAGTGTCATCACTGCATTTACTTTAAGGATAAGATCAAATGGTGCAGTACATGTAATAACAGACTATTATTCAATACAGCTAACATTTCTGACAAACTGACGAGTGTTTAGAGTGTTCAAAAGAAATGTAGAAAAAAGCCACTTATAGGGCTATCAAATACTGTCATAATTTACACAGGATTATAAATTTGATAAACACTTATAGAAGTTAGAAATGTTTTTCTGAATATTGAAATGCTCTTTAAAGGTTTAATGATTGCCCTATGAGAGAACATTATGGGAATGTTTAAAAAATTTCTTAAAATTCCAGAGATTGTGGGAGTTCCAGTTCAAGATGGTGACATAGAAGGCTCCTGAAATCACTGCATCCCAGAGACACACTGAGTCTACAGCAACATACACCCTCTAAAAGAAACGCAGAAACACACTGGGCAAATGAGGAAAAAAAAACCCCACAAAAACCCACATTGAAATGGGTAGAAGAGGCTGAGGTACAATCTTGTCATAAACCCCACCCATCAGGCGTGGCAACACACAATTGGGAGAAAACTCACAACTCCCAGCTTTTCCATGAGGAGTAAAGGGTTTGGAATCCACATATCATACCCCAACTTTTAAGATGTTCACCTGAGAGGTGGGCCCCAAAAACATCTAGCTCTGTAAGCCAATGGAGCTTGTGTCTATGAGACCCACAGGGAAAATCAGGATACATCTGCAAATCAACCGATGTGATATACCACATTAGCAAAATGGAGGTTAAAAATTACATGATTATCTCTACAATGCAAACAACACATTTGACAAAATTCAACATCCATTCATGATAAAAACTCCCAACAAACTGTGTATAGAGGGAATGCACCTCAACCTAATAAAGCCCACATCTAACATCATGCTCAACAGACCTCAGGAAAACAGTTTATTATTTATCAGTTTAGTATAAAGGCTATGATAAAGGCTACAGATGAGCATTCTGATGGACGAGAAGTACAGAGCAAGGTGGGAAGGGGCCTGAGCTTCTAGGCTGTTCTCCCAGAAAATCCATGTGTTCAACAACCCAGAAGCTCTCTGAGCCCCATACAACTGGGATTTTTGGAGGCTTCCTCCAACTGTTAACTTCATTTCCAGTCCCTCTCCTTTCTCTAGTGAAGTGGAGGTGTGGCTGAAAATGTCAAGCTTCTATCATGGCTTGGTCTACCTAGTGACTGGCACCCATCCAGGGGTCCACCTAGAGCAGCAGTTCTCAAACTGTGGGTTGCGACCCCTTTGGCGGTCGAACGACCCTTTCACAGGGGTCGCCTAAGACCATCCTGAATATCAGATATTTACATTACGATTCATAACAGTAGCAACATTACAGTTATGAAGTAGCAACGAAAACAATTTTATAGTTGGGTCACAACATGAGGAACTGTATTTAAAGGGCCAGAAGGTTGAGAACTACTGATTTAGAGTCATCTCATTAGGGGAAAAAAGACATCCTATCACCCAGGAAGTCCCAAGGATTTAGAGCTTAGTGTTAGGAGCCAGGTCAAAGACCAAATATTAGAGCAAAAGATGCTCCTACTGCTTTTTATCACTTCAGAAATTATGAATTTTAGATGCTCCGAGCTAGGAATTGGGGGCAGACTATATATATATATATATGCATATGGCTAATACACTAAGTGTCCGACCAACCGGTTGCTATGATGTGCACTGACCACCAGGGGACAGACGCTCAACACAGGAACTGTCGAGCTGCAGTGACTTTGGCAGTCTCAGGTGATGCACCCTGAAACCAGAGAGAAGGGAGCCCGATCCCTCACAGGGCCGTGTGATTCCACCTTCGGCCATGGGTTATGCTGCTGCTGGGGCACTGTCCAACCCAAATCTGGTTTACTGCACACTTGCATTTTCGTTCCACACCCTGAACCACAGCAACTTTGCAGAGTGCCCTCTTGCACTCTGGGACCCCTCGGGGGATGTCGGAGAGCTGGTTTTGGCCCAATCTCCATAGGCCAGGCCGAGGGACCCCACCTGCCAGAGGGACCCCGCTCACTCTGCAGATGCCAGGGAGGGATGGCGGGAGGGTGGCTCCAGGACATGTCTGGCCCATCTTGCCCAGTCCCACCCTGCCGGCCACCTTCTAATTAATTTCCTTTGAATGTGGACGAATCCATGCACCAGGCCACTAGTATATATATAATATTATTTTATAATGGTACTGGCATAAAAACAGACACATAGATCAATGGGACAGAACAGAAATCCCAGAAAAAACCTAAGCATATTAATTTACAATGGCGTAGCCAAGAATATACAATTGGGGGGAGGATAGTTCCTTTAATAAATGGTGATGGTAAAATTGAACAGCCATGTGCAAAAGAATGAAACTGGACCCCTATCTTATACTGCACACAAAAACCAACTCAAAATGGATAAAGGTTTCAACATAAAACCTAAAACTATAACCCTTAGAAGGAAACACAGGCGTAAGTTCCTTGACATCAGTCTTTGCAATGGAGTTTTGGATTTGACACCAGAAGAAAATGTAACAAAAGTAAAAATTAAACAAGTGAAACTACATCAAATTAAAAAAGTTTATGTTGTCTGATAAGGGGTTAATATCTAAAATATACAAAGAACTCATACCTCAACATAAAAAAAATCAAACAATCTCATTAAAAATGGGCAGAGGATGTAAATAGACATTTATGTAGAGAAGACATATAAATGGCCAACAGGTACATGAAAATGTGCTCAACATCTTTAACCATCAGGGGAAATGCAAATAGAAACCACAATGAGATGCTAAGTCAGACTGAGAAAGACAAATACTACATGATCTCACTTATGTGTGGAATATATCCCTCCTCCCTCTCCCCCCAAAAACAGACACTAAACTCATAGATACAAGAAAACAAAAACAAAAACAAACACAGATTGGTGGTTGCTGGAGGTGGCGAGGGTAATCAAATGGATGAGGGTGGTCAAAAGGTACAAACTTCCAGTTATAAGTCATGGATGTAAGGTACATCATGGTAGTCACAGTAGTAATGCTATATTATAATACTAGTAATACTGTATATATTATATATACACAATAATGCATAATATATAGTAGTAATAATACTGCATTGTATTTTTAAAGTTGCTAAGAGAGTAGATATTAAAAGTTTTCATCAAAGAAAAAATGTGTAACTATGTGTGGTGATGGATGTTAACTAGACTTATTGTGGTGATTATTTGGAGTATATACAAATATTGAATCATTACATTATATACCTGAAACTATTATAATGTTATTGGTCAACTATATCTCAATTAAAAATAAACCCACAATGAGATATCACTTCATATCTATTAGAATGTCTATTATAAAAAAGGTGAGACATAAGTGTTGGCAAGGATGCTGAGAAAAAGGAACACTTGTGCACTGTTGGTGGAAATGAAAATTGGTGCAACCACTCTGAAAAACAGTATGGAGGTTCCTCAAAAAATTAAAAATAGAACTACCATATGATTCAGCAATTCTACTTCTGGGTATTTATCTGAAGGAAATGAAATCACTATCTTGAAAAGATATCTGCACCTTCATGTTAACTGCAACATTATTTACAATAGCCAAGACATGGAAACAACCTAAGTATCCATCACAGATGAATGGGTAAAAATATGTGAGTGACACTGACACACACACACACACACACACACACACACACACACACACACACAGGAATATTATTCAACTACAAAAAAAAGAAAATCTTGCTATTTGTAATAATATGGATGGACTTTGAGGGCATTATGCTAAGTGAAATAAGTTGGAGAAAGACAAATATTGTCTGATCTCACTTATCTGTGCAATCTAAAAGAACCAAACTCATAGATAGAGAACAAACTGGTGCCAGAGCTGAGGGTTGGGAAGTGTGAGAAATGGGTGAAGGTGTTCAAAAGGTATAAGCTTCCAATTATAAGACTTAATTCCTGGAGATGTAATGTATAGCATGGTGACTATAGTTAACCATACTGTATTGTATATATGAAAGTTGCTAATAGAATACATCTTAAAAACTTACATTATAAGAAAAAATGCTAACCATGTGAGGTGCTGAATATAAACTAACTTATTATGATAATTAGTTCACAATACATGCATATATAAACTCATGATTGGCAAAAATAAAAACAGCATGTGAAGAGTTGTAAGACATTCAAAAGAGGTCTGAATTTTTCAACAATCTGGTTAATTGATTTAGCATCAGGTGAATAGGTTTTAGATAGAGAGGCCTGAATTATTATTGCTGGAAAAATCTACACAAGTGTTCAGACTGGAAGCTACAAAATGTATTATAACTGAGCTCCAATGGAAAATCATTTTGCTTGTCTTTGGTCAGCCCCCTTTCCCATTTCCCATAAAGCTCTATCAAACCTTTACCTGCCTCCATGTGCTCTCCCTATCTGTACCTCTCCCTGCTCCAAGCAGGTGCCTGTACCACTTCATTGAGAAATGCACCAGATGTGAATTCCAACTTCTTACTCCCAAGCTACAAGATAATTTATTCTCCTACCCATCCATTCCTTTCCCCCGCCAATCTCAGAAAATGAGACGCCTCCCTGTTCAGGATTAAGTAGGAGTTAAACAGGGAGGCGAGGAGGGTGGGAAGCATATGCCTGGCAGGGGTACCCGCATGCGAGATGGTCTGAAAATGAGAAGCAATATGTTGAGTTGAAGGAAGTGAAACAAGTTCAGCATGTGTGGAGTGAGAGACCAGGCAAGGGTCTTGGTCCTAACTAAGGAAAGTGGGGAGCCATTGCATTGTTTTATGCAGGGAGTGACGTGATGAGATCTGTCTTCCAGAAAGATCACTCTGGCTGCAGTGGGGGTCGAGTATGGAGATTAGGAAGAAGGTGTTAAAATTGGAAGCAGGAAGACCAGTAATCCAGGCAAGAAATGATGGTGGTTTAAACTTGGGAAGTGTGTGGTTTATTCAAGTTACACTTAGCAGACAGAACTGATAGGACATGATGATGGTTGATAAGGGTGGAGAGGATGATGCCCAGGCTCTTGGCTTGTTCTACCAGGGCTTGGTGTGGCATTTACTGAGACAGAGAATACAAGAGTTAAAGGAGGTTGAAGTGTAGTAGTAAATTATAAATTCAGTTTTTAGTATGTTAAAATTGAGGTACTTGCAGGGCATCAGAGAAATTCAATCAATAGTAAAATTTATGGATCTGAAGCTAAGGAGACAGGTCTGATTGGAGATATGGATTTGGGAGCAATTCACCTATAGATGTAATCAGGCTATGGGACTGCCTGGAGAGAGTGTGCAGAATTATGATAGGGTTTATGACAGGACCCCCCAAAACAACAAGATATATGGGCTAGGCATGGAGTAAGGAGGCCATAAAGGAGACTGGAAATACCCAGCAGAGAGGTGGGGCCACAATAACCAAGAGCATCATGAGTTTCAGAATGGAGAAACTGGTCATATGCTGTCATGTGACCTTTGGATTTAATGACAAAATCCATTGTTTACTGTGGTGGAGGGAGCATCTTCATGAATGAAAATAAAGTTGTGGGTTGAAGGTCAGAAGTGAAGAAAGTGAATGAAGTAAAAACGCAAGACGTTTGGCTGTGAAGGGACAGAGAGAGGTAGGACAACATCTGGGGAGTTCAATGTCGGAAGTTCGAACTGGAGGGAAGCCTTTGTTTAAATAATTTGTTATTTATTCATTTATGCACAACAAATGGGCTACATGAATAAGTCAGATGTATTCTCCACTCTTGAGGAAGAGACAAGTAGAAAGGAGTTAGCAATACAAAGAGAGAAAGAGAATAACTGATAGGATGTGGCATCAGAAAATGAAGAAGTGGTTGGGAATGACAGCAAGGTTGCAGTAGGCAGAATAACGGCTCCTCAAGGGTGTCCTCGTCCTGATCCCTCATGCTGTGAATATGTTAGGATATGTTACAGCAAGAGAGAATTCAAGTTGCTGACCAGCTGACTCTGAGATGGAGAGATGAGCCTGGATCACGCAGGTGGGCCCAATGTAATACAGGGTCCTTTTATGTGCCAGAAGGAAGCAGAAGAGAGAGCCAAAAAGATGGCAGTGTGACAGGAACTTGGTCTCATATCATTGGCTTTGAAGATGTAGGTTTAAGGTCCTGAGTCAAGAAATTTGGTGGCTCTAGCAGCTAGAAAAGCTGAGCAAACAGATTTTCTCCTAGATCCCTAAAGTCTTGCCAGCACCTTGCTTTAAACCCAGAGAAACCCATGGCAGACTTCTGACCTACAGACCCAGAGGAGAATAAATGTGTACTGTTTCAAGTCACCAAGTTTGTGGTCATTTTTGACAGTAGCAAGAGGAAACTAATAGGGTGACCTTCAAATATGTTGGCCCACATGAATCCTAAATAAATTTTAAAAATCTATATGCCCACTCACATGTTTTTATCCAAACATCTAAAATTTTCATCCTAAGTTTAAAAAGTTAAAAAGGATATAATTTCTGCTGTATGTAACTATTTTATTTAAAAAACAATATTGTTACATCATTCTTTTAAATGTAAACAAGGAAATCTAAACTGCACAATGATTTGATATTTACCATCATCTATTTAATTCACCATCATCTACAAATATGAGTTCTTTAACAGATGAAAAATTTCCGCCATTACCTTTTCTCCTTGAAATATTTTCATTTTAATTCCCCCAGAGAATTGCATCCTAATGTAATATGATTTTATGCTTGAAAGTCTTAGATATCATTCTATCAAACTTCTCTCCAACAAAAATATGTATGTAAATGGGAATTTTAATATTTTTCTCAAAGATAAGGTTGTATGTCAATATAAATTATAATTATTTTTTAATATATATTTTTATTGATTTCAGAGAGGAAAGGCGAGAGGAAGAGAGAGAGAGAAATATCAATGATGACAGAGAATCACTGATAGGCTACCTCCTGCACATCCCCTACTGGTGATTGATCCCGAAATTCGGGCATGTGCCCTTGACCGGAATCAAACTTTGGACCCTTCAGTTCACAGACTGACGCTCTATCCACTGAGCCAAACCAGCTGGGGCTATAATTATTTTTAATACATGTTTATCAAATCAATATATGTGTTATGTATAATGAAAATTCTACAGAGTAAAATGTTATGGGAGCTGCATTGTTCTGTGAGATGGATGGCTTCCTTTTTTCTAATTAGATTTTGTATCTATAGGTAAATATGACATTGCTAGAAAGAAACAGGGCTCAGCATCAACCATATTCCTGTATTACATATGATAAATGCGAAATATTATTTACATAGTAAATGGAAAAAAATGGAGTAACTTTTATAACCACTCAATGTGTTGAAATTCTTCCAAGTTATATACTCAAATTCATAGTAATATATAAAAATTATATTTAAACTTTAGCTCCTGACCATTGTCATGCCTACATTTAATTCTGTTGAAGGAAAAGCATAGAAAAGTGCTGACTGACCAAAGTATTTTTTACCTAACCCTTTACAATTACTAACTTTCTCATTTTCTGGGAAGTACACCTAGAAGGCTTATCAAGGCTGATCAAATGCCTTTTAATTATATCTGCTATTCTTTCATTTAGAAACTCATTGCACATGGAGCTAAAAATACATGACGACTGAGCAAAAACGAATACCACAAAATTGAAAATTTTGTATTTTAGGACTTTTCCCATTGGCTGTGAATGGAGACCTGTATAATCATCTACATTTTAATTTTCTACTTTATCAAAAACTACCTTAGTATTTGGAGATCAGATAGTCACACACTTGAGTATTATTATACATAGATTGGTGATTTCATTTTACAGTTGAAGATAATTGTTTAACTTTATACCTTGAGAGAATGAAACAGCATATCTGCCCCTGAGAGGGAGAAATTAATATTAATTAGAGTAATTTTTCTAGATTTCAGGGCACTACATCCTAGATGGATTAATGAGATGTTTTATCCTATTTCCACACACAATGAAATGTTCAGCTTTAAGAGTGCACTTTAACCTGCTTTGTAGAAATTCATAGCAAAAAAAAAAAAAGGGCATTGGGCCACCTGTAAATGTGTGACTTAGGTGAATTAACGACGTTTAACATTATTAACAGTAGAGTTAATATATTTCCATTAAATTAATCTAAACTTAATATACACACCAGCAATGAATAAGTAGCAGTGAAGTGATTGACAAGAAACAGCAAATAGGATACTTGCTTGTAAGAAAAAAGTGAATATGGATTCAATAATATTTTAGTGTAAGTTAACGAAATTGCTTCTCCCACACATCTGACTAAATGTTCAAGAGTCTATAAAATTCTAACTTACCTTCAAATATGTTCCTTTTCCTTGAAGCTGTGGCCCTCACTGGTTGAGGAACTGTCTCTCTTCCTCCTTGAGATCATGGAAATGCTTCTGAGGTAGATCAAGACACACCTAAACTGAGTTCTCACTGAATGTTTTTCATAGGAAAAAAAAAAAAGCAGAGCAGGTGCCCCTCATTGCCAACTGGCTTTCCTGGCGTGCCTTCCAAACATCTCAAATATCCTAGTTCTAGGACCGATAGGAAGATATGCCACAAAGCCTTGCCTTGAGTTTGTCACTTGGGTAAAATAAGGCAGAGTCGCCTTTGGTCTTTGTCCTGTTCTCTCTGCTTTCTCTCTTGCCACTCTCCCCAAGGTGACCTCTCCTTTGGCGGTAGTCCAGGAATGGAAGGAGGGAAGTTACTAAATGAAATTGTTTTTACTCCTTCTGCCTCAACTTACAAAATATCCCAACTCTCTAAGCCTGGGTTCCCCCAGAAGCAGAGCCTGAGCCAGGCCTGCACACCAGGAGCAGGGCGCCGGCAGAGTGGAGCAGAAGAGGGGGAGCCCACAAAGTCGCTTTAGCCAGTTGGCGGCTGCTGTGCGGCTGCTGCGGAAGCCTGACTGCGGGATCATCAGAGGAGCCTGAGGAAAAGGCTCAGGACCAGCTCTCTGACTCAGGGGGCCGCCTTTAGCTGCCTGCATCCCGGCTCAAGCACCGCCCCGCAGAGTTAACTTCCTCCCACGGTGGAGTGCACCTGTGTGAGTGCCCGGGGACACACAGCCCCAGAGAAGCCGAGGCCAGGAGCGTGGTTGTCCTTGCACGCAGCTGGCCCAAGCCTGTGCAGAACTGGACATGGGAATAAGAGGGGGCACGGGGAGGATAGGAAGAGGTCACGAAAGGTGGACCCAGAACCCAGGATTCTAAAGACACGCCGAGCCCTGAACAGGAATATATAAGGTAGGGAAAGGCACGAGGCCCATAATGTGTTTCAGGTGCTTAATTGATTCAAGAAGGCTTGGCTGAGACGGTTAAAATCTGGAATTGTTTCTTTGGCTTTTCCCATGTTTTTATACCCTAAGAAATGTATCCAAGTATACCTAAGATGGGCAGGAGAATGCCTCTTTTGTGAGGAGGAAAGAAAGTGATTATTAAAGGGCAGGTGGAGCCCGGCTGCTAACGTGGCTCAGTAGTGGAGCAAGACCTATGAACCAGGAGGTCACAGTTCGATTCCCGGTCAGGGCACATGATCCTCTCTCATCATTGATGTTTCTCTCTCTCTCCCTCTCCCTTCCCCTCTGAAATCAATAAAAATATCTTTTAAAATAAAAATAAAGGGGAGGTGGGAAAGGATTTTTCTAATGCGTGAGCCCAAAGTATATTCTCAGGCAGGTCAGTTTCAGGAAGGGTCATGTGGAATTTGAGGCTCTGGAAATGGATCCTTTTAAGACTTTTCTTGACGACATATCCAAAATTCTTCCGGGTTTACATATCCATTTTTGAAGTTATCTGAAGCCCAGGTGGAGAAATCAGCCTTCAAGAGCGGAGGCAATTCTCAATCATTTCCATACAGGGGAGGACTGAGGGTTTGTGCTGACGAGTTAAGCCAGTGGTTCTCAACCTTCTGGCCCTTTAATACAGTTCCTCATGTTGTGATCCAACCATAAAATTATTTTCATTGCTACTTCATAATTGTAATGTTGCTACTGTTACGAATCATAATGTAAATATCTGATATGCAGGATGGTCTTAGGCAACCCCTGTGAAAGGGTCGTTTGACCGCCAAAGGGGTCGAGACCCACAGGTTGAGAACCGCTGATAAGCTCTTAGGCTTAATGGCATGAAGTTACCTTCCATGGTCTCTGGATTCTTCCTCCACATCTCTACCCATTTCTGTTCATTCCTCTTTGTGGGATCTTCTTCGGCATCTCCTTTTGGATTTGTTTCAAAATTCCTTCCTTGATTCTCTTCTCTCCTTAATCTCCCGTCTCCATACTCTCCCCACAGATCTCATTCACTTCCATGGCTTTAATCCCTACTACACATAGATGAACACCAAATATTGATCTTTAGCTCCAATGATTTTTTTCCCCCCAGAGTTGCAGATTTATTAATCCAACTGTTTCCTGGATATCCTCCTCAGCGATGTGTCACCGCCAGCTGGAATTCAACATGAATTAACTCTTTGTCTCCCCTGCCACTCCCAAACCTGCACTTTCCCCTAATTCCCTATCTTAGTGGTTGTAATCATTACCCACTCATTCCAATAAGCTATACACTTAAAAGGCACCCTGGACTTCCTTCCTTCTGCACGTTGCACACCAGAGTTCTGTTGATTTGATTTTCTAATACTCTTACATTCATGTGATTTTCTCCATTCCCAATGCCACTACCTTAGTCTGGGACTCCATTGTATTTTTCCTGGATCATTATGAAAGCCTCCAATCTGGTCATACTACCTCCATTCACTTCAATCCTTCATTCTATTTCCAAAATTGCTCCCCAAGAGTGATCTCACAAAATGTAAATCAAATCATTTTACCCCCTTGCTTAAAATTCAATGACCTCCCTTTGCCAAGAGGATAAAATTCCAACTGCTTAGCATGACTTATAAAGTCCTTCATGATTTAACTCTGACTACTAGTGTTATCCAAAATAGGCAATTCTGTAAATACAGTTTCTCCACCTGCAATGCCCTTGTACATATAATCGAGCTTCATAGATATCACACTGTGTTAAGGGGGCTGTTTATCTGGTTCCCCCACTTTGGAACCAAATCTATTTTATTATGAAATATTTCAAGCCCATAGAAAGCAGAGAGAAAAATACTGAAAATCACCACCAAGCTTCATTGAATCTTAAAACCTTGACATATTTCCTTCAGATATACTTTCTTTGTTAAGAAATGTCATTGCATGCCGAAACCGGTTTGGCTCAGTGGATAGACCGTCGGCCTCCAGACTGAAAGGTCCCAGGTTCGATTCCGGTCAAGGGCATGTACCTTGGTTGCGGGCATATCCCCAGTAGGAGACGTGCAGGAGGCAGCTGATCAATGTTTCTCTCTTATCGATGTTTCTAACTATCTCTCTCCCTTCCTCTCTGTAAAAAATCAATAAAATATATTAAAAAAAAAAGAAATGTCATTGCAGTGAGATACCATCTCACACCTGTCAGAATGGCTATGTGTATGTGTGTTTTGTTTGTATAAGCAAGAAAAAATTATGTAGTTCTGGTATCAGCCTTTAGCTCCTTCTCTCTGGAGGAACTGGGGTTGGCATTCTAAAGAATTGGCCTTCTCAGTACTCAGGTGCTAGGAACCATTTCTGTTCATTCATGCGGTTAGTCAAAAAAATTTTATTGGGTGCCTACTACATAGCGGGTACTAATCTGAAAGCTGGAGGTACACCAGTTAAACAAGAGACAAAGTTTAGGCCCTCACAGAGTTTCTATTCTGGTGAGGGTAGAGAGACAAGTAAATATATATACATATAACCATATAATATGCCATCTGGTAATAAGTACAATTTAGAAAATGTCAGAGAAAGGGGAGTAAGGAATGCTATAAAAAGTGGTCATGGAAAACCTTGCTACAAAGGTAATATTTAAATAGTTTTAAAGAAAGTGAGAAAGTGAGACATGCAATTCCATGAGGGAGAGCTTTAGAAAAAGAGAGAACAGTAAGTATAAATGCTCTAAGGTGGGAGTCTGCTCTGCATATTCAAGGACTAGCAAGGAGGCCAGTTTGGCTGAGGCTAAGCCAGCAGGGAGTGGGCAAAAGTGATGGAGGTGAGGTCAGGGGTAGTAGTGTTGAGAGGGAATTGTTGATTCTACTCTGACTTGGGTTTGAAACCATTGGAAGCATTTGAGCAGAGGAATGCCAAAATCTGATTTAAGTTTTTGAACAGTCACTCTGTTGCAAGAACAGAAGCAGGGAGACCCTTTGTGGAGGTTATTGCACTCTTCCTAGTGAGAGACGATAGTGGAGAGACAGAGGGAGAAACATTAATGTGAGAGAGAAACATCAATTGGTTGCCTCCCACCCTGACTGGGGCTGGGGATGGAGCCTGCAACCAAGGTACATGCCCTTGACTAGAATCAAACCCAGGACCCTTCAGTTCAAGGGGCCACTGCTCTATCCACTGAATCAAACTGGTCAGGGCTGGATGTATTTTGAAAGAGATTTGGTGTTGGACTGGATGTGGGGTGTAAAAGAGAAGAGTCATCAAGATTTCTGGCATGAACAATGGAAAATGGAGATCCTATTAACTGAGATGGGTAAGATTAGAGTAGAAACAGGTTGGTAAAGGAGTAAGAAGTTTTTTGGGGGGATGTGATAAGACTGAGATTCCTATGAGACCTCCAAATATAAGTGTTTAGTAGGCAGTGAGATATGTGAGCTTGGAGTTCTTGGTTGATATCTAGGCCAAAGGTAGAAAGGTGGGAGTCATCAGCGTATAGTTGATTTTTACAAGTGTGAGGCTGGGTGAGACGTCTTAGGAAGTTCGTTTGAATAGAGTGAAGAAGAGGTATGAGGGTTGAGTCCTGGGGCTCTCCAATGTTTAGAGTGCCAAGAAATGAGGGGGGAACCAAAGGAGCCCAAAGGGGTGACATTTGAGATAGCAGGAGAACCCAGTGACTGGTGTTGTCCCAGAAGCCGAAGGAAGAGGATATGGCACATCCCATTCAACGTTGTTGGTAGATAAAATTTTTAAAGGTTAAAATTTGACTTTGGATTCAACAACATAAAGATTATTGACCTTGGCAAAAGCAATTTTAGGGGAGTGCTGCAGTCAAATGCCTGTTTGGAGTAGGTTCAAGAGAAAACATGAAACGAGGCATAGGAGAAAAAGAAAGTAGACAACTCTTTCAAGGGAAGATTTTATTGGGACGTCTCTGTTAATGCTTAGGGTCTAAATTTAAATGCACACCCACAGTTGGGCAGCAACTTGCTGTGTCAATGCCCTTCAGTGTTCCTTGGCAATAATTTCATTCTCAGTGTCGGGGGGCTGGGATGTCTACCCTTCTCTGCTGTATCTGCAAGGTGAACTCATAGTCATGCTCCAACACCACACTTAGCATCTCCACATGTGGGAATTCTTCAGATGGAACAAAATTATTCTGGACTTTATATATGTTTTTAGTATAACCACAGTAGTAGTATAATTTATCCCTCAGTAAGCAGTAACTTTCTGGAAACAAGTGTTGTGACTTTCAGGGTCCCCAAAGCCATGTACAGTGTGTGCGTAGTACTTAGTAATGTTCAGTTAAACAACAGGGGCATTCAGTAAATTAAACTGAATTATTTTAAAGCAATGTAGGGTTTAGGTCTTCCCTTCTGTTTCTATGGGGCTAGCAGTGTGCCCTACTATTTCTGTAGGAGAAGGAGCAGCACTATTTATCATCAGGGGAGCCTGAAACAGTTTGGCAAAGCCCTATTGTTTATTTTTTTTGTGTTTTTATCACAAGTACTTCCAGTTGAAGTCAGAAGGGGCCTCACTGACACGCACTACCAAGGGGCCTGCCCTGTGTCCTTGGTTTGTCCCATCATGGTGATTTGTGGTGGTGCTGAAGTGGGTGACCCTGGAAGGTGCCTTTCCCCATGCACCATTAGGCCAAAGTGAGGGCTCCGTTAGCTTTTCACTGAAGCAACTGTTTTTCTAATGTGCCTTCACCAAGCGCTGATGTCATTTTGTTCCCAGAATCATTTCAATTAGATTCCAAACAGTCTTTTATTGCCCTTTGCAAGTCTTTTGAGATGACAAATTATTTCTATGTTCAATCTGCTGTTTTTTCCTTTCGCTGCCTCTTCATGGCTGAAAGTCCCTGCATGCTTTGTTTTGTGTGCTGTTTGGCCAAGAGGGAGTTATCTGAAATACAGTTGACACTGCTTCTAAAGAATATTATTCTTTTTGCATTCACTCGCTCTGTTTATTCTTTGGTTTCTACTATTAATTAGCAAATTCATCTCCTGATAGCCACAACGAGGTTAGAATAAATGTACCGAGCTAGGTATGCAGCAAAGCCCAATGTATTCAGAGTGGTAGCAAGAGACCAATTCTATTCTGATAAACACCATTAAAAGGAAAAGATAAATCAAATCTATGGCCTTAGTCAGCAAGTTTTATTCTACAAAAGGAATCTGAGCTGAACCACAGCTGTAATTTGGAGGCTTAGCTCAAAGTGACTGCTTTGTATTTTCCTCAAGGGTCAAAGAATCAAATCTGTATTCTGCTGGTCAGGCACACCGTAAAGAGTGCCGCCTTCACCTGGGTGGTTTGGAAGGCCCATAAGTCTTGGCAACTTGGTGGATTTCGATGCATAGCCATGAGTTCCACAGGGCATTAATTCTCCATTGCTTGTCCATTTAAAATAAAAAGTGTTGGTGAATACATTATACTTGGGGACCTCTAAATCCCACTTTAGTATGTTGTCATTCTCGAGGTCACCGATCTCCTTTGCTATCGTTATTTTAGTATCCAGAGCACATTTGAAGTTTGCAGCTATTGTGTCCTTTTTCTTTTATCTCTGACAACTGCATCAGCGCTTACTCTTGAGGAAATTAACATTGCCTTTTGTTCACAAAGCAAGATTATTTGGAAAGGTCAATGGATGTAGCACAGCATTCTGGTATATTTCTACTGAGAAACATGCCTGCTAATATTTCAGTGATGCCCTATGTTAAAGGTCTAGCTTATTTATAGTGAATAGCCATGTGGAAATAATCACTGTCAAGCCATTTGTTATTTAAAAGAAACTAATTTCATTTGGAAGATTTTATGAGTGGATCTGTTAGATGAAATATTGCCAAACCATTGCTATGGAGTTGGCTCTACAGGGACTCTGGAAGGAACGCCTATTTTCATTTAGTTGCCCTCAGGAAGTCCTTCTTGAATGAGAAATTCACTGTTACCTATTTTCAGCACACCTGGGGAGTTAGCTAAATATTCTTTTTACTTTTATTAGGTATTTCCATTTCAGCAATTTGGATAAATCTATTGTGTTTCCTCCTACTTTTACTAGTAGTAGATATTACCTTATACCCGTGGTTGGCAAACTGCGGCTCGCGAGCCACATGCAGCTCTTTGGCCCCTTGAGTGTGGCTCTTCCTAAGCCTTAGGAGTACCCTAATTAAGTTAATAACAATGTACCTACCTATAAAGTTTAAGTTTAAAAAATTTGGTTCTCAAAAGAAATTTCAATCGTTGTACTGTTGATATTTGGCTCTGTTGACTAATGAGTTTGCTGACCACTGCCTTATACTATTCACTAGAGGCCCAGTGCATGAAATTTGTGCACTTGGGGTGAGAGGGTCCCTCAGCCCAGCCTGCACCCTCTCACAGCCCGGGAGCCCTCGGGGGATGTCCAACTGATGGCTTAGGCCTGGGAAGCGGGCCTAAGTAATCAGTCAGACATTCTTAGCGCCGCTGTGGAGGCAGGAAAGGCTCCCGCCACCACTTCTGCACTCACAACTGTAAGCCCGGCTTCTTGCTGAGCAGCACTCCCCCCTGTGGGAGCGCACTGACCACCAGGGGGCAGCTCCTGCATTGAGCATCTGCCCCCTGGTGGTCAGTGCATGTCATAGTGATGGATCATTCTGCCGTTGGGTCAATTTGCATATTAGCCTTTTATTATATAGGATACTACCAATGTTTAGGCCAGGATACGAATTGTGAAGAATGGAACTTTTAATCAGAAAAAGTGGAAAACATATATCAGTAACTCCTGAGGGTAGATAGAAATAGATAGAAATGAAGCTGGAGGTTGTAAGAAATCATGTTTTCAGCAAGAAGCATCTGAATTATATCAGTAGGAGACCACCTGATCAGAAATTCATATGTGTAAGAGATGAATGAATGTTTTATTGAGAACAATGTAAGTCAAGAAGGGTCCTGGCTTGGCATATGAATAGCGAATACAAACCAAGTGTATAGAGTTATTAACACCTACTCTTATTTTCATTTTGCTAGCAAGCCTTCCTAATACTCCAGTTATATTGTATAATTTTAGGAGACTCAAATGTAAGAGCTCACACCTGTAAAATTAATTGCATTTAGCCTTAATTCCAGTTACTGAACTGTAAGAGTTTGGTATTTTAACGGTTTGTGGTACAATAGCACATGGAGGATGGTTAGGCCATATGGATCTGGCTAGTTCATGAATGCTCGCTAATGCAGGTAAAATTCCTTCTGTGCCACTCTGATGAAAACTGGTCTTCATTTGATCTGCAAACAAGGTAAACATATAGTTTATCATCCAAAGTAGGAGAATTTTTAGAGTAAGCAGGGGTGCTATTAATAATTAATTTAGGACATAGGCAACCCCATATTGTCAGAGATTGTATTAGAAAGGAAATGGCTTTAAAATGTTCCTATTCTTGTGAAAATCTCTTTCTTCTTGTATAGTTTGTAACAGAGAATTGAACTCACCTAACATAGGCTTGACAGAAAAAAAAAAGACTTTTATTGTGGAAAAGATTAGAAAAGTTTTACCCAGGAGAAATAAATGTTGGGCCAGGGAAAGAAACATTTGCTTTAGTTTAATTTTAGGATTAAGTCTAAGCCTATTAATCAAGATTGGAAGAAACAGACCTGTTCTTTCTTACCAACATGGCAGTGATTCAGAATGTATCAGAGAGTGGGGTGAGAGAGAAGCCCTTGAAAGGTGGATGACAGAGATGTCAGGAGTTTGTTAATCCTGCAAAGGAAGAGCTTGTAGGAGAAAAGCAGAAGTTGAACACAGGAAGGAGCAGTCAAGTTGGCTACATTGAGATAAAAGGAACTGCTGGTTCTCTCCTATGATTTTTCTTGAAGACATGGACCCATACCCAAGACTGACTTGCTTGTAAATGTGGGAGATCTGGAAATGCTGCCCTCAGGAGAGGCCAAGGGGTTTATTTAGCCCAATGGGCAAATTAAACATCTACATTTGTATTTTGATGGCAGATAGAGTGTGAAATTGTTCACTTGATATTCCTTATGTGGCTTTCCCTGTTCATTATGCATTTTTTTTAAAAAAATTTAACTGGAGGAAAACATGCCTGGCTACTTTGAGCAGGGCAGACTGAAGATTGGAACTGGGTAGGGATTTAAGGGGTGAGGTTAAGCAGACAGTTTGAGCGCTACACGAATATTAGACTCACCTGAGACTATGCCTCACTCACTGTGAGTCTTACTTAATAGCTCTGGTCTGGGGTATGGATAGCTCGAATTTTAAGAAAGTTTCTCAGATAGTTCTACTGTGTATCCAGGCTTGACAACCACTGACTTAGAGTATCTGACTATACAGCAATAGTCCATGAAATTAATCCACTTGGAAAACAAAGTGTTAAGTCTATATAGGTTTACTTAAAAGTTTGTGATTCATTAGCTTGGTTTTAGGTGCAGGTGTGCTGTTGAGATTCTCTCAGCTTTTGTTTTGATCTTAACAAGACTTCATTTTGTTTTCATTTTTAGAGGATGGTTTCATTTAGTATAGTATTTGAGTTTTTTTTACCATTGTTTTTAGGGTATTATTTCATTGTCTTCTGGCCAGCATTGGTTTTTTTCTAGAAGTCAGCTGTGTTAATTATTGTTGTTCTTTTATAAATACTGTGTTATTTTTCTCTCTCTAGCCTTGCTTAAGATTTTTTCTTTATCAGACTGGACTGATGATTGCCAGAGGGGCAGGGGACTGGATGAAAGAGGTGAAGGGATTAAGAAGTACAAATTGGTAGTTACAGAATAGTCATGGGGATGGGAATATGGTCAATAATACTATACTATGTATGGTGCCAGGTGGGTACTGGAAATATCAGAGGGGATCACTTTGTAAAGTATATGACTGTCGAACCACTATGCTATACACTTGAAGCCAATACAAAATAATACTGAAAGTAAACTGTAATCAAAATATTAAAAAACTAGTGGCCCGATGCACGAAATTTGTGCATGGGCCTTGTCCCCCGCTGCCACAGTGGCCGAGGGCCTCCGCCACCTCTGCCTTGGCCCTCATCCGCCACGGTGGCTTTGTCTGGAAGGAAGGACATCTGGAAGGATGTCTGGTCTAATTAGCATATTACGCTTTGATTATTATAGATAAGTAAATGTAAAATGATAAAGATTTCCTCTTTACCATTTATTTTCAGCAATTTGATTATCATGTAATTTAAAAAAGTGTTTCTTACATTTTGTTCGACATCTTGATTTGTTGCTTTCTAGTATTCAGCAACTTTTGACCACTGTTTCTTCAAATATATTTCTCTGTCTCTCCTCCTTTTATGGGACTTTAATTACATGTATATTTGACTGATTTATTAATTTATAATTTTTAGTAGACTTTATTTTTAGAGTAGTTTTAAATTCCCAGCAACATTAAGTGGAAAATGCATAGAATTTCTATACACCCTTACCCCTAAACATGTACCACCTCCCTACTATTGATATCTTGAATCAGTGCTACATTTGTTTCAATAAATCTTCATTAACATATCATTATCATCCAACGTCTATAGTTTACATTAGGATTCCTTCTTGGAGTTGTCCATTTTATGGGTTTTGACATATGTATCTTTTTTAATGGCATGTATTTAACATTGTAGTATTATACAATATATAATTTTACTACCCTAAAAATCTCTGTACTCATCAATTCTCCCCTCCCTGTACCCTAACCTCTGCCAACTACTGAGTTTTTAACTGTCTCCATACTTTTGCCTTTTCTAGAATGCCATATATCAGGAATCATTCAGTATGTAGTCTTTTGAGATTGGCTTTTTTTACCTAATAGTATGCATTTAAGTATCTTCCATGTCTTTCCATGACACCATAGCTCATTTCTTTTTAGTACTAAATAATCTGTTGTCTGGATATAACATAATTTATTTATCCATTCACCAACTAAAGGATAGCTTGGTAACTTCCAAATTTTTGACAATTTTGAATAAAACTTCTATAAACATCTGGGAACAGGTTTTTGTGTGGACGTAAGTTTTCAACTCCGGTAAATACTAAGGAGTGCTGTTGTTGGATAGTATGCTGAGACTATGTTTAGTTTTGTAAGAAACTGTCAAACTGTCTCCCAAAGTGGGTGTGCCATTTTGCATTCCTACCAGCAGTGAATGAGTTACTATTTCTCTACACCCTCCTCACGTTTCGAATTACAGCCATTCCAATAGGCTTATTTTTCTATTTTTTTCTTCTGGATTTTTAGAAACTCCTTATATTTTAGAGATATCAGCTGTTGTAAAATAATTGAAAATATTTTTTTTCTCATGTATCATTGTCATTTGTCTTTTGATTATGCTTATAGTGTCATTGTTTTGCCTTACAAAGCTTGTTTATTTTCACTTTTTCAAAATTACCCATTTTTATTTTATTGCTTCAGGGCATTGACTCATGATTAGGAATGTCTTTCCCTCTCCCAGAAAATGGAGGAATTTACTCATGACTCATAACAGCAATTCTGTCATTTCCTTCCTTCCTTCCTTCCTTCCTTCCTTCCTTCCTTCCTTCCTTCCTTCCTTTCTTAACTTTTTCTTTTCTTTTCTATTATATCTATCAATTTATCTATCTATCTTTCTATCATATGTCTATCATCTATCTATGTAATCTATCTACATCTACATATATAATTTATTTGGAGTTTATCCTGATGTATGTTGTAAAGTATAGATCCAATGATAATTCTTCCAAATGACCGTTCAGTTATCTCTATGACATTTATTAATATTTTTATATTTTCCTCTACTGATTTGAGATATCATCTTTGTCACACAATAAATTCAAATATATACTTGGGTCCATGTCTGATAGTTTCTTTTGTCCATTTGTTCTTCTTATACTATATATTGTTTTCCTGGATACCATACAATTTTATAATTTTACTAGAGGCCTGATGCACAAAATTCATGCAAGAGTAGGCCTTCCTTCCCCTGGCTGCTGACACCAGCTTCCCTCTCAGCCCCGACTTCATCTGGAAGGTCATCTGAAAGGCCGTCTGGAAGGACATCTGGTCTAATTAGCATATTATGCTTTTATTATTACAGATAATACTATTCTAATACCTATTTGAGTTAGTCTCCCTCTTTTTTCTTCTTTTTCAGGTTTTGTTGGTGATTTTTCCTTGTTCATTTTTTGGAAATGCATATGAATTTATTGATAACTCAATACATTTACAGGGGATGTTCAAATTTCCTCATAATTTATTTTTATGGAGCACTCACTCTGTATTAGGCATTGAACTAAATAAGCACAAGTGTATCACACTTGAGGGAATGTACTGAAGTTCAGTATAATCAGTATTTCTAGTTAGCTAGATACATACTCCCCAAGAATGGAGAGCTTATCTGTAATGTTATATGAGAATGCTTCAGAGGTGATTAGTATAGATGAGTTGTTCTATATATTTTTTTTAATTTTGGTAAAAAAAACCACCCATGACAAAATTTACTACCTTAGTCATTTTTAAGTGAACAATACAATGTTAAGTATATTCACATTGTGATGCTATGGCTCTCTAGAACTTTTCCAACTTGCTTGTTTATTTTTCAATCTTAACTTTATAGTCAACTAATCTGTATCTGGGAATAAATTTATTGGCATTTTTTGTGGGGGAATTGAAGCAAATTTATAAATTAATTAGGGAGAATTGACATCTTTAGAATAGTTAGTCTTTCTATCAAAAATATGTTTCTCTTTTTATTTGTTCAATTATGTTTTATATATCATAAATAATATAAAATTTTCCTCATATTAGCAAGTTTACATATCTATAGTTAACCTTATAACCAAGTATTTTTCTTTTCTGTTGTTCCTGTAAATTGGTCTTCCCTCTTCTTATATCTCTGGCTGGTTATTATTTGTACATATGAAAACTATTGATTTCTGTATATTAATATTAGAGTTTCATTGCTAAATTCTCTTATTGTTTGTAAGAATCCATTGATTCTCTTGGATTTTCTAGAAATACAATTATGTTATCTGCAAATAGAGATAGTTTTATTTCTTTCTTTGAAACTTTTATGCTGTTGCTTCCTCTTGCCTATTGCATCTTATGTCTAATTTTTGCCCAATATTTATGTCTATCTTATTTTTAAGCTCCACAATTTAAATTTTATAAGCTTATATAATACCTTCAAAACAATGTTAAGTGTGATGTATTATTTTATTTTAAAAAGACTATTTAGGATAAATTTTTACTTCAGCGTGTTTTAAACATTCTTTTTTAAAATATAAGCATTTAAGTTTAATATACGCATTTAAATTATAATTATTTGCATGCTTATCTAGGATTTTTATTTCTTTCTGATTAAAGATTTTTATTAACATATGCTTATTAACATATGGTGAATCTCTTCATCCTTAAATGTGCTTTTTGCCCTTAGGGAGTTACTTGATACCTTAACCTCTTCCTGAACTATAGAAGGCCCTTAGAGGACTTTATTCCAATCACACTGTTGCACTTTATATCTAATTTCCACCCAATATTCTAAGTCTATCTTATTTAAACCCTAAAAATTAGAAATTATTATTATTATTTTATATACATATATTTTAGATTTATTTTCATGTTACCATATTTTTGCTCACCATTCTTGTATTTTAATCTTTTACTTCCGTTTATTTTCTGAAGTAGTTCCTGTAGAATTTCATTAAGTGAAAAATTTTTGATGGTTGTGTCCTTATTTGTAAAATAGACTAATAATATTAGTTCATAGGAATATTTTGAGGGTTAAATCAGATAACCTGTGTAACAATGCGATTCCTTCACATAGTTTATGCTCATTGTTGGGTATTATTTTGACAATCTAGGGATGGGAACCAGACTGGGGTTGGGAGCAATGGCAAAATTTGACCTTGAACATCCTGACTTTAAGGTGAAGATGGGAGAGCCTATGGATTAGAAGAAATAGGTTAAGATTCAGATGAAAGTGTTGAGCCCAGGGAAAGCACAGGGAAATGTTTCCTTGTGGATGTTTTTATGACTACTATAGCTCTACCTTCTTCTTTCCCCTTTTTCCTAAAAGATTGTGAACTATTGGATGTCTCCCAGATGTGGCTAGTGCAATTCAGAAATTGAATTTAAAATTTTATTTGCTTTCAAGTGCCTGGAAATGTGCCTTCACATAATAGGTGTTTAAAAAAAATGTCTATGAATGAACAAATCGAATTCACCAGGAGCTAAAAGCAACAAGAGAATTGAGAATTAAATGCTTAAATATTTTAGAGAACTTTGGCCAATTAGTAATTGAACATATGCTCTTTTTTTTTTTTTTTTTTTTTTTTTTATATATTTTATTGATTTTTTACAGAGAGGAAGGGAGAGAGAGATAGAGAGTTAGAAACATCGATGAGAGAGAAACATCGACCAGCCGCCTCCTGCACATCTCCTACTGGGGATGTGCCCGCAACCCAGGTACATGCCCTTGACCGGAATCGAACCTGGGACCTTTCAGTCCGCAGGCCGACGCTCTATCCACTGAGCCAAACCGGTTTCGGCGAACATATGCTCTTTAAGTATTGACATAATGACATAATTCAAATGAACACTTTGACTTACTCTAAGATATACCTTTGAAACATAAAAAGCATCAGCTTTGTGCTAAAAGTTCGGTATGTTACAGATACTCTGAGATGTTAACAATAAAGTCATTCTCAAAAGGGCACTGTTTTAATTCAAATGAATACAGTTCCTTCTTGTTATTTGCTTTTTTCAGGCAACCCCTATGCTTTTGAAAGTTTGAAGACTGTAAAAGTCATATGAAAGGTACAAAAGAAATTACCTAGTACTCCCTCCTCCTCCTAGCAAATCTTTCCCTCTCAAGAGGTACACATCAGAGAATTCTATTAGTGGTCGACAAGCAGGCAGTCTAGTTAGTGTGACGTGGCTTCCCCATTTGGTGACACTTTTCTATAGCATTCTTCAGGCTATCTCGTTTGACGCTTTGGAGCAGCTGCCAAGGCCTTTCCTGCTCTCTGTAAACAAGGCTGTCACTCACCAAGCATTTCTCGTACCTAGGGTAGGGAATGAGGTTAATGACTTTGGAAATGGAAAACAGAGCAACCATCAAAAGGACTTTTAATACCAGGAGAATTATAGGAGAATAATGGAATCAAATAAAATAAGAATATAAATAGATCATATTACCAGCTGCACTTGTTAAAAGGTTTCGTATCCGTTGAAGTTCTGTGTTACCTGGGAAGAGTAATCAAAAGAAATAAAATAGATTGAAAATGGTTACCCTTGAGAAGCTATTTCTGACTTTTTGTCAGGATTCCCCTGTGGCTGCTGATGCCCAGATAGTGTTCTCACTCCTACTTTCTTTTCAACTTTAATTCTACTTTACAAGGAAGACTTCTGGCCCCCTTCCCCTTAGAGCATCTTTGATTTATCATTTAGTTTAGTGGTTAAAGAAATGAGACAAGCCTCTGCATCTGAGGAAATGACATTTTTAGGCTTCTGATAGGAGGTCTTTTAAGGTCAAATATTCTAAGGGGAATCAAGATTAGGGGGATTGATTCTGGTCAATCTTAATCAGAAGGTGCTGGGAATAGGAATTAGAAGAGTAGAAAAGAACTTTTAAAAAATAAATACAGCTCAGCTGGTATGGCTCAGTTGGTTGAGTGTCATCCCACAAACTAGGAAGTCAAGGTTCGATTCCCTGTCAGGGCACATGCTCAGGTTGTGGTCTCAATCCCCAGTAGGGGGCGTGCAGGAGGCATCCGATCAATGTTTCTCAATGATGTTTCTATCTCTCTATCCCTCTCCCTTCCTTTCTCTGAAATCAACACAAACATATGAAAAATAAATAAATAAACACAACCTGCCCTGGCCAGTGTGGCTCAGTTGGTTGAGCGTTGTCCCGTGTACTGAGAGGTCTCTGGTTCGATTCTTGGTCAGGGCACATGCCCAGGTTTCAGCTCAAACCCCAGTAGGGAGCATGCAGGAGGCAGCCAATTGATGTTTCTCTCTCCCTCTCTTTCTCTTCCTCTCACTTTAAAAATCAATAAAAATATTTTAAAAATAAAAATAAATAAAAAACCTGGCACATACACATATACAATATGTAGCTGGTGGAAATGGGGATACAGTAATTTTGCATTACTGTGTTTAGTAAACTTCTTAAATGTAAGGCATACTAATAACATGTACCTTTTCACAAGAATGACTAGTTTGTTTATAAAAGTCTTTTGATTTTGTAATTCTTAAACAGAATATTCTTTAGCTACATAGAACATTATCATTATTATTAATTAAAAAATACTAATAAGGAATTAGTATATTCAGAGCATTGTTCTAGACATTGAGTTTAGAATGAAGAATGAAGAAGACATGGTGGTTTGCTTATGGAATTTACTGTGTGGAAGGGGTGGAGCTGTAATAGACAAGTAAAAACATTTGCAATTATAAACTGTAGAGAACTTGTAAAAAAGAGAATAAAAGGATTTAGTCAGAAACTTAGATTATATTTAGTCTAAAATATATATAATAATAAGAAACTAACTAAAGAGCCTAGTGGATGGGCTGGGCTGGGCTGGGCTGGGGTGGGGACTCACTTTAGAAAGGATGAAATTAATTATGTAGCAATAGATAACTAATATACCACTAGTCTCTTTCCACTCTATAAGCTGAGGTTATCGGGGAGCTGTTAAATATTTACAATTTATAACAGTAATTGGGGAAGTCCCAGGCAGAAAGACCATGATTTGCTCTAGGTGGACAGTCCTAGTGATTGTAGTTGACAAATGAGGAGAGTCGGCAGTAGATGAAATTGGAGAGGTAGGCAGGGAGTCGAAAGTTTGTTATTGAGTTTGCTAAGTGTCATCTGAGGTGATTTTTCTGGCTACTGTGTGGGGAATGGGTTAGAGGGGGAAACCTGGAATAGGGAGCTATTGCAGTATTACAGGGGAAAGATAGTGATGGCTTGTACTAGGTGGGTGGCATTTGCCATCAAGTGCATGGATTCAAGCACATCTTGGCGACAGTCTCTGGAGGACTTGCTGTTAGATTGAATATGAATGGAAGTTTCGGGAGGGGGAGAAATGATTGGTAACACTCCAGTTCGTTTCAGGCTTGCGTATCTAGCCTGGATAGAGATACCCAGGAGAGTAATTTGTTTGGGAATGAAGAGTTCTGCTTTAGACATGTTAAGTTTAATCTGAATGCATGGCAAGTAGAGATCTCAAGATGACAGTTGGATATGTAAATCTGGAGGGATAAATGTGGGAGTTTTGGCCTTTTTATGGACTTTCTCTTGTTGGGAGTAGAAAGAAAAACTTGCAGGAGAGAGAAGAGATGTTTTTGGACTGGCCCTGAGAAATGGAAACATTTGGAAAGCAGGTGGAAGAGGAGGAGTCAGGAAAGGAGATTGAGTGGAAACAGAGAGGTAGGAGGAAAGAACTAATCAGATAGAAAAAAGTTACACAATTATTGTGATATTTAATTTTCCTCCCCTTAATTGGAAACATGTAAATCAAAATCTTACCCAGAGTGGTTAGGGTTTGAATTTTAACCCTTGCAGCTTGGAAAAAATCATTGTAAATACTGAAAAGTTCCCAGATAAGAAATATATTTTAGAGGGGAAAGAGCATAAATGGTGTATTAGTTATCTATTATTGCATAACAAATTTCCCTCAAACCTGGTAGCTTAGCCCTGACCGGTTTGGCTCAGTGGATAGAGCGTCGGCCTGCGGACCGAAAGGTCCCAGGTTCGATTCTGGTCAAGGGCATGTACCTTAGTTGTGGGCACATCCCTAGTAGGGGGTGTGCAGGAGGCAGCTGATCAATGTTTCTCATCGATGTTTCTAACTCTCTATCCCTCTTTCTTCCTCTCTGTAAAAAAAAATCAATAAAATATATTTTTAAAAAAACAACAAAACAAAAACAACCTTGTAGCTTAAACCAATTTATTATCTCACTATTTTTGTGGGGTAGGAACTCAGGAGCAGCTTAGCTGAATGGTTCTAGCTCATGTTCTCTCATGAGGTTACAATCAAGCTGTCAGTTGGGGCTGCAGTCTTGTCTGAAAGCTCAGCTAGGGGAGGATACGCTTCTAACCTCACTCATGTGATTGTTGGCAGGCCTTGGTTCCTGGACACATGGACCTCTCCATAGCTTGCTTGACTATCATCATGACCTTCAGCTAGCTTCCCCCAGAATGAGTGTTGGGAAATGGAGGAGGGGACTACATAAGAATATAAATGCCAGGAGACAAGGATCAGCGGGGTTCGTCCTGGAGACGGGCTATCACAGATGATGTGTTAGGTTTCCACAACACACAATATCTTCATTATTTGGCTATTTGACCTTACAAAAGCTACATAACATTTTTTAAAAATTGAATTTATTGGGGTGACATAGATTAATAAAATTATATAGGTTTTGGGTATACAATTCTGTAACACTTCATCTGTATATTGTATTGTGTGTTCACCACCCCAAGTCAAGTCTCCTTTCATCACCATTTATCCCCCCTTTACCCTCTTCTACCTCCTCCTGCCCTTTTTCCCTCTGGTAATTACCATACTGTTGTCTGTGTCCATGAGTTTTTTTCCCCTTAATTCCTTCATCTTTTTCACCTAACATTTCTGAGATGCATTTTTATCATCTGATATGTCTCTATTAACTTTTATTCCTCTCAAAAACATGATCAGCTTATTCCCTAAACCTTGTTTGCACAGATGGTTAAAAAATAAAATTGCAGTTCTCATCTACCTTCTTAGTGACTATGTTTTTTTACTGTTGCCACCAGCAGCAAATTTGGCAAGATTATAGGAGATTTATGAGGGAATAAAGTAGACCTCTTATTTGCAAATTTGCTTTCTGCGGTTTCAGTTACAATCAACTGTGGTCCAGCAATATTGAATGGAAAATTCCAGAAATAAAAATTTCATAAGTTTTAATTGCACGTTGTGCTGAGTAATGTGATAAAATCCTGCACCATCCCTCTCCCTCCCACCTGGAATGTGAATCATTCCTTTGTCTAGTGCAGTGGTCGGCAAACTCATTAGTCAACAGAGCCAAATATCAACAGTACAACGATTGAAATTACTTTTGAGAGCCAAATTTTTTAAACTTAAACTATATAGGTAACTTAATTAAGGTACTCCTAAGGCTTAGGAAGAGCCACACTCAAGGGGCCAAAGAGCCTCATGTGGCTCGCGAGCCGCAGTTTGCCGACCACTGGTCTAGTGTATCCATGATGAGTATGCTACCTGTCAGTTAATTGCTTAGAGCCATGGTTGTGAGATTGACTGATCTGGTATTGTAGTGCTTGTGTTCAAGTAACCCTTATTTTATTGTTATAATTATTCTATTTTATTATTAGTTATTGTTAATCTCTTACTGTGCATAAATTATAAATTGAACTTTCTTGTAAGTATATATATGCATTAAAAAACAGTGTACATTCAGAGTATTCAGTACCATCTGCAGTTTCAGGCATCCACTGGGGGTCTTGGAAGGTATCCCCTGTGAATCAGAAGGGCTACTGTAGGCAATCAGCCATAGAGAAGGGTTTCCAAACTTTGTGAAGACATTTTAAAGTAAAAGGTTCAAAGAGATATCTGAGCATAGTTAAGCCATGAACCAGTCATATTCAGGCTACTCATTACCTTTTTAAAAAATAACAACTTTATATCTCAATAATTCACATACCATATAATTCATCCGTTTAAAGTACAAAAGTTAATGGTTTTTTCATACATTTTCAGAGTTGTGTAACCATCATCACAATTAATTTTACAACACTTTCATTTTCCAAAAAGAAACCCTATAGCTATTAGCAGACACTCATCCACTGCCCCCAGTTATGGGCAACCAGTAATTTACTTCCTGTTTCTATAGATTTGCCTATTCTGCACATTTTTGTGAATTGAATCATATGCTAGGCATTCTTTTATGACTATCTTTTTTCAGTTAGCACATTTTCAAGGCTCATCCATGTTGTAGCACACTTTTGTACTTTTTATTGCTGAATAATACTTCACTGCATGAATACACATTTTATTCATCCATCCAACAGTTGATGGACATGTGTGTTGTTTCCACTTTTTGGCTGTTAGGAGTCACGCTGCTGTGAACATTCATGTACAAATTTTTGTGTGGACATATGTTTTCATTTCTCATGGGTATGTAATTAGGAGTGAAATGGCTGGTTCATATGGTAACTCTATGTTTAACATTTTGAGGAACTGCCAAACTGTTTTCCAAAGCAGCTGTATCATTTTGCATTCCTCCCAGCAGTGCATGAGGGCTCCAATTTCTGTATATCCTTGCCAACTGTTTTTGTCGGTCTTTTTTATTTTAGTCATCCTAGTGAGTGCGAAGTGGTATTTCCTGACATTTTCCTAATAGCTAATAATGTTGAGCACCTTTTCATGTGCTTATTGGCCATTTGTATATCTTCTTTGGAGAAATGTCCATTGAAATTCTTTAGCCATTTTTAAGTTTGGCTATTTGTATTTTTATTGTTCAGTTGTAAGAGTTCCTGGGTCCCTTATAGATCCTGGGTACAAGTCCCTTATAAGACTTGGTGTCTGTTTATTTTTGTTTTGTGAAACCTCACCTGAGTATATTTCTTTCCATTGATTTTTTTTTTGAGAGAGAGAAAGAGAGAAAGAGAGAGCAAGAGAGAGAGAGAGAGAGGTGAGACACATCGATTGGTTGCCTCCCACACGTGCCCCGACCAGGGATTGAATTGAACCTCAACACTTCAGTGCCAGGGCAGACGGTCTAACCACTCAGCCACACCAGCCAGGACAAAACTTCATGTTTTATGGTGGTGTAGGACATCAAATTAAGGTTCAATATCATATACTGCCTTGACATCTAAAAAAATTGTAAGGGTTTTGAATGGCCTAACTTCTGCTCCCCTCCCCACTCTGCTCCCACGTATAAGGCCACCTAGCCAAACAACACTCCTTATCAAATGGACCAAATATGGTTTCTGCTTATGCTTGACTAGTGAGTTTCAATGTCCTGCCAACCCATGAAATTATTCAAATAAGCCAATTATATCCTTTATTGGGACCCAGTGGGCATCCCACCCACTTGATACTACCAAGTTGACCTCCAAAACTTACTCTTCACTCTGTTCCAAGTGCAGCTCCCACATGGTCCTTCATGGCACGGTGTCATCCTGTTCTGTTCTGTGAGTGTATGTGACTAATAAATTGCTATCATTCTCGTCTGCTTTGTGTTGGGTGTTGTATGTTTGGCTATCTCCATAACCCTAGGGCAGGGATCCCTCCCTCACCAAGAGGCAAAGGGAAAGCAAAATAATAATTATATATATAATTTGTATATATATATATATATATATATATATATATATATAAAATTTGCAATTTTTTCCCTTTTCTGTGTCATATTTCAGTTTCTTGATGGTATTATTTGAAGGACATAAGTGGTTTTAAAAAAAATATTTTTATTGATTTCAGAGAGGAAGGGAGAGGGAGAGAGAGATAGAAACATCAATGATGAGAGAGAATCATTGATTGGCTGTGTCTTGACCAGAATGGAACCCAGGATCCTTCAGTCCACAGGCCAATGTTCTATTCACTGAGCCAAACCAGCTAGGGTGAAGGACATAAGTTTTTAACGTGGTGAAGTTCTATTTATCATTTTGTTTTGTTTTGGTCACTTATGTTTTTGGTGCTATGTCCAAGAAGGCTTTGCTTAATGCTAGGCTTCCAAGATTTACTTCTTTGTTTTCCTCTAAAAGTTATATAGATTTAGTTCTTACATTTAGAGCTATGGTCCATTTGGAGTAAAGTTTTGTATGTGGTGTAAGGAATGCTTTTAACTTTTTTTTTTTTTTTTGCATGTGATTATCCAATTTTTCAGCACCATTTTTTCCTCCTTGAATTATTTTGCCATTACTTTTTGAATAGTCTTTTCTGTATTTGAAGAAGTTTCCATTTTTGAGACCTACATCCTCAGTGTGGAGTCAAACCTCAAGTTCATAGCCTCTCTTGCAGCTAAAATGTGGCATGTGGCCCAGGACTCAGCCATCAGATATACCCAGGAGAAAATGTGATACAAAAGGGAGCAATAGGAGCAAACAGGCTTACGTATAGCTTTGTGATTTCTGGTGTAGTGGTAACAATGGCCACAGTTAGTTTCTCTAGTCTTGGTGGGGCCTTAGCAATGGTGATTGCTCTTTAACAGGCCAGCTACACCATGGCTTTTGACATTATAACCAAGGTTATCCTTGAGGCTTGCTCTCAGCCTCCCAACTAGCACTTCTGTGGATTACAATATATATTTTTGCTTATTATCCCATGTCAATTTGGTTTGCTTACAACCTACAGTCTGACTGACACACATGCAAAGGAGAGATAAAGTAGAATTTTAGGTAATGACTTGTACTTTAATTTTGCATAGAAAATGGGTCTGACAGTTCCTACTGGCTTTTGAGATGGAGATGTAGAGGACATTCTTACAAATAGTAGTGCCTCTTTTAAGCCAGTCCGATACAATTTCAGTATTCTGTCCTCTGCTAAATTAAAAACAAGCAGTAGACTTCCCAATCCAAAATTGCATAGACATTTTATACTTTCATCTCTGACCAGTTCTATTCCTTTCTTTTACTTCTCCTGATTTTTGCTCTGTTTCATAGTTAGGCCTCTGTGTTGTTCTTGTAGCTGGTTGCATTTTAGATTCCCTGGCTTGACTCACATCTCCTCCTTGAGGACTAGGACCCAGACTAACCTGTCTCTGACTCATCACATCTGAATTAGCCTCTTTATTATCCCCCTAGGATCTAATTCCTGCTTCCAGGTAACTTAGTAGGTTAATGGTTGGACCTGTCTTTCCCATCTCAATCCATTTTACTCCACTTCTCTGGATCCAGGGGAATGAACATTGCTATATGTGGCGAGCCAGCACAGCCATGGCACACTCAGCCCCAAGGCGCCTTACCTGTCTCGCCAGCTCAGCCAGGTTTGGTGATCTGAGAGGGCGCAGTGAAGGATTGAGAAAAGACAGACAAGAGAATAAAAGCCAGATCTGGGTGGGACATTGCCCTCTTTGATAGAGAGACACAGTGCCATAGACTACAAGCCGTGTCTTTATTTTATAGCCAGATTCCACGAAGCAAAGTAAGGGCGTGGTAAAGATGTTTACAACATTCTCCTGGGTTTCGATCCTACTCAACTACATGCACCTGAACTCTATCAAGCCCACATCACTCAGGCATGTGGGGCCATGTGTTCGGATCATAAGTTCAAACTTACAACTATAGTTGTTGGCTATAATTGTGCTGGGAGGGCTTTGCCCTTCACGCTGGGACTTGCACATGGCCATGAGAGCACTGTGCCCTCTCATTAGTCCAAGGCTTGAACCTGTCCAAACACTGTAGCCACTCTCCACAGCTACATGGATAGAAGTAAGTTGTATCTCAAGAGAAACATTACCTGGAGGAGATAGAAGATCTGCATTTGAGGGGAGATAGCCGTTCCGGTGAAAGATGGTGAGAGAGTCATGGTAAGTCACTCAGCACTTACAAGTCCTCTTTCTGATATTCTCCTTGAGAGGCACCCCCAGGTCTACTCCTTTGTCCTAGAAAAAGTATCGGGTAAACTAGGCAAATGAATTTACTTCTTCATAGAGATGCAAATCCTTGAGAAGCAGGGCCCACCATCTGTTAATGAATTAAAAGGTCTGATCTTTTTTATGTCCCATCTGTGAGGGAGTTAGACGGAATATATGTCCCCAGAGTTCTCTATTCTCTAGAAGTTCCATATCCCACACTTCCTATTTCTCTTCACCACAAAATTCACAATTCAGGGCTCTGGAACCACTTATATTGGCAATCTTAAAAGCTACAAAGAATAATCTGGGAATAAGTTGGGGTGGGGTGGAAGCAGAGGAGGAGAGATTTCTCCCAGGGTCTCATGAAGCTGCCAGTAATGTTCCCATCAGCTGCTGTAGTGGTTGCTGGGTAATGCAGTACTGATGGTTCCTAGTATGGAGATGTATTGCATATTCTCTCTCTGTCCTGGAGAATCGAATTCCACTGCCATTTTCTTTTCACCTCATAGACAATGAGCTTAAATCTTTTCCTATGTTGTTAAAAACTAGAATCAGTGTGAACAGTGTCATTGGAAACAGGCATTTTTTTTTTGAGAGCATGAACCAAGAAAAATAGATTGGTAAAAGTAATGTGAAATGGTCTCTATCAAAGTCATTATGTTTGATAGGTTTTTCGAAGGCATTAACCTCAGAGGTGTCTCTGAGAGATGTTTTCAAGATGCTTCACTTTTATATAAGAAGACAATGGAGGCAGTGGGCTAAAAAATAGACTAATACCTGGAGGGACCCTATTTGAGATTCCATTTCCCCAATCTCTGAGGTATAGTGGCAAAGTCACTTAGTTCATCACTGCTTCAGTTTTTTTTTTTTGTTTTTTTGTTGTTTTTTTTTAAATATATTTTATTGATTTTATACAGAGAGGAAGGGAGAGAGATAGAGAGTTAGAAACATCGATGAGAGAGAAACATCGACCAGCTGCCTCCTGCACATCTCCTACTGGGGATGTGCCCGCAACCCAGGTACATGCCCTTGACCGGAATCGAACCTGGGACCTTTCAGTCCGCAGGCCGACGCTCTATCCGCTGAGCCAAACCGGCTTCGGCACTGCTTCAGTTTTGCTATCTGTAAATGGGAACAGTAACTTTGTATGTATTTTAATAGCTTATAATTTCTTCATATTTGTTAAAAAATGCAGATGGGCAAGAAGAATGCAAAATATATCTCTAATCCTCCTTTCCCAGTGGAGAGGAAATAATTACTTCTCTTTGGTGCATATCCTTTGAGATCTCCAGCTTATCTTCTTTGGATCCCAAGTTTTGAGAATCATCCTTTAGCAATGATTCATGAACATTGAAAATTCTATCAAATTTAACCACATTTCAATCCAGTGCCCTTCTCTTTAACTTCTTGAAAGTAAGTCAAATCATACCAAAAGATTTGTAACATTGGTATATGAAATAGATTTCATGTTACATAAAAAATTGTTAATTTGTACCACACAAGGTATATAAAATTTAAAACATGAATATACACTGAGTGGCCAGATTTTTATGACCACCCCATCAGTACTTCATTGGGCCACCTTTTGCCTTCAATACTGTGGCGATTCTTCTTGGCATTGACTCCACGAGATGTTGAAAGGTGATGTGAGGAATCTGACACTATGAATGATGAATAGCACTGTCCAGTTCTGTGAGATTTGATGGGTGTGGAACCAGCTGCCTGATGGCTCTTTTAACTTCGTCCCACAAATGCCAATTGGATTGAGATCTGGTGATTGTGGGGGCCACCTAAGCAAGGTAAAGTCTCCCTCATGTTCTTGAAACCACTCCTGTACAATACAAGCACCGTGGCATGGCGCATTGTCTTGTTGGAAGAAGCCATCTCCATTGGGATACGCCATCAACATGATAGGATGAACTTGATCAGCAATGATACTTAGGTATGTTGTACTATTCAGACGTTGTTCCACATGAATTAAAGGGCCCAAATCATGCCAGGAAAACATGCCCCAAACCATAACACTGCCCCCACCAGCTTGAAGGGTTGTACTCATGCATGTGGGGTGCATGCTTTCATGCTGTTTTCCCCCAAATTCTCACTCTGCCATCTGCATGATGCAACTGGAAACGTGATTCATCGGACCACATGACTTTTTTTTCAATGCTCGACTGTCCAATCCTTGTGTTCCTGTGCAAATTGGAGACGTTTTTATCTTGGTAACTGCAGACAGCAAAGGTGCTCGAACAGGCCTTCGGCTTCCATATCCCATATGATGCATCAGGTGGTCATAATAATCTGGCCACTCAGTGTATACACCTATGCAACCATAATGGCAAACATTGATCTTGTGGAACCTTGCATATGGTTCTCAATCAACAGTGTATGGGCGAATAATACTTGCTAGTAGAGCAACACAGGGAAGACTAAAGTAAGCTCCTTTGCTCATAAAAAACACCCCTACTAAGGTGGGTTCAAGGATCAGGAAAGACCCTGTTCTCTGTATGATGCTACATAAGCCAACCAGTGATGACCATGTGTGGGGAAGCACGGGGCTTGGTTGGAAAATCTGTAAGGAGGATTCTCTGAAAGGTCAGAGGCCTCTAGGGGAGTTTTGCCAAAGGTGGCAGACCCTGCCTTGACTTTTCCAAACAAATCTGAGCCCCCAGGTGTTTTACTGGAATCTTTCTATTTAGACTTCAAAACATCCTTACTTAAGGGTCACTACAGAATCATGTGTCTTCTCAAGGATGCTTACACTGATAGTGAGGGTAATAGTTAATTTTAGTTCAAGCTGTTATTACAATAAAAGCCTAAGGAGGCAGGGAAATGGGGCTGTCTGGTTCTTTTAGCCAGGCAGCCCCTTAGCCCTCTCTTTCACAGAATGTGTGTCAGAGTAGTCATTCATCCATTGCTCAGGGTCTGCTGGTCAGTCCCGGCAACGATGGTGAACCAGTGACCACCCAGGGGCTGGTCAGTTTGAGTCTCTGTTGCCTTCATGGGATGAGATATATCCTAACATACCCAGGGACTTAGAGGGCCTCTATGGCTTGATTTGTTTTTGTGGGTCTTTATGGAGAGACAAGTGAGGTCTTTCCAGTGTTATTACCTGGGTTGGGAGGGAGAGATTTCTCAGATGGTCTGGATTTCTGAGATGGCTCCTCCTAGTTACACCGAATGCTCATAAATTGGGAACTGGTTGTCTAGAGAAGAGGTATGGGAGGTTGATTTTGCACAGAATATTTGCTTGTGCATTGAGTATTATGCCATATACAAATATTATCTATTCAGAAACAAATACAATGTCACATTTAAATAAATTAAAAAATACGAATGGCAATAAAAAATCTGGCATTTCAGGTGGAGGTTAAATTGCTATGTAGTTTTTTAAAGTCTTATATTCAGTTTAGTTCTCCTGGAAGAATCAAAACTATGACAAAATATTTACATGTGGAAAATGCTACTTCTTATCCTGGATTAATGAAAAAAATCTAAAGATGTGCTATTCCTCGGATTGAAATCACTGAAGAATCCAGAAGGGTGTCCTTCCAATCAGCTAAAACTAAGCCGTCCTCCACTGAGTGAAATTTTCTCTATGACAGAGAATTTTTTCTAATCCTAACCATATTTTGTTATTTTTGAACTTTATAATGAGTTTTTTTTGAATGGGCAATATTTTTTATTGTTTAAAGTATTACAAATAGTAGTACATATGTCTCCTTTCCCCCCCATTGACTTATCCCCGGCCTCACCCCCCCACTTTGGTTGGTCTCTTACCCCTCCCACCCTTCTACCCCCATCCCCTGCCTTCCCACTGAAGTTTGACAGTCTGTCCGATACTTCTTTGTCTCTGTATCTATTTTTGTTCATCAGTTTATGATGTATGCGCAATTTTTGAGACTCCTGAGAGAGAGTGTTTGTCTCTTGGTTCGTTAGGCTACGTACAATATCATTTGGAATGTCACTGCACAAATAAGTTTGTATTTGTGTTTTTATGACTTAAATACATGCACCTACTGGTACTAGATTGGAACCTGTAGTTCTTCCACATAGTAAATTGCACCATAACTTAACAAGCCTTTGATATGACTGATCTAAAATAGCCAGCATTCATCCGATGACCTATATTTATTTTCCAAATATTTTGCATTTTACTTTTAATTTGGGCAAGGAATGAGCTTGCCTTCTAGAAAACACACTTGATGTTGACTATATTTTGCTAAGTTTTAATTGTTTAGATATTTCTTTTATAGGTCTGGGCAAGTAAACATTTCAAATTTTCTACCTAGCTATTATTATTTAGATATCACGAGGATTATACAGAGGTTAATAACTAAAAGAACATATCAGATGAAATTGTTTTCATGTTAATAACCCAAGCCCAGATGTAAATTCATTTATTGTGTACTCTTTTTGTATGTACATAGTTTTATAATACTAAGAATAACTTGGTTTTGTGTATTTCTGAAATCTTTTACTAATCTCTTTATTTCCTTTTTCATCGTGCTCCTATTGCTCAAGCATTCTGTCTCTCTTTCTCTGTTCTTGCCTTTCCTTCTGTTCTTCTCTAGGCCAACTACATCAACCAGACACTTGTCAACCGATATCCCTGGTCTAATCTCAGTACAATTAGAGGAAACTCTTTTCAACACTCCTGATTTCTGCTTTTCACTCCAAACTGTGTGAGGCTGATTAAATTATGCACTTGACATCTATGTTCTTAAAACAGAAGTGCACTTAATGGGATGCAGCAATCACATAAAATTTCCCCTTCAATTTATTTTTTGAGCGGTTTTTATGGTGAACAATGGCAAACATACAGTGAAAATGTATAAAGCTTAATAAATCATTATAAGGCAAAAGAGTATTTAACAATCACCCAGGTAGGTTGTTAATAGAATATTGCTGCACCCCAGGTTCCCCTTATGTATTCTTTCCCAATCACATCCCCCTCCCCCAAATTAACCACTCATCTGACTTATATGGTAATTTTTTCCTTCCTTTATTCTATAATTTTGCCACCTATGTATGCATTCCCTCAAGCTGTAGTTTACTTTGGTCTATTTTTTAACTTTATATAAATGTAAACATGTGGGTCTGGCTTTGTATGGGTCAGGTTCCTGGCAGGAAACAAATAGCATATTCAAAAGGAGGATTTAAGTGTTTCATAAAGAGACTGCATACAAATTGTGTACAAGATGAAAGAGAATCAACAAGGAATGTTGCCTCATCTGGGTCTAACAATAGCGGGGAAGTGGGGAGCCTTTACTACCCATAGGCCTGCAGGGCAAGCAGTTACAGGAACCCTGTACCCCTGTTGCTGTTGGGGAGAGCTGCCAACAGCACATGTGGCCTTTGGCAGAGAAACATTGCCACTGCCAACTATGCCCTGGCAGAGACAGTCTGAAGGGACAAAAATCTTAAACCTCTCTCCTCCTGTCTTCTCACCTGCCTCTTATTGGCAAGATTGGACCAAAGCTGGAGGGCAAGCCATTTAAAGAAATCTTGACACAGAGGTGGAGAGAGAGGATGGAGAGTGGCCTGGAGGCTCACATGGAGCATGTCCAGAGCAGGATTTCTTTCCTTGACCATATTTTGAGAGACTTATTCACATTGTTGTATATAGCTGGATTTTGTTTATTTTCACTGCTATATAGTGCTCTATTATGGGAATATATCCTTATTTATCCATTTTATTGTGGATGGACATTTGGGTTATATCTTGGCTTTGGCTATCATAATTGGTGTCTATTCATTGAGGCACATGGGCATGTTTCCTACTGAGTGCATATCAAGGAGCAGAGCTGATAGAAAATGTGACCTGTAAATATTTACTTTTAGTAAAGAATGCCAAAGTATTTTCCAGAGTTATTGCACCAATTTACACTCCTAACAGCAGTTCCTGCGATGTCTGTTGTTCCATAGACTTGTAAAACTCAGGTATTATCAGTCTTTTAAAATTTTAGTCATACTGGTGTGTGTAGTGTTATTCAATTTGTATTTCTTTCATCAATGAGGAGGCCACCCATTGTACATTTCATGGGCTATTTGGATAGCTTTTATATTCTAGTTTCTTGCCCTCCCCCCCCCTTTATAATACTTTCTTCTGTAATTCTATTTCTCTTTGAAGATTAACACAAAGACATCTCTGCCTGAAAGTTTTTTAATATAAATATTTTTACTTACTAATATGGAACCCCACTCAGAATTATATATATATACTAGAGTCCCGGTGCACAAAATTCATGCGGGGGGGTGGGGGTGGGGAGGTGGTCTCTCATCTTGACCTGAACCCTCTCCAATCTGGGAGCCCTTGGGGGATGTCCAACTGCCAATTTAGGCCCGATCCCACAGGGCATGGCAGTTGGACATCCCTCTCGCAATCTGGGATCTCTAGCTCCTAACCGCTCACCTGCGTGCCTGCCCTAACCACTCTGCCTGCCTGCCCCCCTAACTGCCCTCCCCTGCCAGCCTGGTCACCCCTAACTGCCCTCTGCTGCTGGCCTGGGTCGCCCCTATTAACTTTTTTTTTTAATCCTATCCCC